>NW_026642515.1:600000-980193 GCF_028554395.1 Pezoporus wallicus | reverse complement strand
TCAGGCGGCAGAGGCCGCGCCGCAGAGTAGCGCTGCCCTAGCAGGCCTCAGTGGAGCAACACCGTGGGTGGAATGCGAGATCTCGGCTCCCTGGAATAGTCCTTGTGGGATTACAGCAGAAACCTTGGCTCTGCGGCAGGAATGCTGCCTAAATTGCAGCCTCAGGCTGCCGTACTTGAGGGCGGGGCTTAAGGTACAGGGCAACTCACGCACAGCAGCAAAGCGGGGCACCTGCAGCCGGGCAGATGCTTACGAGCCAAGGTTACCCTTCAGAATGAGTAAAAATCAGGTAGATGACTGGCTTCAATTAACACTTTATCAGTGGTCCTAAGAGGACCTGAGATAATAAGTTCAGAGGCACTGTCTGGTCGAGCTTTCCACTGTTTTACTTTTTCATAGGTTGGTCAGCATCCAGCTGAGTTTCTGCTCCCCAGATCCGTGGTAGCTCTTCTACTATCACCTTTGGGTTCTGCCTTATTCTGTTGTAGCCCAGATTTCTGTTTGCAGTCTTATGTTTGCAAAGAGACAGGTATGGCAGAAGAACAGACACATGGCTTGTAGAACAGTGCATGTGTGTATGTGTGCGTGCTGGGCGTTTGCTTTAGCACCAGCACACTTTGCCAGAAGACACAGGCTGCAGCGTACGAACCTGGAGAACAAATTCCCATGCAGCTGTGCCTGCAGGACCACATCAGCAAGCTGCAAGAGTGCTGTGTCCTTTCTCTGACTCCTGAAGGCCAAGGTTGGTTTGGACCATCTGGTCAAGTGGAATGTGTCCCTGCCCATGGTGGGTGGGGAGGTGGAACTGGATGAACTGGTGGAACTGGGCCCTTCTGCCCAAACCATTCTATGATTTAGAAAACTGAGACTGACTAGTGTCTCTCATTAATCATAGCCAACTGGATGATCACACTGCATGCTAGAGAGTGTTGTGCAAGTTCGGTGCATATACAGTGCTTAGCAGAAAACGGCAGAGGCCTGGCAGCACAGCCAGCTGTGCCTCTTCATGTATGTGTGCAGTCTGACAAAGGGAATGCAGCAGTTCTGATACGTACCCTGAATGTACTATGGGCACTAATATAAGCCCAAGATGGAGGCGATCAGTAGCGAGTAGTCTGGTTGGAGCCAGTAACTAGGGGAGTACCCCAGAGGTCAATGCTGGGTCTGATGCTGTTGAATATCTTCATTAATGATCTGGATGATGGGCAGAGTGCACCCTCAGCAAGGCTGCAGAGGACACCAAACTGGAAGGAGTGGCTGATACCCCAGAGAAAGGGTTGTGCTGCCATCCAGAGGGACCTGGACAGGCTGGAGAAAGGGGCTCAGAGGAACCTCCTGCAGTTCAACAAGGGGAAACATAAATTTCTGCTGCTGGCGGAGGGGACTAGTGCAGGACAGACATGGACATATACCATGTCCAGCCAAGGGCCACCAAGATGATGAAAGGACTGGAGCATGTCTTCTAGGAGGCAAGGCTGAGAGACCTGGGACTGTTCAACCTGGAGAAGAGAAGGCTCAGAAGGATCTCATCAATGTATATAAATACATGAAGGGAAGGTGCAAGATGATGTAGCCAGGCACAGTCTGAAACAAGGAGGTGGATGTTCCCTGAGAAAATCAGAAGATGCTTATTCTCTGTAATGTCAATCACCCTGTAATGTCAGTCACCCTGAGTAGTGGCACAGATTGCTGAGGGAGGTCATGAGGTCTGACTCCCTGGAGATATCCAAAAACTGTCTGGGAATAGTTCTGGGCACCCAGCTTTAGGTGATCTGCTTGAGCAGGGGGTTGGACCAGATGAGCTCCAGAGATCCCTGCCAGCTACGACCATTCAGTCAGTCTGAAAAATGCTAAGAAGTATTTACCACAGCTTCATATATAATCAGATAAAAATTAGGGTAAAGCTTAATGAACAAATAATAAAATTTACTTCTCACATGTATTTCTCAATGTTTTTAGTTTCTCAGTTACTTTGTAAAGCAATTTCTGGTGCATAATGGGCTACCACTGGACCTCACCTTGAGGAATGCTGCTCTGATGTTTCCTCAAAGAAGGCATTGAACACACCTGCAGTTTGTGAGTGTCACAGTACCATCAGTAATTAATTTAGGATCTCGAGAAGGGTTTTGTATATTTGTTTAATATTGTTAATATTCACAATTGCATGTCTGTTTTTTTCCCCTTTGAATTCATACAGCTTTTTAATACCAAGGTATTAGATTAATGGCTTCTCTTGTTAAAACAATATCTAAACTTACTGTGATAGAGCAAAAGCTACATAGCCCATGTCATATTTGTGGTGATGACAGAAAATACTTTATGCATCTTTTTCAGATGGAAAGATAATTTTAAAGTTGTTGTGTCACTGAAAGTCAGGAGAATAAAACTCCTTAATACCAATGTAGCATTAAGAAGGCATTTTTTATTGCAATGGGATACTTCTGCCTAACGTGCATGCCGATTCTTACAGGTTTCTTGCTTATAAGCATTGATCTCATACATATTTAGTTGTGTGCACGTCTACGGGGGTATGATATAATAGGCATTGCAGAAACATGGTGGGATGGCTCTATGACTGGAGTGTTGGAATGGAAGGTTACAGGCTTTTTAGAAAGGACAGGCTCAGCAGGTGGGGAGGGGGAGTTGCCATTTATGTTGGGGATAGGCTGGAGAGTCTGGAACTCTGTCTAGGGACAGGTAAGCAGTCAACAGAGAGTTTGTGGGTCAGGGTTAAAGGGAGAACAACTATGGGGGACATTACTGTGGGGATCTGTTACAGACCGCCTGACCAAGAGGAATCTGCTGATGAAGCACTCTACAGACAGATAGGAACAGCCTCACACTCGCAGGCCCTTGTCCTCATGGGGTACTTCAAACACCCTGATATCTGTTGGAGGGATGGTGCGGCCCAGCATAAGCAGTCCAGGAGGTTCCTCGATTGTGTGGAAGACAACTTCCTTCTGCAAGTAATACAGGAGCGGACAAGGAGAGGTGCCATGCTTGACCTTGTGCTCACCAACAGGGAAGGACCGTTGGAAATGTGATGCTCCAGGGCAGCCTTGGTTGCAGGGATCTGAGATGGTCGAATTTGAGATCCTCAGGAAAGTGAGAAGAATGTGCAGCAAGCTCACTGCCCTGGACTTCAAAAGAGCAAACTTTGGCCTCTTCAAGAACCTGCTTAGTAAGGGTTCCACGGGATACAGCCCTAGAGGGCAGGGGGGCCCAAGACTGTTGGTTGATAATCAAGGATCACCTGCTACAAGCTCAGGAGTGTTGCATCCCAACCAGAAGGAAGTGCAGCAGGAGGGCCAGGAGACCCCCTTGGATGGATAAGGAGCTGCTGAGGAAACTTTGAAGGAAAAAAGAGGCTTATAAGAGGTGGAAGCAAGGACAGGCAGCCTGGGAAGAATACAGGGATGTTGTCTGGGAAGCTAGGGACCAGGTTAGGAAAGCTAAGGCCCAGTTAGAATTAAACTTGGCTAGGGATGTTAAGGATAACAGGAAGGGATTCTGTAGGTACGTATCGAATAAAGACAGACTAGGGACAATGTAGCCCCCTCCAGAAGCTATCAGAACTGCCTGTCCTGGATATCGAGAAGGCTGAAGTTCTCAATGACTTGTCTCAGTCTTCACTCACAAAGGCTCTGACCACACCACCCAAGTCTTGGAAGACAGACAGAGGGACTGTGAGAATGGAGACCCTAGGCCCACTGTAGGAGAAGATCTGGTTCGAGACCATCTTAAAAATCTGAACATATACAAGTCCATGGGACCTGATGAAATCCATCCGCGGGTCCTGAAGGAGCTGGCGAATGAAGTCGCTAAGCCACTGTCCATCATATTTGAAAAATCATGGCAGTCAGGTGAAGTTCCTGATGACTGGAAAAAGGGAAATATAACCCCCATTTTCAAGAAGGGGAAAATGGATGACCCAGGGAACTACAGACCAGTCACTCTCACCTCTGTGCCTGGCAAAATTTTGGAGCAGATTCTCCTGGAATGTATGCTAAGGCACATGAAAAACAAGGTGTTTAGTGACTTTAGCATGGCTTCACTAAGGGGAAATCCTGCCTGACCAATTTGGTGGCCTTCTATGATGGGGCTACGGAACTGATGGACAGGAGTAGAGCAGTTGATGTCATCTACCTGGACTTGTGTGAAGTGTTTGACACTGTTCCACATGACATCCTTGTCTCTAAATTGGAGAGACACCAGTTTGATAGGTGGAGCACTCGCTGGATAAAGAACTGGCTGGCTGGTCGCACGCAAAGAGTTGTGGTCAATGGCTCAATGTCCGGCTGGAGACCGGTAACGAGTGGTGTCCCACAGGGATTGGTGTTGGGACCGGTCTTGTTCAACATCTTTGACGGTGACATTGACAGTGGGATTGAGTGCGCCCTCAGCAAGTTTGCCAATGACACCAAGCTGTGTGGTTCGGTTGATACGCTGGAGGGAAGGAATGCCATCCAGAGGGACCTTGACACACTTGTGAGGTGGGCTGATGCCAAACTTATGAAGTTTAACCATGCCAAGTGCAAGGTCCTACAGCTTGGTTGGGGGCAATGTGAGCACAACTGCAGGTTGGGCAGAGAAGAGAGTCAGAGCAGCCCTGCGGAGAAGGACTTGGGGGTGTTGGTCGATGAGTAAATGAACATGAGCAGGGGGGTTGGAACTAGATGATCTTAAGGTCCTTTCCAACTCTAACTATTCTATGATTCTATTATAATTCCCAGAAATCTCGCAGATGTTGTAATTTCTTCCCAGAACTAACTAACACAGGGTACTACCTACTACAGCATGTGCAGTTTATTTTGAGTGAGGGTCCCAAGGGTCTATGGGACCCCTGGCAGTCAGATCTTTGTTGTCCTGCAGGTGAACTCTTGTTACTTTCCTTTCATGGTCCTAGGTTGGCTTTTCTTTTAACTTTGAGAGGAATGGTTCCCCGTTCAATGAACTGGATCCTAGTTCAGTCAGCTGGATAGATATAGAATGTTCTTTACCCATTATCTTGTTCCTTCTTGACGTGTGTACGGTTTTGTTTAGCTAAAGTTTAACTTAGTTTGTTTTGGCTAGTAAAATGAGTCCTATCAGCTGGAAAGGGAGTTTTTGGAGTTGCAGATTGGATCATATGGCATGCATGACTGACCACAACAGGGAAGCATGTTTCTTTTCTGCAGATGCTATTATTATGTACCAGTCTTTTTTATCGGTGCTAGAATTCACAGTATCTTGAAAGTAGCAGGCCTAAAATGAAGCACTGGATACAAACATGTCAGTTTAATCCAAATTATCACTGTAGAATTACTTCATTGAGTACATGGCATTCAGTCACTGCATTTGTTCTACTGCCATAAGAAATTACATGTCAGACTTGAATTTTGCATGTTTCTAGCCTGAGGAATTCAGAAATAGAACTAGGTCACACTAGCTCAAAAACAACAAAGCACACTAGCTCAGGCACATTATAACTGCATGCCCTTCTCCAATACCTGCTTTTCCTGACTTCAGAAGTCAGTCGTGAAGCAATCAAAACCTGACAGTTTTCAAACATTTCAAAGCAGCATGAACAGAAGGTGTAATTGCTGGTGAGGATAGGACTGGTATACATCTGCAGCAAAGTTTCAAGACTGTAAATAATGCCTTAGGTTAGTAGCAGGGATACTGGTCTCTGAAAGCAGTGTGTAACTGGGTGATGTTATTCCATTTGCTGTAACTGCAGTGGAAGGTGAAGTGGGAAGTAGCAGGGAACAAGCACCGCAGTACAAGTATCTCAAGTAGAGTATTCTCTCTGCAGATGCTGTAAGCAGCAAGTCAGGTGTCCTTAATCAGACTGTATTTTTACTGGTAAGGGTGTCTGGGGAAGAAAAATAGCAAAACAAAACTATATAAAACAAAAATATAACACACACACACACACACACCCCCAACAAACCCCCAAAACCAACAAAAAACAACCCAATCAACCAAGCTAGCAACAAGAGCCTTTCACGAGTGTGAAAGAGAAATTCAAAGCGGGTGTGATACAGGCTGGGATAAATGCAAATGCCTTAAATGGAAGAGGGAGCCCAAGAAAATGCAGATGTTTTGATGTATAGATGTATAGATGACAGCTTATTCAGACCTAGCTTACATGTTCAGTTTTCCCTAGCTTGATGTTATGCTGCACAGTCTAAACATGCTAAGAATACCTATGTAATAATTGGATTAGGGAAGTCACTTGGGAGAACTATGGTTTCAGCTAGAGGAGTGCAACTGCTCCTTAGTGGACTGCAGGTAGAACAAAGAAGGGAGATGTAGAGTGAAAGCTTGGTTGGTTTAATAGACATTGAAGGAAAAAGGGCAAATTGAGAAGGATTTTCTCCACCATCCTTATAAGCAAGGATTCAAAAAATATATTTTTTAAATACAGGTGCTTGAGAAAAAAAACAAACTGTTCACAATGGAAACATACTTCACGAAATACGATTAAAGTGGAAGTAAGGCAGGTGTGAACTAGGTCTGTCCAACAGAAAACTTCCAACAGCGTAGAGAGAAAATAATGCTCTCCTTCATTTAGTTTCATAAAACTGGTATTTATTTGCCATGAAACTTCAACATTTGAAATTAACCACGTAGCTGCTGTGCTTGGGGGTTGATTAGCTGCATTGTCTGTTGCTGTTGTGGTTTGAGTTACCGGCTGGGCTGTAACTTCCTAACCCCTTCCAACAAAGGAATACCCTAGATGGAAGGGTTTAGGAAGTTAAAGCAATCCCCAAGCACAGCAGCTATACCACATTGTTCTGATTCTCCTCCCCATCCCTCCAGGAGGGGGGGGGGAGGGGAGGAAGAAGGGGAAAAGCTGAGCAAGCAGCTGCATGGTTCTGAGATACTAGCTGGGCTTAAACCATGACAACTGCATACATTATTTTTCCCTGTGTCATGGTTTAAACCCAGCTAGACAGCTTTTTCACTCACTCCCCCCCTTCTTTCCCTCCCCCTACTCCCAGAGGGATGGAGAGGAGAATCGCAAAGAATGCAACTCCCCTGATAAGAACAGTTCAGTAACTAAGGTATAACACAAATCACTACTGCTACCACCAGTAGTAACAATGATAAAGGAAATAACAGGGGAAGAGAATACAACACCACCGGCCAAGAAACGAGTCCCACCCGGAAGCCCGTGTCCTTCCGGGTAACTCCCAGTTACCCCCCACCCCGGGCATGACGTGCTGTGGTATGGAATACCTCTTTGGCTAGCCTGGGTCATGGCTCCCCCTCCTCCCTGGCAGAGCATGAGCCCCACAAAGTCCTTGGTCAGGGTAAACATCACTTAGCAACAACCGAAAACATCGGCTTCACCAACACTGTTCCCAGGCTGGAAGTCAAAACACAGCACTGCACCAGCTACCACAAAGGAGAAACATGACTGCTACTGCTGAACTGAAGTAGTGGTTATTTTAAATCCAGAGACTACAGTTCTTTCGGTCTTAAAAATCCAAAATCCTGTCTTCTGCATAGGTGGTTTCTTGAGAGGCACTACCTAATACCAATCCTACACAGACAAGCTATACAGCTTTCTTTATTCATCAGAAGCATCAGTTTTGTTCATCTCAATGAACAGAATTTGGATTATGTCTCCTAGACCCAAGCCTTGACTTACATGAATTAATTCAGAAAACACAGCAGGCAATATATACAATTTTTACTGAGATATCAGGTAGATTCTTAGGCACCACATTGCCAAGATCATCCAAATCCCTACTTAACTGGCAACAGTGGAACTGGCAAAATGGAAATAGAGTAATAGGAATTTCTACCCAGCTCCTACCGTTCATATCTGCAAAGACCGTGTCTCTTAGGCCTCAGTTTAATGCCCATTCTTTGGCCTTCTGTTTTAGCCTTGTAGAACAGCTGCCAGCTGTGTAAAGTCACAGCTGTGCAGTTTGTAAGATCAAAGGAAACGGTCATCAGTGTGTGAAACACTACATTATTTGCACTTCCACTTAAGAGAGAGGATTTCCATTTTTAAGAATTCCAAATTACTTCTGTCCTGGTTTTGGCTGTGGTAGTTACTTTTCTTACTAGTAGATGGTGCAGTGCTGTGTTTTTGTATTTAGTCTGAGAATAATGATGATAAAACAGACGTTTTAGTTGTTGGTCAGTAGCGTTTATACCAATTTGATGACTTCTCAGCTTCTCACCCCACTCCACCAGTGAACAGTCAGGGTGCACAAGGAGTTGGGGGAATATAGCCAGGACAGCTGACCCTAACTGACCCAAGGGATATCCCACACCATATGGCACCATGCTCAGCATATAATCTGGGGGGAAAAGGTGGTTGTGGCTGCTGCTCAGAACTGGCTGGGCATCAGTTGGTGAGTGGCGAGCAGTTGCTTGTTTTGTGTGCATCACCTGTTTTGTGGTTTCTAATTATCACTACTGGCATCACTGTTATTATTTTCTTACTTTCCTATTAAAGTCTATCTAAACCCATGGATTCCCTCACTTTTACTTTTCCAGTTCTCTCCCCCATTGCGCTGGGGGTGTGGAATGAATGAACAGAGTATGGGGCTGAGCTGCTGGCTGGGGTTAAACCATGACACTTAAAATATGTAAAATACGTCAAATAATCGGTCATGGTGGTTCAACTTCTCAATTCTAGTAAGAAAAAAAAAATATGCCAACTCCCTTTCATGACACAGTAGAAAATGTCAACAACAAAAGATTAAAAAAAAAAGGGAGGTTTTCTCACTATTTGTATTATGTCTTGTTATGTCTACCATCCTGCTCTTCCATAGCTACTTCATTCTAAATGTGGTGAGATGCACAAGCAAATCTGAATTCTGTGTTACAGTGTTTCAAAACTCTCTTTCCCCCCTGCCAATTTACTCTTTATACAGAGCATTGTTAGAAGGGAGAAAATCAGGCATGATCTACCTTCGTTTTAATTAAATGTAATCACTCAAAATCTCATCATTTTTATGATCCCTACTGATTTTATGCTGCAGGTGACAGTAGTAATGCTTTTTCTTTAATAAATAAAAATGTTTGATTTGCTAGCAAGGGGATTTCCTTTTCTGCATATAAATTAAGGCTTAAGTGCATCTTTCTGCAGAACACTTCAAAAATAAGGTACCAGCTAATCAGTCCTGAAATTAGAACTCATCTCAAATATGACACAGAGAGCTATAAATACTAGGAAACAAAGGATCTCTGTAACTCAGCAACAGAGTTGTTTTGTTTTTTTTAAATGCTTCTAGCTGTGTTAAAGCCTGAAGTGAACATGACTGCAAAATATGCACGTATACATATGTTTGTGTGTGTTGGGAATTAATCAATCTAGGTCCCTTAGTAGCCTCTAACTAGGGACTAAAGAATGTATTCATTATGGAAAAGGCAGACTTCAGAATTGCCTCAGTTGCTGTGCTTACAAGTCATAATGAAACAAGCCGTCTTGTGAACCTCTTACAAGTAACAGATTTTGGAACTGGACTGCATTGGGATAGTTTGCAGTTTGCTCTAAAAGGAAACACGGAAACAGGATGCTCAGCTTTTGAACCACACGTCTCTCAGCTTTGTACTTGCCTGAAATGTGACCACTACCAAAATGAAACCGCATGGATTTTTAGAGCATTTGTTCTGATACGCTGAATTCTTGCTGAAGTGTCTTAACAGCAACTTCCTTTCTAAATGAAATTGTATTTCTAATACACAAACAGACAATTAACTTTCAGTAATAGCCAAGAAAACAATTCCACTCTGACAAGGTGCAATCAGGAGGAAATTTTATATAACACTGCAAGTAATAATTTATGCATAGCAAGACTAAATTCAGAGTAAGTATACTGTGAAACAAAATACATTAGAATATTTGAAGAAATTAATTACAGAGTTAGAATATAAACAGTAATGCATCTCAGGCAGAAGTGAACAACAAAACTGAAGGAAAGCTAAATGTGGGCTGAGTTTGTTCAAGAGAAACAACATTTACAGGAAAATTCATCTGATCTTAGACAATTTAAGTACTTGCAAAGAATGAGCACAAGTTTTATTCATGTTAAATCCCAAAAAACAGTAGGACATTAGAGATACTGCCTGTATGTATGGCTTAGAGGTCTGAATAGAAATGTATTTTACTGAGTAAACAAGCTCCCTCTATGTCTTCCTGATTACCCCCTTGAAATTCCACAGCCACTCAAGCAAAGGATGTTTTCACAACAGCAAAATTAGAGTAATTTAATGAAATCTGGAAGTGGTAGAAATCCGTAAAATACATAAGCCTGTAACTACGTGGAAATTTTCTAAGAAAGGTTAAGTTGCAAAACTACGCTAGGGAGGCATTACCCAGTCTTAGTGTAAGTAAAACCAGCACATCTGGTAAACTAAGTTGACACCAGAAAACCTGGGTATATATACATACTCTATATATTAATCTTGGCATCACATGTTAACTGACACCTGCATGGTGTCAGTTCACACCTACTGTTGTGAACTCTTCACCTTTTCTGCACCACACCAAATTCCCCTGCACTTCCAGTATGTACCCAAACACAACATGTAACCAGTTAATTTACCGTTCTGACTAAAAACTCAACTACGTAACATTCTCTATAAACACATTTACAGATACAGCATTATTCTGCATATAGAAAACTATGAAGCAGGAATCGTATTTCTACACGCGACTTGAAAAATAAAAAATGTGGGTGTCTCTTCCAGTTAAAAGTGCAAAGGAGATGGCTGTGGAACCAGAGAGTGAATACATTTGTGTGATTTGGTATGAAGGAAGTTCTCCAAGTTTTAAGCATGTGAAGGAATTCATGCTTCATATTAATGGATGCTTCACATTAATGGATGCTTCACTTCTGATTCACAGCTTCATCCAAATCACGCATTTTATCAGTAACAAAGGTGTCAGGTTGATGTGACTTTGCAAGGCATTACAGCAGAGATACAAAGTTGTGTTTAGGTGGAAGTCTACATGTGACTGTTAGTGATGCTCTTATGACTGTTCATACTACTTAATAAAAGCTAGGTAAGTCAGTCTGGGAGGCACCTAGTAACAAAAGAATAGTAGAGCTTGTAAGAGTCCACCTAAACATTTTCCAGATCATCCCTACAAGTAGCACTGTCTTCATTAAGGAAGGGAGGTGTTCTTTCCTTCTTCAAGCCTCTTCCAAAAAACTAGTTGCAGCAAATCTTTTTACTGGAAGTTATTTACTGCATTGAGTTTAGTATCACAAATTTAAAGATTGTCACCTAGAAGTTTACAGTTTTATGGTAGAAAGATAGGCTCTTTGGATATTTTTGATGAATCAATACTTTTCCACAAGCACAAACTGCAGACTGTTGTAATACTTCTGAAGTCAGTTGTCAGAACTACCCAAACATAAAGGAGACAAATGCAAAGCACCAGGGCCCATTAGTTGAGCAATAGTTAAGAGTAAAAAGACCCCAACTTTAATTTGCTTTTGCTGTCTCAAAAAAGGGTGAAGGTCTGAAATGTGGCATATTGGCTTAAAATGCCATGTAATGGCTTCATCCAACCCACTGACCATCCATAAAGGAAATGATCCCAACCTCTTTCTACCAGCCCTAGCTGTGTATTTTCTTTTCTGTTGGGTCAGGTGGCATTTGACCAACCCTGCATAGAGCAAATTCAGCATACTAAATGCAGCACTTATCAATTCTGTTAGGTAAAGGTTAGCTAGTCCACTGACAGGTCAGCGAGGATTCACAGCCAGGAGGATGCGAAAACTTTCCATGGCACATGCCATTTCTTCGATTCTAGATCTAGATTCATTGATTTTTATCCTTAAGAAAAATGAGGAAGCTAATACACTGTTACCTTCTTGGTAATCTCAATTTCTGAGACAGACAGGAAGTACACCAACCAACCATCCAAAAATTCAGCTATCAGATCATCAATCACAGGTTTTGCGGTTTTGTGGTCTATTGGTATACTCTCAGAATAAAACCTCATTAATTTACGGACAAGATAGTCTCTCCTGTGCAGTTTATGCTATTTACTGGAAAGTACATCCCTGGGACAATATGGCTGAGTCTCCAAAACTGTCTCTTTTCTTTCTATCTCTGTTTACCCAAGACACAACAAATAACTTCCTAAAGCCATCACTTGTCTGTGCTGAAGAATACTGTTGTATTTATATTAACTAAAATTATTACTAATTAAGTGAATTATATTTACTGAAGCTTATAGCATAAACTATACTTGTACCGTGCAGCCAAGTCCTGCTTGAAACAATATTCCAATCTAATCAAGAAATCCTGGTAAGGCTTTCAAATTTTAAGTTGTCACCTCTGGTAAGAGTTTTGAGAATTATTTTTAAGCTTTCAGGGAAAAACAGTCTTGGATAGATAACTGCATATGAAAAACAGAAATAGATTAGATCCCCTTTAAAGTCCGCAATACTCAGAAGAGCTTTCACAGAAATTGAGTAATAATCTTAACTGTGGCACACTGCAAGGAACTGAAATGAATGTACGTTTTTAAAAGTAAATGAATCACAGTTTATGGGGAGATCACATTTTGCTACTCACATCAAGAGGACAAAGCTTTAAGTCTGAAACATGCTTTATGAATGTACGTTCAGTATAATCTATTTTTAAAATACAAGTTTGATAGGTTCTGGATATGGTAAGCTAATTCAGGGAGACAACTAAAGATGCGAGCACAAGTCACAAAGGTTCCACCAAAATCTGTAGAAAGGCAGTGCACCCCAGAACAGTAAAGTGAGTCTTAGATTCTTTGGCTCCTTGTTTTACTTTGTTCTGCATTGACATAATGTCCTCTTACTTTCATGAAGATGCCACCCTCTGTGGCATCTTCATAAAAATAAAACCAAGGAACCCAGAATAAATGTTTAGCAGCACAAATCAAATCGTGAGTCTAGACAGCATTAACAAAATCCAAGCCCAAACATAATTACAGAGATTTTTCTTTTTTAAAACTTATTTTGTATTTCCGGGATCTGTTTTTATGGTTAAACTTAGAATATAACTTTATATCCCCATCACTAACATAAATCAAACATCATCAATGTCCTAGAAGATTCTAAAAGGCTCTTAGTGGGTACTTAGTATTTCAGATAAAAGCATCACAGAAACGTAGATCTGGAAGGGATTTCAAAGGATCACCGAAGCCCATCTCTACAGTCCATCCCTATGAGATGTTTCATAAACCTCTTCAAGAAGTTCTAAGGAACTTCTATAATGGAAATTCAACAACTCCCATGGGAAGCATATTTTAGTGTATCACTACCCTTATAGTTGAGAAGTTTTTCTCATCTGTCTTTGCTACAAATGCAGGTTACTTACAAGGATATTAAGAGAAACTCCCCAATTATAATGATCATGAAGTATCTCCAAGGCTATCTAGAGAAGCCACTACAATTTTCAAAGACATTTTGGTGTTTGATACACATACAATTATTGGTTTACCTCATCTTCCTCTAATCCCCTCAGTTACAAAAATGAAATCAGAATTTCTTTACTGAGATTACCTTTAAATTCTTACATTGACAGGACTCAGATGTAAAGCTGGATTATGTGGTATATCTTCATATTAGCAGTTAAAGGCAAAAAAAAAAAAAAATCACATTATTTTTAAGAAAAATGTTCTTACATTTTAAACTCAAGGATGGAGTTCTATATTCTTCTCTAATAGGAAGTTCTGACTTTGAATACATCATGCAATCTGTCTCATTTTCATCTTTAAGAGGACACTAATAATGGAAGTTTTGTGAAGATGCCGTATACAAAATATTTCAGATGATAACATGAGAAGTGCTGCTTATTAACAGATTTCATCACATGATGTAGAAACATGGCATGTCTCTAAGCAAATCTGAAAGGAAGCAAAGCACAAGAGCACATAAGATACCACTTCTCATAAAGACGTATTTTTGGTATTGGCTTTTATCTAAATTGACTTCTGGCTGCTAGTAGTATCTTAATTCAGCAGTGTATATCCTATGGTGAATTCAAGATAAAGTTGATTCATTTCAATATCAGATGAACTACAGAAGCCACAGATCTGATACACTCTGAAACTCTGTTAAAGCTACCCTAAAGGTAAATTGCTCTATTTCATGGTATTCTGAATCCTCAGTATCAATTATTTAGAATGCTAACTTTAGAATAGTCCATTTGAGATACAACAAAACTGACAAGAGTGTTCTGTGGTTTGTTCCATCATGCACAGAATGATCCATGTTTTATTCTCTCATGTTTCTACTTTAAACCAATTCCCATCTGAATTCAGACTGTATTTGTATTTCTGAAGCAGAAATCTGTCTTTTCGGCACTGTCCTAGCACAAACCATATTCCCATCAAAAAGGCTTGAGGAAGCAAATGTCCTGGTTTTCTACTATGGTAACAAATTTCTTGCTTCCATGGGATTCTAGCAGTATTTTCCCCTTCATAATTTTTAAAAAATAAATAAATTTTAAAAAAAGCACAAAGAGCTCAAAAAATTAATTCTATAGTCACTATTACACATTCTACATGATATCCCCAAATTTTAAAAATCTTTCATTTCACAAATATTGTTTTCATACATACAGTATTGTTTCAGGCTTGCAGTCATGAAAACAACTATACCGCTTGGCTACTGGAAACACCCTGCCTTTAGCCTTGTTATGCACCTGAGATGTGTGAAACTGTCTCAATTACAAATATATTACAGAAGACTTAGGGCCTGATCCTGTAGCTAAGATCCTACAACAGCCATTTGTCAGTGATAAGGAGAAACAAATATTGGAGATGCAAGATTCTGCTCTATCAGGCCTTAAGTGTAAGTGCATTATACAACACAGTATATCCTGAAATCTCAAAATACTGTGTATTTATGTAATGTATAAGTAACACACACAATTTACATACAGTAATAATTTATTCTGAAATGTTCATTTTAGTCTCTGTTGAGACATCACCCCCATGTCTCATTAATAAAAGAGCAGCCATCTCATCTCAAATACCAGAATATACAAGTTACAGCATAGCAAAAAGTTTCTACCTACTTTAAGATAAAATCTAATTCAGGATTCAGGTAAAATAATTTTTTTACAGTTACGCATTTTTCCTTTTTTTTTTTTTTTTTTAATTTTTCTTTTCCAGAGCACAAAGAGAGTGTAAATAGTGACACCATAACTAGCTATGCACATTATGTGACCACAGAAATGTTAATCATTACTTCAGAAAATAAACCATCAGTTCCATTCATGCAGAAAAGCAGGCTGGGAGAGCTTGTTCAGCAGAAACCATATTACTGTGAATTTCACAGCCACATGATTAATATTGGGTTAGATGGACTCACAAATACTAAAACTGAATATACTTTTTTTGCATAAATAATACCAATTCTTCCCTGATGTACTTTAGCCAGTCTGCAATCTAAAAATGATTGACAAAGCAATGCAGCAGTATGACTGTATCAACTCTATCTGCAATGTTCCATGATTTCAATGGCAAGCAATATTTAAAGGATTATGTGATGCTAATTAAATACATGTTAAACATACTGTACAAAGACACTTGTGATAGCAGGTTTATTCCAAACTGTCAACCAGGTATTCCTCCAAAATATCACCAGTGAAGACAAAGTATACTATCAGATATGGCTTCCAGAACAAGGACTCTCTAACAAGAATCAAACCTATTTACAACAAATAAGAACAACAAAAAAAAATCAATCCCCATTGTTTTAAAGTTTCATTTGAAACAAAACTTCTAAATAGCTGCTGTATATAATACATCAGTTTTATTTTTTGTTGCACTTAAACAGAAGTTACCAGGTAAGAGCCAGAGTGACGTTTAGGACTCTGAGTTCCACTTGAGTCTGGATTTTCAGACTTGGAGTCACGTTTCTTTGTGCTGTTATTTACGGGTGTTGGTATTTGTGATGGCCGAGCAGAACTGTTGTCCACACTACTCTTCCTGCGGCTTGGATTGTAGTTGAAAGGAGTCACTCTTGCTGCAACAGTACCGATGGGAGAGCTATGTTTGCTTGAGCTACTGGAGCTGAATGGTGTACGCTCACTTACAGTACTTTCATTATTTTCTAGTGTAGGAACAGGATTATTCGGCAGAGGCTTTGTTTCAGTGCCTTTATCGGGACTATCCATCTGAAAGAAAGAGTTCAGACGGTTTTCTAAACCAATGGTACGAACTGGAACAGCTCCATTCCCTGGGGTTTGTTTTTCTTGAATCTCTTTAGAATCTTTACAACTCACACCCCCTTTCTCCAAAACACTGTCAATAACAGGAGGAGTATTTCCGGTTGGGGACCTTCCAGATCGAGGATTGTTAATTGGGCAGTCCTCTATCCTTACCCACACATCCTCAGTCTTAGAGACAGCTGGTGCCATCTGATAGATAAGACTTTTGGAATCAGAGCCACTTGTGGCACCTGAGAAAGAATGCTGAGGATCATTCATTATCTGAGGAATTTCACTTTCTTTTATTTTTCTCCAAGTACCTTTTGTTGGTGCTTGGCTTTCTTTACATTGCTTGTGTCCAGAAAGAGAACTTACATGTTGCTTTTCATCTTCACTTTTTGCCTTTTCACTGGATTCTGAAGAAGCTGACAAAATTGAGGAGGAACTTCCTGTTCTTCGCCAAGTGCTTACACGAGGAAGTGATGAGGAATGCTTACTATGCTCACGCTTCCACGTTCCTGACCTACTGATCAACAATCTAGATGGACTCTCAGAATGAGAACGAGCTATATCATGACGTTTTGCTTGTCTCCCATCATATTCTGTAGAAGGGCTCATATTAGGGGGTAATTTTCGCCAACCACTAGCCTGGGCAGTTGCATGAGTGGATGAAGACATATCAGGAAGAGATGGACTTAAAACTGGGGTCTGTAGCTGGGACCTTGTGGGAGAATCTGGCCTGGAAGGAGACAGAGATTCAAAAGAAGCTGACTCTTCTAATTTCCGCCTCAGAGTCGGGCTTGGAGCTTCTTTAATAAAAGTTGACTGACGAACAAGAACAGGTCTCTCGGATCTGTCAGATTCACTTCCACTTGACTTTGTAGATGATATTCTGGATAAGTCAGTCTTTTTGTTTGATCCTCCACTGTTGAGAGCTTGGTTTAACCCCTTTGAAGTGGACTCACTTCGTGGAATGCTACTGGTACTCTTAGGTAAGGCAGTTTGTTTTGTAAGGTTTTGCTGGCTCATCTGCCTGCCTGGTGATGTATATGACATTCTACTTGAGCTTGAAGATTTAGTGGAAGCTGTGCTAGGAGATGATGTCCTTGGCAACTGTGACAGTTTGTTGGGAGGACTTATACCATTTCTTCCTGGGGAAATAGAGTTTCGGCCTGGAGACTGCAGAGGCCTACTTAATGGCTGCTGTTGAGGTCTAGAAGGAGTAGAATCTCTAGATCCTGATCGAGAAGGTCCTTTACTTGACCCGCCCTGGGTCAACCC
Organism: Pezoporus wallicus; assembly: GCF_028554395.1. Classification (NCBI taxonomy): domain Eukaryota; kingdom Metazoa; phylum Chordata; class Aves; order Psittaciformes; family Psittacidae; genus Pezoporus; species Pezoporus wallicus. Next base: position 962,754 of record NW_026642515.1, on the reverse strand, counting down.
TGATGGCTGCCTAGTTACAGGAGCTGGCTCAGGTTTCACTGATGACTTGACTCCTCTTGGAGAACTAGTCAAACCTTGGCCTTCACCGGGACTCTTGGAGTTGGTGTTTTTGAGTGCGGGACCTTTTTTGGAAACAGGACTAGTACTTGAAGAACTATTTCGAACTCCTGGAATATGAATCATTGTCCTACCACGTGAAATTGAAGGCACACTTGTCTGTTGTGGTTGCTTCAACTGGCTTGAAACTTCTGAACTTGAGTGAGCTTTTCCTGTAATTACACTTTTATACACTTTCTTCCCTCCTTTGATTCCCCTACTTTCGGATTCTGCTTTTTTAGACTCCAGCGTACTCTTTTCTCCTGGCTTAAGAATTCTCGGACCTTTGTTACTAGTGAAAGGTTTTTCTTCTTGGTCTGGGGTAAGATGAAATGGTGACCCTAGAGAAATACCAGATTTTAATGAAAGGATAGAATCAGAGTCTGATGAAGCTTGTCTAGACAGCGATGCAGCAGCCGCAGCTTGATGCAAGCTACTAACGATAGAATTTGCACCTTCTTGTATAGCTTTCCAATCAAAGTTCTCTGAATCAGGTGAGAAACCATGTTCTGAATCCAGCCTCTGTATCTCTCTCAAATCCAGTGTTAAATCTTCTGCCAGTACATTACCTGCATTTCTGGAATTATTTTTTTCACTTTCAATCTTAATTCTTGAAGGTTTTTTCTTTTTAGGCATAGCAGAACTTATGCATTCCTGCAAAAGGTCATCTTCTGAGTCAATACTAAGAGAACTCAGAGAGCTGTTCCTAGAGAAACATACAGGAGTATCTTCCACATGAAATGATTTAGGTGCATAACCAGAAGTCAGTGGTCTATTTGATTCCATCTGTGAATTAGGAGTCTCAGTAGATTTTACAGGTTGCCCTTCTTTGTTGTTATTGTTTTCTTGATCAATATCACTGAGGGAACTAAGAGATGAATTGCGAGAAAAACAAACAGGCGTGTTTTCAATAGCAAAATCCTGCATTTTCTCATCTGTAGCTGCTCCTCTGTCTGGAATCTCTTTAGCTGACTGAGAGAAAGTTTTGGCCTGGCTTCTGCCTGTTGCATTTTTTTGACAAACATGTGTTCTGTTACTTGGCTGCTGATTTGAAGACTGTTCTGGATTAGTGCAGTCTTTAGTTTCTGTTTCCTTTGTTTCTTTTCCTTTTCTTAATTCTGCCTTCTCCCTTGAAAGGTCAACATCATCATCATCAAAATCTAAAGAACTTAGAGAATCATTCCGTGAAAAACAGTAAGGAGTTCCCTCAATAGGTGTGTAATGATGAGGGGAATCAAATGAAAAGCTTCCTCTTACACGCTCTTCATTATTTGGCAATTTGTCATTAAAATCTCTTGCATTATTTTTAAGATTCTGTTTCTTTGTGTCTCTGTTCTCTGGATAGCTTCTTTCATTATTAATACTGTTTTTAGGCTCTGTGGTTTTTCTTATACGTGCTCTGTATTCATCATTTTGGGGTACAGGCTTTACTGGTGATGTTGGCTTCTTTTTCTCACCTTCTGGTTGGCTTTTATTACTTAGAGATGAAGACGCCTGTTGAATTTGATCCATTATCTTCTTCACTCTGAAAGGTTTGTGACTTTTTCCTTTTGGCATAGCTGAGTTAATGCACTCAGCCAGAATATCACCCTCTTCTGTTTTGTCATCATCCAGGCCTGGGGAAGTCACGACTGAAATTTTTGCTGTCTGACAATCATCAGTACTTCTACCTTCTGTAGGAATGGTGTCTCGCTTTTCAAATTCCCCAGGCTCCACTCCTGTACCCACATTGTCTGCATTGGCCAACTCACTCGGGGGTGATTCTATTGTGAGATCACTCAGAGATGTAGCTGTTGAAAAGTTTATTGGTGTGCCCTCAACACAATATACCCGTGGCATATCATCTCCTGGTGTGAAACTCACATGCTTTTGGGACTGCAGTCTGCTTTGTGAAGGCAAAAGTTTGTAAACTGGCAACTGGCTGGGCTTTCTGGCTACAGGAGGAGGTATTTTTGGAGCAGACGCTTGAGAAGGCTTTTTGGCTTTACGTGAAGACTTTGTTGGCATTGCAGAAATAATACATGCTTCCAGTATTTCAATATCATCATCAGAATCATCCAGAATGTCTTTTTCTGTCTCTACAGGCTTCTCTGATTTCTCCTCTTGACTATCCTTTGTATCGTCTGACTGTTCAAGTTCTGCTTCATTTCCATGCTCATTTTCATGAACTGGAGGCATTATTCTTAGCTCTGCATCTTTCTGTATAAACGGCTCATCAAGACTCAGAGCACTCAGACTAGAAGAGCAAGAAAAGCCGTCTGGTGTGCTTTCTGTAGCAAAATGTAATAGTGTATCAGCATCTGGCAGTACCTGAACTCTTTGAACAGCTGCATTTACAGCTGCCTGTCTAGGACCAGGGTCTCTCTTTTCTGCACTAGGTATTTTGCCTTTAGCTACATCTCTTTTCCCTTGAACTCCTTGAGCAGGGGGTGGTGTTTTACTTCTGCTTGGAGGCATTGTTTGTCCAGGGCTGTCTGGAAGATCGCTGGGACTTATAATACCACTTACTATTCCACTGCAAGGCTCACTTTGAACCGAACTAGCAATTGAACGGCTTTCAAAGCTATCAAGGGAACTTACAGAAGTGCATCTGCTGAACATGAGTGGTGTTTCCTGCACATAATGTTCTGGTGGGCTTTTAGGAGTCTGTGCACCACTCTTTGAGGGAGATTTGGCACCTGAAGAAAATTCAACAACTTTATGTCTAGTGGAGTCAGAAGGAGACAAACTGGAATTCTGAAGTCTACCAGATTTTGTTCTGATGTTTTGTGATGTTGATGTGCTTTCATTTACTGCACCGTCTGTAGATAAAGCCCCACTGTTTTCCTTCAGTTCTGATATTTGTAACGTGTTACTAGCTTCTGTCACATGTGTGGATTGATTACGTCCTATTTCATCTTCAGCTGATGACAAAGACGACAAAGAGCTACACCTTGAAAAACATATTGGGGTATCTTCCACACAGTAGGTTTGTATAGTTTCCTGATTAATAGAGGGAGTTTTACAGGAGCCAGTCTTTTGTGCATGACCACCTCTGCTCTGTGCAGAATTTGGGTGAAGCTGGTTCTGTCTCTTTGAGCCAGCTGAGGGGGCTGATGTGCTCCCACTGCTTGAGGAAATATGGTCAGTTTTACTGTGCTGCACTGAAGAAGTCTTTGGAAAAGTAAAAGATGGCTTCTGGGAAGAAGGAACTTCTGTTGAGTATTTTAAACTATAATCAATAGGCTGATCGACATGATGTTCCTCTTCATTGTACTGTATGCTGTAATCAGTTGGTCTGTCTTCCTCTTCATGTTGCTCTTCCTCAGAATAACGTTCACTGTAATTGGTTGGTTTATCATCATCATAATCATCCACCTGACACAAAGACTGGTTTACTTTCTGACTTATTCCAAGAGTTGAGCCTACTCTGTTCTGATCTGAACCACTGGATCCTCTTGACCTAAAGGAAGAAACACACTCCTGCTGTCCAAAAGGTGACTGATATTTCATGTGTTTATCATCTCCACTTTCAGTGTACACAGGGTAGGCTGCATTTTGGCTCCTTGACTGCCTTTGTTCATTTTGCTTCATTTCATCGTCTACTATATGTTTAGGCCTTGTCCATCTTTCATTCTGAGAGGGACTCTGCCTTCCAGAATTCAACTGTTCATCTGAGTATTTAAGACTGTAATTAATAGGAGTGTCTAGCTCTCCATCATTGTCATCCATATGATTTGCACTATGAATCTTATGTGCCAGGTCAGCTGGATATTTACCATAACTACAAAATTTACTTTCATCATCTTCAGAGTAAGATTCAACAGAAGGTTTCATTTGGCCTCTTTTACCATAGCCATCACTACTGCTGACACTATTTAAACTATCATTTGAAGCTCTCTTGTATTCCATTTTTGTATAAGGCACAGGACATGTCCTGTTTGAATTCTCAGATTTAGGGAAGTATGTATTTGAGTGAGTATGGGCAGTGGTTGATCTCCTCTGGGCATTTCTATCTTCTGTCAAACAGTGCATTTCAGAAGTGGAAACAGAACTTTTGTCTTCTTGTGGAATATGCACACTTGTTACGTCTTCCATAACTTTGGTGATCTGAGCTGTAGCAATAGAAATCTGCATTCCCATTCTCTTAGAGGAATTCCCAGCATTCTCTGGAGCTGGATGATAGGTATTTAAGCCTACTGCTCGTTCCCTGTCAAGACTTCTGTCTTTCTCAGAACGAGAATTTTCTGTGTTTCCTCTACTGGAAGAGGAGGAGCCGGGCAATACTGCAGTATTTAAATATGCTGAAAGTACAGACACATTACCAGCATTAAAACTCTCTGATCTGTATATACCATCATCATTCCGACTTGAGTCCAAGACATACTCACTGTATATATTTTGCTTATGTCTCTGCTTATTACGGTGAGATGCTTTTGGGCTTAAATTATCTATGTTGTCAAAAGTCTCTGATAAATGCTGAGCATCTAATTCTGCTTCCAGTGCCTTTTGTTTTCTGACATGAAGAGATGGTAAGCTTGATCCTGGAGACATAATGTTGGCATCCTTATATTTTGCTGGCCTGTTTGCCATGAGATTTCTTAATGCTGCAGCACTACCCATGGCTATCATTTTGTGCTTGGAGTGAATGAGATTCTTCAGCATGCTTACAGCTCCCATGTCCCACAGTGCCTCCTGATCTTTTGCATTCCTTGCAGAAAGATTCCACAAGGTTCCACATGCATTACTGACTATTGTTAAACTATGTGACTTCAAATGTTGTAACAATGTTTGTAAGCAGCTGTTCTCCCGCAGGATTTGCCTGTTGTTGAGTAATTGGAAACAAACATCAGTAAGTGGCATTTCAGAAGGGTAAGAGAGAAAGCAAAACAACAATCTATTACACTAGAGGCAAGTTTTCCTCTTAGAAAGTATAATCATGAATTCTCCAGTGCAAACTTATCTCATATTTCCTCTAGCTTTCATCTGAATGCTAATCAAATCCTATTATAAATATGAATAGTTAGCTTTTAGTACAGTTCCTCATCAACAAGCAGCAGGTATTAATATGTCTGCATATTCTTGTTATGCAGATGAAATAAATACTTGCCTTATCAAATGCATTTAGAATTATCTGTACCTGATTACTATACTTAATACATGCATTCATAATAAGACTCAAGTCTTAGAAACTGTCTACTAAATATGCATGTGGAACTGCTAAGATTTTCAGAGAAAAAAAAAAGCATACCCACCTGTGGTCCTCATTAGTAGCAATTAAGCTAGAAACATTTCTTAATATTCCTCCTCCGCTTTCTATGATAGCTAAAGTGTTTGTTTGGCTCCGGTATGTCAGTGTGCTAACTAGAAATGCAAGAGCACCATCAACAGCACATATATCAGCTTTGTTCCCAGTACAGTGTGCTGATAAATTCCATAAGGCACTCAGAACACTTTTTAGGGTGGATTCCTAGGAAAGTAACAAAATGGTAGAATTAGAGAAGTTTTCAGCTATTGATCACAGGCTCTCATAAGTACGTAAGTTAGCTTCAAGGTGTTACGTGTGTTCCAATTTCTGTGTTGTGGGCTGATAATCTATGTGTGCAGGCAGCAGTGCACACATATTGGTATTTCTTGCTCCAGAGTTTTCAGAAATCTGTGACACAATACTTGTTAGCAGCCATAATGGTAAAAATGGCTTGAAAACTAGCTGGCAGGAGACTCTCGAATTGAATATAATCCTGTCTGGATACCAAAGATACATCTAGAAGATTACAGGAGTGATAGTTACCTATTCAGTAACTCAAAAGAGGTTTTATTAAATTGCAAAATTATAAAAAAGTCTGTCTGAACAGCAGAGCTCATGCAACTGAAGAGCAAAAGCTGTCAACCCTCATTAAAGAACTCCTAGTAGTTTTGAGATGTCATTGCTACATGGTGCTTTGCTGCTACGTTAAGTCAAAGCAACTCTCTTTTTTCGAAGCAAGCTACCTAAACCACCCCATATATGTGACAAACTGCTTTTATAAAAACAGAACATATTTGCGGTTTCTGTAAAACAAATGCCATCTCTCAAAAATTTATCTCAATCATTTATACAGGGTACCTTCTTAACTTCTAAAGCACATTCCATCAATGCTTTCACACTTCCAACTTCTCTTAGAGTCTTCTTGCTGTTTACATCTGCTCGCCACGACAAGTTCCTTAACACACTTGCAATGACCTGCAAAACGTGAAAGAAAAATAATGTATGTCAGTATAGCTACTTTTTAACAGGTTATCAGACTTCCCTCATAGATTTCTGGAACATTACAGATTAATGAACATTACCCATGTTCAGCTACTGAACTAAAATTTGCTGAAATCTGCTTTTCGTTGTGTTGTCTGCTAGACTGTCCTAACATTTCAGTATCAAGTTCAATCACAGGCACTGGCTTTTGTGTGTGGGTACCTAAAAGAAAAATTTTGAATCAGGCTCCCTGCTTTCCACACTGGTTGAAAAACTGGTCCAAAACCTCAGATTTCTGATCTACTCTGATAATTTAGTATCACCTTTTTCTCAGCTTTTCTGCTTGTAAAATAGAACAATAACACTTGCCTGTCTCTCAGATGGTATGATTACTTTGACTGATGTTTATAAAACTTTTTAAAGTCCTTTAAAAATACACTGTGTCTTATACAATCAGAACAGTTACCTATAGAAGATGAACAACAATTCAGACAATATCCTTGTCCCTGGCAGCAGCTAGACTTGAGACAAACTGTCACTGTAGTGGACAGTCATTACATATTAAACTCCATCTATTTATGGGCTACAGTAAGCATTTAAATGCATCATGAAATATACCTGGTATAAAACTTTAACCTGGGGATATTCTCCTTGTCAGAAAATTGTGCAAGCTTGTTAGGTTATGTGATGAATGCTCCCCTGCTCACCCCAAGGGAGCACAGGGAGCCAGAGACAGATGGAGGCACTCAGTACAACCCTGCCCCAGCCACCCCCAGGCGCACCGCAGGAACCATCAGCCCATCAGAAGCCCATCTCAACGTTCCCAGAGGAGCAGGGGGGGCCAAAGGCAGGTGGAATACAAACCAAGGACTCAGAGGAGGTGGCTCCCTGACCAGGATCTTTCCAGGGCTCTCCCTGCAAACCTGCAGCCCACTGGCCTAAGCAAAACACCCACCATGAGAAGTTAATGGGAGCAGATCCCTGCACCTTTTGGACTGAGGAAGGTCACTCCAGAAATCCTGGCCTAGGGGTGTGGGACACTTCAGGGGATCCAAGAGAAGAGCATTCTGGAACTGCAGAAGACTCGCTATGGGATGGAAGGACCTAACAGTTCCAAAGGCACCAGAAGGGACGGATCTAGGTGAGGTTCAAGCATGGAAAAACATAGAGATAAGGGGAGAGAGCTGCATCTGAACAGTTGGCTGTCTGCCAAGCACAGTACGACCACATTATTATTAATTATTAAATCATTTATAACTTGAGTGAGGGTCTTCCTGCTGTGTGTGTGCATGTGTATGGAGGCATACATGCCAGTGGCTGGAGACACACCACGGGTCACAGGGACCACGTGTCCATGACTCTTTTCAAGAACACTAGATGTATTTAATACCAGCCTTAATACCAAATTGGAGTTTACCCAGTAACCCCTATTGTAATTCTAATTGTTTCCTCCATCATAACTAGCTAGCTCCTCCTCTAGTGAATAAAGTTTTAGCTTTAAGAGAGAAAGTAATTTTTATTTAAAATTGTTCTTTTATCTGGTGGTTCACTCAAGCTGCATGGAAACCAGGGTTTCTCTTTCCAAAAGCTGTTCCAGTTTGTTTACAGTACATATTAATTACAGTGGGCTACAATTTAACATTTAACAATTTTAAACAAGTTCCATACCAACGAAGAGACACAATACTGTATGAACCCTCTAGGTGGTCCCAGTGCATTAGCACCGATAAACTAAATTAGACAATCTAAGACTCCTCAAAATTATCTTTAAAACTGGGACTTTCACTAACAGACCAGGGTCATAAAAGTGAGTGTTACCGCCCACGTGCTATATGTGCTTTGGTAAAAAAAAAAAACAACGGCAAAAAAATAGTATGACCCACAGACAAGTATTTTTACAAGAAAGTTGAACTTCATAGATTTGTGGAATGAGTACAAGTACAATCTTTTCATCAAAGGCACACGAGACAACATAAGAACAATAATTACAAATAAATACCCCCAAACAAGACAAATGATGCATATTTCAAAGAGAGAGCCTAATTTAAGAAAACCGAAAAGGCTAGCTGTGGACAGCACACTAGAAAATTCATTAAAATGACAGAATTCAAGTATGAAAATAACTGGTGTTAAGGCCAAATGAATAGAAGGAAGGTAAATATTAGGAAAAGAGAGCAGAAATACAGTATTTTAACACAATACAATGAAATTCATGGGAAGGACAGTGATGGAAATGTCCAAGCTAAAAAAATATTTCAATTTAAAGGATGTTACCTGCTGTAAGTCTTCGCTTTCAGATTTCAGTTGGGCTACAAGAGCCCTCATGCAGCCCTTCATGGAACATAATGTAGCCTGTTAAAAGAAAAAATAAATATTATTAAATGACAGGTTAGGTGGCTTGCTTCTGCACAATGTTTTGATATTTCAAGCTAATCATATCTGAAGCGCAAGACAAGCTTAGTACAGTATGCTGCCAACAATAAATATTTGGTTTACAACTGCTAAAAAGTTAAGTGTAACACTTAGTTTTGTATTCTGGATGTTATTTAAGTGGTAAAATTGTGCTAAATTTCATATCTTTTACAACATGTGTAGGACTTAATCTGGAACTTTACTACCTTAGAGGCCTTCTTTAAAAATAAAAATAGCTATTGAAAAACTGTATAGCTTACACTGAAAATTGTGACAAAGCACAATTAAAAATTACTCAAAACCACAATGTGTGTTAGTATTGCACTACTCTTCAGCTGGACAGCACGTACATTTACATCTCTGAGGAGTTGCGTTTATGCTAGAAACCAAAGAACTGCTGCCCTGTAGTGGTTACTGAATGCATGTTGTAAAAAGCCATTATTTTGTGAAACAATTTATTTGCACCAAGGATTTATGCTTTACTCGTCTAAAACTTGGACCAAAAAATCAAGAAGACTCTTATTTCCACCGGCTCCTGAAATGTCTTCCTGTAGAGCAGAAAGCTAAAAGTCTTCTAGTACAAAGTTATTTCAAGATCCATAGCTTGGCAAACTCTGGGGCAAGAAATCATGAAACTTTTTACCTTTTGAAGGCATGGTCCTTGAGAGATATTAGGTAAACTATTTGCCCTTATAATAATTTGAAGTAGTCCCCATTATGAACTTGATATGCTCTAAATGTTCAAAAGCAAGCTCCAGCCTGAAGAGGTTTGCAAAATTTCATGAGAAAGTAATAGTATTGTTAAATGACAACTTTACAGAATTTGACTCAATAAGCAGTTTTAGTTCAACATCCTCAGAAAAATCAGTTACTATGTGTAATCACCGGTCTGTAATCAGTATGCGATATACTAATCCAATGCTCACAAAAAAATTAATCCAGTAGATAGAATCCTTATTTTTAGTGACAAATTAAAAGTGGTTTCATTTAATTTGAGAGTTCATACTATACTTGCATGGTGTAACATTCAGTTTGCGGTGCTCTCTGTCAGGAACAGGATGGAATGACACAGGTTATCTTGAACTTCTGTCTTGAGCTCAAACTCAACATACTATCATGAAGATTTCCATCACCTGTCTTGAGAACTATAATTCAAACATAGCTATTAACTGAAATTACTGTGTGTTTAAAATTCTACTCTTACCTTGTTTGCCACATCTCCGAAAGTCAAGTTTGTCAGAGCCATTCCAGCATATCTCCTTAAGGTAACACTATAGTGATCACTTGTAAGTCCATACATTTCACAGTCCACTTGCAGAAGTTCAGCAATGGCCTGCAAACCTCCTTTAAAAGCAAACAAGTAAGAAAATAAATAAGATCTGTACTTTAATATCACAAGTACAGTATATGCATACCAAGGAGCAAACTGCATTTGTACTCACAGAACAAATCTCAAAAATCTGAAAACCAGAAGACTCAGAAAGGTAAATAAATTCTTAAATACTGACTCCAGATCTTGAATCTTGTGCTTAGCAGCAGGTGAAAGGTATGACAGCATGATATTGAGATTCCAGGGGAAAATGGGAACAGGTGGAATTATTAGGAGTTAAGAAGCACACTCATCTTTTAATTCCAACTAGTCAAAATCATTTTTGACAGATGAAATTGCACCCATTACATGAAGACTATTAAGTAAATTACTGATCATTATCACTGAATGTTATTTTCTGAGAAAAATACACAGAATATTTTCATTGATAATGAAAAGTAGAAAATGAAGGAAAATTGAATGCAAAGAATTTACTAAGCATGGACTAAAAAACTCAGGACAAAAAAAAAAAACTCACACCAAAACACCACCACCATCACACACACCCCCCCCCCCCCCCAAAACAGTCTCCATTTTAAGTCCAATACCTCTAAAATTGCAAATATTTCCATAATACTACTACTCTTCCAAAATTCATCCACTGGGAAATGGTCTGGTTAATTAAACAACACTCATCACTTTGAAGGCAACAACTGATTCAAATAAACTGATGACCTACTTAAACTAGTCATAAAAAATATCCACTAATATACACAAGGAGTGCCACGGTTTCCAGCAATCTCCTCAAAGGAAGTCAGAGGAATACATTTGGTCTTACCAAGCTCATTCATTGCATGCCTGTGTTCTTCATCAAATGAAAGTTTCATCAAAACACACACTGCAGGACAGATCTGATGATCGACTGGAGCAGGCACTGATCCAGAAACAGGCAAATAATTAGCATTCCTAGGTGATTTTGTCTAGATCACAAGTTTTCCAAAGTGAATCTAATGTTAAAATAAATCAGCTGCAGTTTTGTTCAGGGTTTGTATCTTCCCAGTAATCCATGAACAGACAATTAGTTAAGAATGTTACTAACAAATGTGAACCAGAAATACATTTGATGCTTAGGGAGAATCCTGAGTGTATGTATTAAGTAAGAAGCATGACTCCCAGTATAAAAAAAAAATTATCCTACTTCTAAAAATTAATGATCTTAGTGAAACAAGTCAGTAAATTCAAAAATTCTGGTGGCATTAAATAATATGTCACCTGATGTGAAGCTGCTTCCTGTGTCCTCAGGAATGGTTAATTAACTCCCATTTCATAACCAAGAAGCTTTTACATTTCTATTTTTTGTGAGCTACATTCTGACTAATGCACAACTGGTAATGGTATACCTTGGTCAGAGCCACATTCCTGTCAAATGATTCCCCTCGTAAGCTCCCCCTGACTTCAGCAGTACATTTTGTCATAGATGATCCCTAACAGCCTGTATTTACAAACTGCCCTCAATTCAGAAAAGCAGCTAAGCAATCCAGAAGGTTAAAACTTTTTTCTGAGTGTTCCCTGAAAAAACTCGTATTCACTTACATTGTCACTTCTTTTGTATTTTAATACTAAAATATTTCTTATATGTAACATTGTAAGTAACACTCTGTATTACACTGAATAGATTGAGATGATTTAATTTGTACTCTCTGTCCCTCTCCTAAAAGAAACGTGCTATCTACTGAATACATTTTCATGAAAAGCAATTTGGGATTATTTACGTTGATTCAAGTGTAGAAGAGAATAAGTACATATTCGATATTAACTTACAGATTACATGTATAAACTGCTTGAATTATTATTTGGAAAGCATACCAAGCTTTATGATTTAAGTAAAAAGTTTATAACTAGGGTTGCATATCAGTAGTTGATTCTATTTCCTACCACTACCTCTGCTTAAAAATATATCTATACACGCACATATATAAGAAAACTCACATACATTCAATAAGAATTCTGATTAAAGTTGTACTTTCTGTAAATCCACTGTTTGCAATATATCCTTGAAACATTTTTATACGGCTTCCAGAACCTACTTGGGTTTTTGTCTTGGTCCATTCCTTGTTCATGTGCTTCCTGCCATTCCCAACATGTTTCACAGTAAGCACGGATCTGCTCCAAAAGATGAAGCACGCGAATTTCCCGTCTGCCTCGCTTATCATCAGGCTGGGAGTGAATGATGTTATGCAGTGCTGCGCTGGCTCTGGCACGGGCCTCCTTACTACCACGAGAGTTTCCTAACAAGACAGAGTCTTTATCGTTGCCATGTAAAAGCTGGATGAGGAGAGGAAGACATCCAGACTGACGCATGGCTATGCAGCTGTCCTGCGAGCTAGACATTGCTAGCAATGTTCTTGACATGTCATCTTTATCATGAGTACCAAGCATTGATAACAAAGAATACACCATTTCCACCTGCAGGTCAAATGATTTTAAAAATAGTTACATTTAAAAAAATACACATTAAATGAAAATGAAAATTGAACGGTACACAAGAGCAAAAAAAACCCCTTCTTTAATGGTGCAAATATTTGTGCTATTTAGAAATATTAAAGTACTACTACTACTTTGTTATTCATTTCACTTAGTGGTTAAATGGCTAGAAGAAGTAGGTCATAGCTGTATGTAAATGTATTATTTTACAAAAGCAATGGCAAAGACTTTTAAATTTCACTGTTCAGAAAGATTAAATAAATAAACACACTAATGAAATTGTTCCAGTTTGAGAAATCTAAAATACATTTTACATTAATTTTGTATCAAAAAAATGCTCTATAACAATCACACTTTCATGTAAAGATGCTTAAGTGGAAAACTCTGTCATGTGGTATTAAATATAATTAGTCTAGACAAAGGGTAAGAATGATTACATAAATTTTTAGTTTATATTGTGTTTAAAAAATCTGACAGCCATGTAAAGTTTTCCTTTAAAACTATTTCAGATTAAGTAAACATTTGTTATGACGATCGACTTGCATATGGAACAGATTATTTACAGCAAATGCAAAGCTGAATTGTTAAATTCACATTTTTTCAAGTTTACAGGGATAAAACCAGTAGAGCAAATGCTCATTTAATATATGTAAAATACTGAGCATTTGTCAAATTAAATCAAGCCATGAAAACCCAGCATTACACATTTAACTTGGAGTAATGAAACTGCTCATTAAAATCCAGCAAATTTTGAGGGATTCCCTTGGCTGTCATTTACTATAGTGATCAACACACTATTTTGTTTGTCTTTTCCACTCTATTTTCTTCAATAATAGCTTTAGATCAAGAAATGCATTTGGTTCTTCCAGTGAACTTCTAGTAGATTAACAGGATGTAGAGGATGATTTTAGTCCAAACTCCTAAAGCCAGGATAAACAGGAACATTCAAAATCAAAGCACAACATAAAGAAACTATCAAAGGGAATTGTAAAGTAGCAGCGTGTGTGCTCCTCTGTAATATACCAATTAAGGAAGACATGAGACTTTGGACTCATTCTTCTTTGGACGAAGTTTTCTACGAGTAACTAGATACTTGCATTGGTTACCAGACCTATGAATGATTTTACTTGGTTTCTTCACAGGCAATTCAAATGTGCCTGAAGATGACCACAAATACGGAGTTAGAAAAAAACTGGATAGAAGTGGGTAGACTAAGCAGCAAGTCTTGAATCCTAGAATCTGGGAAGCTATATGATTACATGCAAAATGCACTGAAACAGTCTTGGAGCTAATATTATGACAGCCTAGCATCCCAGTTTGGAGATCCTGCCTTCCTGGTCTGGGGAAAATCAAATACAGTATTAAAACCAACCACCTGAATTCTTAAAGGAGAGCGAACTTAAACTGCTTCATGCATGTCTCTTAATAGTTATTTTAAGTGGCAGCTTTAATCCAGTGTTGTTTGGATTTGGAAGGCAAAGTTTTTCTCAAAGAACAGAACTGAAGAAACCAACAAAATCCAGCCTCCAAGTTGCAGAAAAAACCCAGGAAAAACTAAAAAAGGGCTTGTCTGTCTCCTTATACACACAGACACATTTCTTTATGCATCTGTAAATGCATTCCTCTACTTAGAATCTCTACCAGTTTCCCTTCTTCTCAGGCATTAAAATTAAGCTTTTCCTACCCGACAACACACTTAGCTCCACCAATTTCTTTGCCTGTATCCTTCCATGCTCAGACCCTTTGCCTGCCTTCAGGGCTCTCCCACTGTCTGCAGCTTTTGGGAATTCTACAATTTCCAATGAAAACTCACAGACAGACCTGCTGATGTCACTGCCTACTGGCACATGCATAGAGTGCAGGACTGAAATGACATTATTAACACACTGGTTTAAGGCTTGAAGTAATTAATACTATGTCAAGCTAATAGGCCCAGAAGACTGCGCTCAACACACCACTGATAGTACATAGACTGCTGCTGATTCCAAAGGCTGTATAAACTCCAGTGGCTCATGAACTTAATGCTGTGTTACAGATTTGCCCCTTTTTTCCCCCTCTTTTCATACTGCACAAAAACTTTGAGCACAGTCTTGTAAACGCATATTTATCACCATGAAAGACTTCTTTTTTTTTGTTTTGAGTTTAATTTCTTAGTAATTGCATTTCTGTTTTGTGGATTTGGCTTCTGGAAAAGTATTTAAAAACTGCTCTTGAAAAGGTGTACTATTCATCATGGATAACAAATCAACACCACAGGCTTTTTATATATTCCAGTTATTTCCAGCAATCACTTTTTCCTTACTGTAACAACTCTTAACTGATGATCAGTAAGTAAAAAAAAAATACTCTGTGCATGTACCTTAAAAATTTTAAAAATACTCTAAAATTTTAACTCTGATTTAAAATCAGGTAGATCGTTCAGGTAATATTAGTACTACTGGCAGAAACAGATTATTGTATTAGTAAAAATGTAGCATTAGCGACCTGTGCTTTGTAATCTTCGGTTACCTTGGTACCCAGATGACTTGTCAGTCTGCGAGGAACAGAATAGTTATTACTAGAGCTCGTAACACTGGTGATCTCGTGGTCCATTCGAGCAGCAGAACCCTAGAAATTTAAAAAACATTTCAGTATTAAAAAAAAAAGGTCTGAGTGGAAAAACAACTAATGCCTGATTCAATTTCAGCACTAGATCATGAAATCATACTGATAGTAACGAACTGTCAACTTCTGTTCAGTCCTCTCTGCCCCAACACAAATTAGAGGTCACTGTTAAACAATTCTGTTAACCACTTTTGCTGAAATCAAGTCTCAACAGAGTTGTGTTTTCAAAGGACTTAATTTGTAGTTACTATTTTCACACTGCAACACACTGGATTATAATTTTTACAGAGAGAAAAAAACAGCCCCAACTTTTGCGTCACATTACATAGTGAATTGGGGTAAGCCTGTACTACTTCAGAACACAACCAGGTATGCAAAAACCGACAAGAAGAGATTCATCTGGACAAGGAGTAACCCTATTTAAATTTGTCCGTATCAAAAGCAAATTAAGAGTGGATGAATCTCTTTCACTTTAAAATGAAAAAATATAAAATAATGATGCCCCTATTTTCTATAATTTTTCTAGAAAATACTATAAATAGCATGCTTCTACCTGGAGTAACAAGACCCAGTTATTGGCATCTTTGCCCCTTTTTTGGGGGGGCCCCAATTTTGCATATTTATATTTTCCTTTTGTTTTTAACCATCTTTTATCCACTCACTCTCTTTGCCCTCACTCACTCCCCCCAGTTGCTTGCTTTCTTTTTCTCTGCTTCCTATCTGTGAGGCTTTCTTCCTTGCATCCCTACTTTTCTGTTCACTTTGAGGAACTTAAAAATACATTTGACTAGAACACTTTCAGTATCAGAGCATTGTTTTACTGAGGTAGTCACCAGTCTTTGCTTAATCCTCTACAAAACCTAAAACCTTCTCATTAAAATATCATCTTAATTTGCAAAACAATGTTTTCAAGCTATCTGGATCCTGAGAATATTCTTTTTTTCCCAGTAAAAATATGAAGCACACTGAATAAAAACATATGAAAGACATTTAGAAATAATGCCTGTTTTTTTCCTAGGTGCACCAAAAGAAAGAAGACAAATATTCCTCTACAATATTTGCTGTTCATACAGCTCAACATCTTAAGTTGAAAGTGACTTTAAGTGAAAGGTAGAATAACTTCATGTAGTGTTTGCCTAGATAGGAAAAACTTCTAGTTATACTGGAATATTTAAACACAAATTACTATACTCATTTCACTCTCCCATTTGAATCCAGAACATTTTATGCACACTCCAGAATAAGTGTTATGCTAAAAGAGTGTAACTAGAATGATTTAAATTCACATGATTTATTCTAATGTAGATTTCCTTATTTTCTCTCTTAAATATAGGAAAAATTTACAATCTTAAAGCTCAGACCAAAAACTCTATTGGATTTTCCCAATTATTCACTTAAATAATCTGTGTAAAGTGTATCAACTTTGATATGAAGCGTAACTACATTCCCTACTGGCTCCTAAAGACTGACATGAAAGAACTAATGCAAGGTGTGTAGCCACTCATCTGAGAAGATGGGAAATGACAAGGAGCTGTTACATAGACCTTTCTTGTGTAGAACCTTCTACTTCAAAATCTCCCCCATCTGTCTTCTTCATCTTGTTTTTTCCTTTTATACTTTACTGTCTTTCACTCATTGTTTTACTATGCTTGCTATTTAACTCTGTCAGTAAGGTTACCTTCCCTACTTTGTGGCACATTTTCTTACCAAAATAGACAGTATCACTAAATTCCTTTACAAAACTTGCAAAACAAAGGTATGAAAAAAATTTAAAGGCAGGATAGTGAGGGCAATGGAAAAGAGAAGAAAGCTCAAAGATGGTGCAGAAAAGGACATAACTGAATCCTGAAAAAACCTGGATCCAATAAGCAGTGTTTCAATTAATGTCAATTATATGACCACAAAACCCATTAGAACCAAATGGCTTGGTTAAAACCTTATTTGCATTGAACAGCAATTGTTTAAAGTATATAACAAATAAATGTTATGCCAAATCCATCAAATATCCTCTCTCTGGACCTGTACTAAAAGTAAATAATCCCCAGATGTGTATCTTAACACAGATTCAGCGCCCTGGCCCTACCTACCACCAGAAGGAACAAGTATGCATGTTTTATACACTTTAATGAGGCAAAGGTCAAAACTGAAGAAATCCTCAACATAAGACCTCAAATGAAGTATGAATAAATCTTCCACTTGTGTAAGTCTGCCAAGACATCACAGTCTCTTCTTCCTTCCCTGTAAAATGTTGTCCAGAAAAAACCCTGATCCATTCACTGAAGATAGATGATACAGCCACAATGCATGAATTATTTCAATACGTTATGCTTTCTGCCCCAAAGCGTGTTGAATTATTGTCTTCCAAAAAAATAAAGCTGTCATAAGAACTAGAGTCAGAGCCTCAAGCAATTGCTCAGATTCGGCTGACAGAACTAGACTCCAAACTGTGATCAAACTATGGGCTGTACTTAATGTTTAATCAAATGAAATACGTTAGCTAAACCACAATTCTGTTTTCTTGTACAACACACTTTCACAAGTATTTAAATAATTCTACTTCCCTGGAGCAGCAAAAATATTTTGCCTATGGATTCAACTATTAAGTTTGTAGCGTGAAGTTTTAAGAACACGAATTACTAGTGGGAATGGTCAGCTACAGTTGGAAATCATGAAGGGAGTGATCATTAGCACACAGTAAATAAATCAAAGTATATTTAGCCAAAGGGAGAAGTCATAATTTTGATAAATATTTCTTTAAAAAGACAAGTAAAGAATTTAATGTACCCCTCAAAATACCCCACTAATGTATTTCACTAGTAAAAGGAACAATATATTTAGAAGCATTTAACTAACCCTTCAGCCTACTTCCAGATTACCTGATTGATACTACTGTTTCAAAGCTTTATGTAAAACAGTATTAATGAAACACTAATGATAAACCTACCATTTGGTTCTCCATTTTTTAATTTTTTATTTTTTTAATTACTGATATTTCAGTGATAATTTCTAAAGTGAAAATCAGAACAATATTCCACAACTAAGTCATACTTCTAGTGTTACAGTTCATCTATAATAAAATACATTTTCTATAGTAACTCTTGTTACCTCCTTCATAGCATTAGGCTCATTAATTATTTAAACAAAGCAGAAATGCTTCCTGCAATACAGAATATTTATACGTCATATTATTAAAACATCTCTTTCCAACAAGTACAAGAAATTTCTCATATACAGGTGGAAGAAAAACACAGATATTTTTAAAATGAGCAGGCATACAAATGCTACGAGGCACATACCAATACAGAAGCACTGTATATTTTGGGTATTTAATTATACAATCAACAAAGAAAACAATCAATTTACCTGAATAGTACTGCTAGTTGCCACGCTGATTTCTGCTGCTCCTTGACCTTCATTCTGCCTCTCTGTTTCATGGGAACCTGCATCATGCTTGGTTTGGGGTGCTCTCTGTTAACATAAGGGTTTATGAAATTAGGTATAGGAATGATGCATTCTTTACCATTCAAACCTTTACAGATTGTGAATATATCAGTGCTGCATCCTCACAAAGCCATTGAACAGTACTTTGTACTTCACAACCCTAAGCCTCAAAAATTAACAGATGAGACTGACTGCAAAAAACCGCAAGATGAAAGTGAAGCACGTCCTCTTGAGGATTACAGCCCTGCAAGACAAAGGATTTGCTATGACACACAGAAACACCATCTTCCACCAGCTGTGCTCACATTGCTATCAGGAATGTAATGGAACTGGAACAAACAACTGTATTCTCTGCACTGTCACGTGAGCTGTGCATTTACTGGAGACTACAGCTAGCATAGTTCAATTAAGCTTTGCATTCAAAGATAAGAAATTTCTGCATTAACAGAAAGCTACCTGCAGTGTAAGAACCCTTCAGCATGTTAAAGACAAACAGTACAGAATAACCATTTTGATGGAGAGAGAAATTATACAGCCCAATATTGTTCCATTTTATATTTATCAAAATAAATTCAACTCATCTGGCAAGCCGGTACAGGCATGTTTCAGATCTCTCAGGAGACACAATTTTCTATACATCTAAATGAACATTAAACTGGCATCTCTGCACTGATACGGATCATGAGATCAACACAAAAATCAGTATTTTAAATACAGTATCTTAATAAAGCAAATACAATAACTGAACAATTAGAAAATGTATGAAGTATATAAATGAGTGTGTTTAAAATGTTTCAAATTTTCAGAGACATGAATAACCCTGTCTATGGAACTGCAAATCTGGAGTCGAAAGGAGACAGTGGGATTGAGTGCGCCCACAGCAAATTTGCCGATGACACCAAGCTGTGTGGTTGGGTTGATATGCTGGAGGGAAGGGATGCCATCCACAGGGACCTTGACACGCTTGTGAGGTGGGCTGATGCCAACCTGACGAAGTTTAACCATGGCAAGTGCAAGGTCCTACACCTGGATCAGAGCACTCCCAGGCACAACTACAGGGTGGGCAGAGAAGAGATTCAGAGCAGCCCTGAGGAGAAGGACTTGGGGGTGCTGGTCAATGAGAAAATGAACATGAGCTGGGTTCAGTGTGTGCTCGCAGCCCAGAAAGCCAACTGTATCCTGGGCTGCATCAAACGGAGTGTGACCAGCAGGTCAAAGAACGTGATCCTGCCCCTCTACTCTGCTCTTGTGAGACCTCACTTGGAGTACTGTGTGCAGTTCTGGTGTCAACAACATAAAAAGGACATGGAACTGTTGGAATAAGTCCAGAGGAGGGCCATGAGGATGATGAGGGATCTGGAGCAGCTGCCATATGAAGACAGGCTGAGGAAGTTGGGGCTGTTCAGCGTGGAGAAGAGAAGGCTGCGTGGAGACCTCATAGCAGCCTTCCAGTATCTGAAGGGGGCCTACAGGGACGCTGGGGAGGGACTCTTCATTACGAACTGTAGTAATAGGACAAGGGGTAATGGGTTCAAACTTAAACAGGGGAAGTTTAGATTGTATATAAGGAAGAAGTTCTTTACTGTGAGGGTGGTGAGGCACTGGAATGGCTTGACCAAGGAAGTTGTGAATGCTCCACCCCTGGCAGTGTTCAAGGCCAGGTTGGACAGAGCCTTGTGTGACATGGTTTAGTGTGAGGTGTCCCTGCCCATGGCAAGGGGTTTGGAACTAGATGATCTTAAGGTCCTTCCCAACTCTTAACTATTCTGTGATTCTATGAAAGCATGATGACTCTCAAAGTATTAGTTTTGCTCCCAAAACTAATTTTTCAGACTCAAGAATCTACTACCTTAACAAACAATGCTCTTGAATCCCTCTCAATTAATGTGTTTAACTACACTTGGTATATTAAATTAAGCTTCTGTGTGCTTCCATGTCCATACACTGAAACTTCTTACCTGGTTGGTGATTAAACTCACTACAGTATCACTGGCTTACTAACTCTTACTTGAGATTCAGAGCAGCCCTGCAGAGAAGGACTTGGGGAGTGCTGGTTGATGAGAAAATGAACATGAGGCAGCTTCAGTGTGCGCTTGCAGCCCAGAAAGCAAAACGTATCCTGGGCTGCATCAAAAGGAGCGTGACCAGCAGGTCGAAGGAGGTGATCCTGCCCCTCTACTCTGCTCTCTTGAGACCAAATATTCTACCCTCAGTTCGCTGGTAATTAAGAGCCTACATATATGGACTAGTTGATTAACTGTGACATCACTAGCTGATGGAAATAATCCTGCGTAGACCACATTAAAATAATTTTACTCATTTGGGTTTTTTGATTTTTAGAAAAAGACACATACCATAATCAAAGGCAAATAATTGCTCACTAACCTCTGCTTCAGTGGCTTGTGATTGTAGAAGCTGTCGTATACGGAGAATGTCCTTCTCTATTTGCTGAATTCTCGCCACCCTTGCCTGAAATGAATACATTTTCGTGTTTGATTTTGTTAAAAAACTCCATTTACTTATTGTACAGAACAACAATATGAAGAGCTCTTTGCAAATACTGCTGACTACAAAACAGAATTACTTCATTCATGTGATAATTCAAGTGCCCTTCACAATAAAACACAGGCACGACTGCAAGCATTCAAAACGTAGTGAGTAGCTGGGTTTCCAATAGAACTGGTACTCATTTGTACGTAACAGGTCATCACACAATACACACTGAAATAAAAAAATGTGGCAGTTAACTTCCGCAATTTTCCTGTTTCTGAAACGAGCATTTTGTGCAGATCTTTAGCAAATTATTTGACTTTCATCCCAAATGTTAGAGTTTTACTTGCAATACAGAGATTTGAGATAAATTTTTATTTACAGAGTGTCACAAAGGAATGGAATCCCAAATGACTTTTATTACACTGAGTTACTATAATGATTTGGGAGTTTTGCTTATGCACAGCCTCTGAACACTTGGCTTCCACAAATTTCAAGTAATTTAACAGGCTACATATGAAGAAAATTATATACTGCTCCTTTGCTTTGTCTGGGATTTTACAGACATCGCTGAATCAGGGTCTTTTGCAGCCATATTGCTACTCGTTTCCCACTGTAACCATCTCTGGTTAATAAAGGGAATGTTAAAAACCCCAACCATTATGGGATACATATCCTCCATCCAACTTGTACTGCAAAGCACAGGGTGCATTATGATTCTGTGAAACAGTAGGCATATAAAGTTAAATATCCCTATATGAGCTTGATAATGTAATTGTACAAAACACTGTATTGACAGTATTTGACTTTAAAAGTGCAGAGAAAATAATTAGCCAAATCATATCACTAGCTGATATGAACACCAAACTGATTAAACAGGGGTCTTTATGTGTTAATCAAATGGACACACAGGTAAAAAAAAAAAATCCCAATTCTTCTACCTGATTAACATCTACAATGCTATACTAAAAAAGGAAAGGCTTTGTGTATCTAGTGGACAATGAAAGGATAAAACCCTAAAACATTTCAGTATCTTCTTGATGCCATTTTTTCCTTAACATAATTAAAAACAACTATTTCAGGGACAACTTAACTGCTTTCACAGTGTCCTGGGTTCAGCAGTAGCAGTCATTTTTCTCCTCCTTGGTTGCTGGTGCAGTGCAGTGTTTTGACTTTCGGCTTGGGAACAGAGCTGATAACAATGATGTTTTGGTTTGGCCAAGGATTTTGTGAGCCTCATGCTCTGCCAGGGAGGAGGCGAAGCGGAGAGGAAGCAGAGACAGGACACCTGACCCAAGCTAACCAAAGAGGTATTCCATACCACAGCACGTCATGCCCAGGATGTAACTGGGAGTTAGCCGGGAGGGCTCAGACTGCAGGGTTGGAAGAGGTGTCAGTTGGTGCTTGGTCAGGCTGGGGGGGAAGTTATCGGTTGGCTGGTGGTGAGGTGTTGTATTCTCTTCCCTTATTATTTCCTTTATCATTGTTATTATTGGTGGTAGCAGCAGTGATTTGTGTTATACCTTAGTTACTGAACTGTTTTTATCTCAACCCGTGGGAGTTGCATTCTTTGCGATTCTCCTCTCCTTCCCTCTGGGAGAAGGGGGAGGAAAGAAGGGGGGGGGGGGGGGAGTGAGTGAATGAGTTACCTGACTGGGTTTAAACCACAACACACAGTTACATAACTATAGTCAAATCCTTTCTCTGGAAAACGTAATCTATTCTCTGCCTCAGTGCATTCAGAATTTTGCCAGCAGCCAAGCCTATTCTACTTAGCTTATTTCACCTCACTCTAGTTTAAACTTGTTAATAACAACAGAACTTTCCTGGAATTTCTCATGTCAATGTCCTAACACTTTCTTCTACAACAGGGCTATCTAGGCATCCACAGTGAATCCTGAGTCTGCTCTACTTTCACTCAGGACCGGATGATACAAGTTGCACAGCTGAATTTATGCAGGTCATCACCACTGCTGCTAAACGTCAGTAACACAGCCATACGGCTTCCAGATCAGAGCCAGTTATTATATCCAGGCAGATTAAACTTGGGTCTGTCTGAGTACATCTATAGAGACAAATTCCTACACAGCCTTTAAGTACATAACTGACAATTACAGGGTATTTGTTTTGCTCTAACCATAGGAATTTTCTGAAAAGTCCTACTAAATTGCTCCCTTTAACATTTCAGGCAGTTTTTCTAATTACAAAAAAATTAATTTGAAATGTTTCTTAGGTAGCAATATTTTGTGTTGGGTAAACCTAGTGAGAAAAATAGAGCCTAAGAAGACTACTTTTATTGAAAGGACTTATTGTTGTAATATTTGCCATAAAAAAAAAAACAACAAATAAAACGGATTATTTTACCAAGCTGGTTATTTATCATCCCTGGAAGTAACTGGTAACAAATAGTTCAAATTGTCACTCTGCTGCAGTGGGGGTATAGTTTTTATAACCAGCAAACAACTGATTACTTCATTTACAGGTTCCATACAATTACATTCTACGTTGTATGTCCAGACGTATGTAACATGATTTGCATTCAGAATTGTACCTCATTGTGAACACAAACAACTCTAGGTGAGCAAACAACTCCCAGACTTGTATGTGAGCGACATTTTTTACTTGAATACCTTGTTTTCAAAAATGATTCCTTGCTACATGGTTTCTTGGTTAAGCAAACCTAACAACAATAGCTGGATTTTATTTTAAACTTAAAACATGATAAAACCCATCATGAGTGATGCAAAATAAAGCAATTGCAACTACATGTTTGTTTGAAGCTGAAATGGGAAAAAAACTACAAGCAAATAATAATAAAAAATATATTCTTTTGGAGAAATTGTCTACGCAAGGTCTTCTTTTAAACAGGCAGAGGAGGCTGCTTTTTGCTGAGTAGCTACTTATATTCTGATTCCTCTTTCTGTATTTGAACGGCTAACTAAATCCTCTAAGGCTATCACTGTGTTTACACACAGTTTAAAAATACAACTACCAATAATTTAAGAAAAACGCAGGAAAACTTTCTATTCCTTCTAGTAATGAAAGGCAAACTATACCTGTGCTCGCTTCTCCATGTCCTGACAAGTACCTAGCTGTTCTTCCATTGCAGCTCTGATTTGCCTTGCCTCATACTCCAACTGCCTTCTGGTCATATCTGTTTGCAAGGAGAACTGAAATTGAAGTACAGAGAGGGCATTTTAGCAAACAGCATTTACATTAACTATGTACTTCTCTGAACAAAAGCAGAACAGTTACTTTTTCACAGCAAACTTCATAAACAAACAAAACGTAATTAACAGGTGCTTAAAATAAGACTGCATTATTAAAACAAGAATATATACCTGCAAGTTTTGTCAAATAATAAATATAGAAGATAAACACTGAGACAGTTATCATTCATCACAAGTCAGGAACATCTGGCTACTAGTCGGACATCTTCATTATCCTTGATAATGGTGACTTGACTATGAATAGTTTGGAGACACCAAAGGAAAAGCCTGGAGCAACAATAGCTGCATAGGCTAAAGCTCCAGTTTACTTGCTGTTATTAAGAGCTCCTGTGTAGATTGTCTCTTAGGCTAATATTGCCTCTCAAAACTAAAATAATCCACTAAGTAACAGACTGGATAGAGAAAAGACCTTTGGGGGACAGAGCTGAAGAAGCAGACTGACAAGTAATTAATTTTTCAAAAGGATTTTTCAGTCTTCCCCTCTATCACTGACATTTATACTGATAGTTGTGAATTGTAATGTGCAAAATTATGTATGAAAAAAATGCATTATTTAGGCTATATTAGCTTTACATAATAAATAAAATTTTTCGTAGATTAAAATGATAGTAGAGTGCATTACCGAATTCATTAAATATACACAGCATCCAAACAGAGATCATAGCGCCAGATACAAGACCAAGCAAACTGAAGCTGCTTACATTTTCAGTAAGGGGGAGACTATCAATCCTTTTAGTCAAGTTCTGAAGCTGGGCATAATACCAGTCCTTCTCTTTCTCTTCCTTCTCAAGCTCAGCAAGCAAAAGAGATCTATTAAAAACAGAAGTGGGAAATGTTTCGCTATTAAGACCTCATTAACACATGTAAGTAGAGAAACAGGCATTGATACCCATTAAAAAAAGACTGAACGAGAAACGAGGTTTGAAGGCGGCACTAAGAAGACATTTGGGAAGGTGGGTGCAATTCCCTGGCCCAAAACACCACCCATTTTTCTATGCTAAGGAAGTCACTAGTTTCTTGTATATCAGGTCCATAGCTATAGAAGAGGAAAATACCTGTATGTTTCCACAAAACTACTTTGAAATCTAATGCCAAGAGGCATTCTGCCAAACCAAAACCCAGTTATTAGCTGTGTGCTATGTTGTGTCCTGCCTCTTTCAGACAATATGCTTTGTACAATACATCAAACTACATTTAAGAAAAGCCCTGATTCTTACAGGAGCATATATATCGCTGAATCACATTACTGAATTAAATTATCCCATCAACCTTTTCAAGTGTCTACAAACTAACTTTGTTAACAATACCGAAACTATGAGTAAAGCACATAAACCCAAGGTATTTCTGTATTAAAAATACTTTAAGAGTATTTTCCATCAAATGTTATAGAAAGGATTCATTGACAGCTGTTTAAAACATTTTAAATGGTTATCATAAGCATACCTAAGTAGTATGTAAGAAATATAAGAATATATGCAGACTACCAAGAAAAAAAACTATAAGAAGTTTTACATACTATTTCATAAATCCTTCGTGAACTACATTTATATAGTCGTAAATTTTATCAATATAGTTTTATAGCACTGTTTCAAAAGTTTCCAAAACACACAGTAACATTTCCAGGCAAAATCTGGCTAGTAGGGATATACAGAGAAGCAACTCTTTCAGTTTGTTGGGGTTTTTTTTGGGTTTCGTAGTTGTTTGTTTGGCTGGGTTTTTTTCATACACATTTATTAGTTTCTTACAAACACCTTCCAAGAGCACTCTTTTTCCTTCTGACATTTTAATATCGGTCATTAACGGAAAAGCTAAAATCAACACTTAGCCAGGAGACTGCTGCAGTACAAGTTTGTCCAGTATTATTTCCCATCCCTCAACTTCTGCACCCCCCTTTCTAAACTCTAAACTGAGCAACAGCCACATGAACCTTTACATAACATATGAACACATTACGCATAATTACTGTAAGTCATCAAGAACAAAACCACAGCCCCTGACTACTTTGATAAGGCATCCCAGTCATGATTTGAGATGATAATTAAATTTCAACAAGACAGAACTTGATGTGGAAGAATTTAAAAATACTTGTTTTAGAGGATCTGTCTTGGTTACTGCTTTAAAAATGTTTCAAAATAGTTTTGATGATTTAACATTTATAATCCAATGCAAGTGACCTGTCTACTATTCTAATGGAAAATTAGAATTGACAGGGTCCCTCATTTCAGCTGCAAGAGAAACTTATCATAGCCCAGTATGTGAAATCAAATTTGCAAAAGCATTATTAATGCAATCCTTACAGAAAGTATTTTTACCATATGAGGATCTGCAAATGTGAGAGGACTAATTCTGCCTCTGGATGTCAAAGAACTGGTAGTATTACCCAGAAGGTTTACCTTCAGCTAAGTGAACGTGTGATTAAGTTCCTGTTGTAAAATGTAAGGGGATTCAGTTTGCAAGACACAGTCATTCAATATGCTTTGGCATGCACAATGGATGCTAGAAGCAAGGAAAGAATTTAGGAACCATCAGTGCACCGTAAAGACTATAATGCATGACCTGAGGGTGACTTCTCTACTTAATAGTGCAATTTTGCTTGAGTAATGCTTATTTGAGATTATTAGTCCTTCTCACTGCTCTCTGAGAATCCAAGGTTTTAACAATGTCTTTAAGGTCTCTCAGCACTAAGCCTATTATAGGGTTGGTACAGCAGGTTACATATAGCAGGTTGCTATATATGCATGTGTGTATATATACGTGTGTATATATACGTATAGCAGATTGCACTTCAATTTCGTTGAAAACAGGCAGCAAGTCTCTGTAGATGTGTCTGGTAAGCTGCACCCTGAACTTAATATTGCTATCAGATACTACACCAACCAGAATAACTTTCTCAGCCTCCTGGAACTTCTTGTGGTTTGGAGAACATTTAAGGCGGAAGAGCTGTTACTAGTCATGGAAAAAGAACTGATGGAAAAACCCAGTGCAGTTATTCCATTTTTTTATATCCCAAAACTGTCTACATCAGGACTTTCACAGTGTCAGAGAAAATTCTGTTCTCTCCCATACACTGTCAAGTTCAATCAGAATGCAGCGAGGCAAATGAAGCAAGCTTTTGGAACTTAACACTATTTTTATCAGTTAACGAAAGGTTTCCAATTTTAACTGCTTTTTCTAAAGCATGGGTATTTTGAAAGACTTCTCTAATGTGGTATTTCTGAAGCTCCCAACAATATAGGAAGCTGAATGACTGCAGAAAATTGGTTTCTTCTTTTGAAAATCTTTTCTGCATAGTTATGCCAATGTTATTCCCAGCTAAAAGAGAGAAACAAACTATATGCTACTCAACTTGCATTATGTAAATTACAATTAATACTTCCACTTTAATTAGCAGGTGATGAAAAAAACCTTGAAAATTTCAAAAGGCAAACCAACACCAGAAGTAATCTGCAGTGTACTCTGAAAAGTTCTGTTGCTGATAAAGTGTATTACCAAACACACATGGAAATAACCAGACAGAAAGCAGAAGACATTTAATGCCTATTGTATTCTAAATTGGCAATCTAAAAACA
This sequence comes from Pezoporus wallicus, assembly GCF_028554395.1. Lineage (NCBI taxonomy): Eukaryota > Metazoa > Chordata > Aves > Psittaciformes > Psittacidae > Pezoporus > Pezoporus wallicus. The sequence goes on along the minus strand of NW_026642515.1, from coordinate 934,911 downwards.
TAACCCCCACTTTTCCCTTTTCTTTTTTGACTTTCAGATTAGAGGAGAGATAAGCAAACAAGAAAGAAGCAATTTTGCCTTCATTCTGGTAACTGAATCATTGGATTCATTTTCTTTGCTTTAGAAAATCACTGTTAGGCAAGCTAACCAATTTTTCCAATCCAAAACAAATTTCAGCACTTTCTTCTTGTTTCTTGTTTACATTAATAAGCATCTAGTGAATTAGTTTATTAATAAACTTCTCATGAATCTGCCAAGATGACACACAGTTAATACACCATTTGGCCCATACTGCCTGTGAGCAGCATGCATTGTGCTACTGTCTTAAGATACCGAGTGGAAACATTCCCCTGCTGCAGGTTTCCAAAAAATGTTACTTATTCTAAATCATTTAATATTTTGAGGTTTGTCAGGTTCCATGACTTCTTTGAAAGTCTGTGTCAGCGATCAAAAAACGTTCTGTCAGGAAACACCACACTTATACATATGCTCAGAAATACAGAAACTTAGTAAGCATGCCAAACAAGTTCAGATGCTAAGTATAGGAAAATAAGTGGACAATTTTCTTTCAGCTAGTGATTTCAGATGCATGGTCCTACACTACACCCCTACACTCCACCCTCTTCTGATTCATGTGGCTACCCAGGGTCCACATCTATGCACTACATGTTCTTACATGTTCCCTGAAACAGTACAAAAAATAGGGCAGCTTGGATTATCCATCATGTCACTAATAATAAAGCCAGATGAGATCTGGCCATGTGTCTATAGATCATCTCTACAGCACAAATCTTTACCCTGTCAGCTGTGACAGTAACACTGCCTACGCTCATGTGAAATTAAATTTTTCTTATCCCTTTTTTCACTGTTATCTGGAACAAAGACCAGTTCACTGCCTAAGCTGTCTTTACCATGGAGAAAAATGTCTAAAGAACCTTAGAATCCTTCTCATCAATCAGGCTGATTTCAGCCTCCAATACAGTCAGCTGTTGGGATCCTCCTCACTGGCAGAATAGGAGAGACTGAAAAGTCCTTCATGAGGGTAAATGTTCTGAGCAACAACTAAAACATCAGTGTGTTACCACCACTGTTCTCAGACTAAAGCGAAAACATGGCACTGCACCAGCTACTAGGAAGGAGAAAAATAACTGTTACAGCTGAATCCAGGACAAGCAGTCAATGACCAAATCTTCAAGAAACCGTATCTTACAGACAGGCTTCTGAAAACACCTGGGATTTCAGTCAGGTTTGTTTTAAGATACAAAGATGTCTTCAGTGAGAAGTGCTGCATGTCTCTTACTTTCACATTTCCTTTTTAGGTGATTGATAAAGTGCTACAAATCTATATTATGTCCTGAAAGTATGTTCTTCCTATTAAATGGATACCACCACCTTCCAAGAAAAGAAATTCCATGATTTTGTCAACTCAAAACATCAGATGGAATCCTCATCTTGAAGATAAGAGTAAATACTTTTGTTCAGCAGACATTCTTCCTGAGAGAAGAATCACCACGTATGTTTCTGCTAATATTAAATAACTGATCAACCAATTATGGCAGTTACAAGCTTTTGCAAGAAAGAGAAAGATTGCACCATCACACTGTTAGAGTTTCAGCCCTTGTCAACAGTGGTGAGGAGATATGGCAGTATTTGGGATGCTCTGCCTGCCCTAAGTATATCTCACATGCTGACAATCTGCTGATAAAACAAAATAACCTTCAGCCAACAAAGAATGACAACAAAACGCATACAGGAAGAAGCGGGAGAAACTGTACGATGTGTCTTAATATTTTTTTTCATATATATATTTTTGGTGTGCATTCTTTTTTAATGTATATATTTTTAATATATATATTTGCTGTACATTCCTGTCTTCCTTACCTGTCAAGATAAAAGTACTAGTGATCAAAGCATATGCATGACAGCTAAATACTAGCTGTGTCAGTAAACTTTCATGATAAAATTAGAAGTCAATTCATACTGGATAAATAAACAAAGGAATTTACCTCTCTTTTTCTAGCTCTTCTAAATAACCAGTGCTTTCTCTGCTTCCATTCATAAATCCTCTTCTTGGAAATGATCCCATGGGAACAGGACTGCACTCTCCTGAACGGCTTGACACAGACCCTTCCCGGCTCCCAGATGAATGCACGGAAACCTTTGGCCGTAACCTCACTCCAGGGAAGCTGGTACTTTCCAAGTTTAGTTCTGGATAATAAAGAGCAAACATTTCCAGAGCTGATGTTCAACAGCATGAATCTGAAAGATCTTTGCCATCTTAATTTCTTCTTTCCTACAGAAATCTATTTTTTGATGGAAAAATTTTGCATGGATATCAGAAGAACATAATGTGAAAAAAAAAATCTTGATGGTACACATTTGAGCAGATGACCAAACTGCAATCTTGACAACCAGAAGAGTATCTCCACACAAGCCTGCCTGCCTCTTGCCCAGAGAACCTATGGAATGGACAAGAGTTTTGCAGAAATGTCATATGAACTGTTCCTCTGGCCCACTTCCTAATAGTTTCCTTCTTAGAGATCCTGCAGATGCTTCACTGTCTCGTAAATGATGACAGTACTGTTCACAACAGGGCCCTTAAATATATACATCTGCTGTGGTATTTCTAGTTCAGTAGTAGGTACAATGGATGCATACAGAAAGTTAGCAGTCTGGGCTTGCTCTGCACATCCATGTAATCTGATGATACACATTCCAGAATCTGCTCTAGGGAAGGGGGCTTCAGTTTACAGCATGACAGATACAGTTCCAGTAATATGATATGGAGAGGGCAGGGCATGCAAACAATTTTAGACAATTGGTGAAACTAATCCATTAACTTAAACAATTTATCTTTTCTTTCTGAAGAACTGCATGAAATGTAAGTTCCATCAAAAGCAATTTATATGAAGCTCTAGGTTAACAGTAGTAAAAGCATAAAAGCAGCAAAGAACACTTTTTTTTTTTTGAGAGTGTGTCTAAAAATGCTTGGTGAAAATAAGAGGCACTGAGACTATGCCCAACCATCAAAATCAGCGCTGGAATGAAGATGCAGCTCAGTTAGAAAACTTCATCCCAAAGAAAAAGTAACAGAAAAACAAATTAACCCACTTAAAACATAATTCTAGATTTACCTTTAAGTCGTTCCAGTAAGTCAATTTGTCCAGAAGATGCCATTGCCTCATCTTCAATACTTCCTTGCAGCTGTTTCAGCACCTCCTGTAAGAAACTGAGCTTAATTAAGGAATCTTTACAATAATACACCTTACTCTGTCCTCAAGGGCACATTTATGTAACAGCTATTTTGATACTCATGTAAACTTTATTTCATGTGAGCAGTGATCAACTGTCATAATTTTGTCATCATGTATGTTCTACTGTGTTTCTCCAAGCACTGTCACACTATAAAGTATATCCTGAATAATTAATCCTCTCCGGTAGCCCAGTCTATTTGTTGTTTTATTTAAAAGCTCTTCTCAAACTGAATGCCAGTTATTGCAAATTTACAAATGAAGAAATAGATGTACAGCATAATTAGTCAAATTTCTCCACCAATGTATCAAAAATTAGTCTTGTAAAAATAAAATTTGGATACATAACTAAAAGCTACAAAAGTATCTTCAAATCCACACTTTTAAAACCTCAAAGATACGAGAGCAGAAGTAGTCCCCAGGATTTATTATCTCTGAGGCCCCAGCACAACTGTAAGTAAGCACACAAAGTCATTATTCTTACTGCTACCATCTTTGCATCTATGAGGAAAAGACTTGGGATTTCCTATGGTGCCCTACTATTTGGTTTATTACTACTAGTACTACCACCACGCCTACAAGAGATTTATGAATCCTTCCTGCAGCTGAAGCTTCAAAGCCAAGAATATTATTGTGTGCTATTCACACTATGTATGATAAAATGATAGCTGAAGGAACATACTTCTAAAGCACAAAAAGATTCGCAGTAAACAATGACTACTACAGTAAAAGAGGCCTGCAATCCCGCAGGTCCCTAATGCTCAATGGCCTAAATCCAGGTAGAAAATTAAATGCAAGTTAGTGAATGCCTTTTCTGTACCACAACGGCAGATACATCAATAGCAAGAACAAATTCAAAAGACTGGTGCAAAGGCAAAAAGCCTTTACTGGAATTTAAAATACCATGTTTCATACTGTAGCATGGAAAATATTTTTAGAAGCAGCAACAGTCAGGAAACGAAAACAATTCTGAATAATGAAAGGTACTCCCATACTTTTCATACATAGATTCTATGCCCAGAATTGTGCTTCTGGTCAGATCTGAAAACTAAGTTTAGACAATTTCAAAAGATTCTCCAAACAAAAGATCACTGTTTTGCTCTTTTAAGAACCTACCATACCTGTTTATCTCTTGCAACTTGCATAAAAGATACCTTTTAAATGCATTTTGGTTTAAATGCATTTTGCTCTTTCCAAAGAAGACAAAATGGCATCTACAAAAGTCAACATATTCTTTAAAAATACACTACTGACCTTTTCAGTATTTGAAGTATCTGTACCATGGCGGGAAGGGGAAGAAAGTAAAAGGATTCTGAGTAAAGAACAGGGTTCTGGGGAAATATCTCCAAGCACTAGACCCAGAGGAAATGGTTGCAGCATGGTCACTACAGACACCCATGATATAATTAGGCGCTGGTACTCTTGGAAGAGGAATCCTGGAATGCAGATACACTAATTATGTTTACACTGTTTTGTGGAAATAATACTGCACATTAGAAGCAGTTTACAGCATTATTCTAAGCAAATTATTTCCTGACTTAGTAGTGACTTACTGAAAAAATATGCAAACTAAGAGCATTTATAAGGAAGGCTGCAGATTTTTTTTCTGTTCTTTCAAAGAATGCAAGTCAAATTATTTTAACGGTCACTTAAATACAACCTAGTATATCTCCTCCTACTGCAAAAGTACAGAAGAATGCTTTTGGAAATTGAACTGGCCCTATGACTCACCATTATTTTAAAAAAGTCACTGTATTCACTGTCTGTGAAGTACAGAAACAATGTCATTTTGTTACTTGGACTCTATGAATATAGTCCTGACCTTAAAACTACTTTACGGATAATAAAAAAGATCAGACCTATAAGCAAGTAACTGCAAAATCACTAAGAAAAGCACCTTAACTTATAGTACACACCCAGTACTTAGCACCCAGCTGAGTGGCAGAATTGCTTAAGGGCTGTGAATTTACTCAAACTGCTAATAAAGAAAGGAATTACAGAGAAATAACACTGCCAGATTTAAAATCCCAAGATTTAAAAGTATATTCAATTTTTTGAGAACTCTGTGTATAAATATTAACAACCACATACAGAAATGTTTTAAAAGATGGTATCCATAAAACGATTTTCTTTTTTTTAGACAGATATATCTCCTTTGGCAGGAAAAGGAGCACTGGTAACAATTCACACAAGTCACAGACATTTGGTCTTCTGTATACACTACTTGCTCCCTGCCTTGAACAGTGTAAGTCTTATTACTTGTCTGCACTTTCCTGAAAGTTTGTGTATTCAGATAATGCCAAAATGCATGAAAATCATCATGATAATTAAATACAAAAAATCACTAGCTGTAGTATGCCAGATACATCCACAGACCAGTATCAGCTGAAATTTACTGATCTTTTAAAGGTAAACATCAGTCTATATTTTAAAAGACTTCTAATAAAAGCTATTGTATCAATCATTTTCTAATAAGACACTCTTCATAGCTGTTTCTCCTTTTCAGCTAGTAACTATACTTGGGCCCATATGAAGAAACATTCCTATCATACACCCACACCCCCCTTTGTGCTTCTTTCAATGTTTGCAAACAAACACAAATTGAGTTATCCTTCATTTTGGTTTCTCTAGGTGAGGCCTACCTTTGCTACTACATTTACAACATTTGCGTATAAAAACATCTTTAACTGCACAGATATAGAAAATTTCAGATAGTAAACAAGCATCAAAGTTAGCAACATATAGCATGGGAATGTGCATACTGAATGACTGAGAACTATTATTTTTAACCACATCAGCAGTGTTTTTAAATGAGAATATTGATGGAACATCTGTACTCATATTTTAGTGTAACATGCTGAAAACTTTACATACAATTTCACTCTAAACTGGAAGTGATTTTTGAAGTTCAAGCCACTGCTGCACATTGATTCAAGTATTATTTAAAAAGGCAGAAAAAAGATAACATATACTAGAAGTACATCCATCACCCAAACTCAAGGAAAGACTTAGATGCTGAAACAGTATGATGAACGGACAGCACAGTAATATTTTCTATGCATTTACAGGTATCATAAACTTAAGTTCAAGGTCTTACATGACCCTTCCTAAACACAGAACCACAGAATCACTTGTGTTGGAAGGGACCTCTGGAGATCATCCAGTCCAACCCCCCTGCAAAGCCAGGGCCGCCTGGAGCGGGTTACACAGGAATGTGTCAACATGGGTTTTGAATGTCTCCAGAGAGGGAGACTCCACAACCTCCCCAGGCAGCCTGTTTCAGTGCTCTGCCACTCTCAGCCTAAAGAGTTCTTCCTCATGTCGAGGTGAAACTTATTGGTTTAGTTGATGGCCATTGCTCCTTGTGCTGTCACACGGCACCACTGAGAGGAGTCCTGGAGTCATCTTCCTGGCACCTGCCTTTGAGATATTTATATGCAATACTGAGATCCCTTCTCAGGCTTGTCTCCTCCAGACTATAAACAGGCCCAGCTCCTGCAATCTCTTCTCGTAAGAGATGGTCCAGACCCCTGCTCATCCTTGTGGCCCTCTACTGGACTCTCTCCAGCAGCTCCTTGCCTTTCTTGTACTAAGGAGCCCAGAACTGGACACAGTTCACCAGCTGTGGCCTCTCCAGGGTTGAGCAGAGTGAGGGTCACCTCCCTTGGCCTGCTGGCCACACTCAGTGCAGCCCAGGACACTACTGTCTCTCCTGGCCACAAGGGCACACTGCCAGCTCATGATCAACTTGTCACCCACCAGTACTCCCAGGTCCTTCTCAGGTGAACTGCTCTCAAGTAGGTCAAGCCCAGCCTGTGTTGGTACTTTGGGTTCATCTTCCCCAGGTTCAGTACCCTACACTTGCCCTTGCTGAATCTCATTAGGTTTCTCTCTGCCTAATTCTTCAGCCTACTGAGGTCAAGCTGAATGGCAGCACAGCCTTCAGGTATATCAGGGGGATTTATTTACTGTTCTGCCCTCATCAACCCATCTTGCCATGTCATCATAAAAGGCTGATAGGAACTTAATTATATGAAATTTGAATTACTGGAGCTTAATATGACCTTGATATAATGCTATCACACATGGTAAAAGACTCTCCGGGGCTTGGCGAGAGCTATGGAAGAGGCCCTTTATTCCTATGCATTCTGGCAAATTACACTGGTGCTTAATCAAGCTTGGTGAGAGCCTTCCAAATTGCCAAGCAATTGCTCTGATTGCTCAACCCAAATTACAACAGCAATGATGACAGCACTGCTGACTGAGGTGAAACCATGGAGCAATGTAACTATTAACCTTGCAGAAAGAGGAAAGCACTTATTATGTAAAAAGATGATGTTCGTTTTAATCTCAAACAATATCACTTTCTGACAGAAAAATATACACTTGGTGCCATCACGATCAAGAGCTGTCACTTGCTGTAACTACTGTATTTAGTTTTTAGCACAAGCCCACTGACAGATCAACTACTTCAGCTACCTAATCATGGGACTTACTCTGAGAAAGCTGCTCTACTGAAGTCCACTTCTCAGAGAAAGGGAAAAGCATCCCTGACCACAGGCTAGCCAAGCGGGTGAAGGCAGCTTTAAACTAAAGTTGCTGGGGGACAGGAACCTCAATCCATCCTGCTTCTATCAGTCTGCTGCGGGTGCCAGCAAGAGATGCCCAGAAATTGGGGAGTAATCACAGGTTAGAAAGCAAGCGCATGAAGAGCAGTACAAAGGACTTCCAGCTATTCCAGCCAAGGACATTAAAGGCAACAAGAAAAACTTCTACAGGTACATTGGGAATACAGGAAGAAAATGAAAAATGTGGCTCCCCTCTGGAAGGAAATGAGAGACCTGGTCACACAGGACATGGAAAAGACCAAAATGCTCAATGGTCTTCACCAGCAACAGCTCCAGCCACACTGCCCAAGTCACAGAAGCCAAATTCAAGTACTGGGAGAATGAAGAACCACCTGCTGCAGGAGAGGATCAGGTTCAAGAACATCTAAGTAACCTGACGGTGCACCTGGTGGTCCATGGGACCTGATGAGATATATCCACAGGTCCTGATGAAACTGGTGGATGAAGTTGCCAAGGAATTATCTGTCATATTTGAGAAGTTGTGTCAGTCTAGTGAAGTTCCCGCTGCCTGGAAAAGGGATAACATAAACTTTTTAGAAAGGGGAAAAAGAAAGACCCAAGGAACTACAGGACAGCCAGTCTCAACTCTGTTCCCGGCAAGAGCATGGAGGAGATCCTCTACTGTCACCAAAGTCAGAAAACTCTTTAATACCAACGTAGCATTAACAAGCAGGCATTATTTATTGCAGCGCCAGATGCGCAGGGGATACTTCTGCCTAATGCGCATGCCAATTCTTACAGGTTTCTTGCTTCTAAGCACTGATCTCATACATATACACTATAATTCGTAGAAATCTCATACATGTTATAATTTTTTCCCAGAACCAATTAACACAGGTTACTACCCCCTACAGCATGTGCAGCTTGAGTGAGGGCCCCAAGGGTCTATGGGACCTGTGGCGGTTCTATCTTTGTTGACCTTCAGCTGAACTTCTCATTGCTTTCCTTTTATGGTCCTAGGTTGGCTTCTCTTACCTTGTTCTGACTTTCTGAGGAACGGTTCCCAGTTCAATGAGCTGAACAGACAAAGAATATTCTTCACCCTTTGTCTTGTTTCTTCTTGACATATGTATGGTTATGCTTAAGGTTCAACTTGGCTGTTTGCTTCAGCTAACCATCAGTAAAACGAGTCTTCTATCAACACGACATAGGGTGATGGTTCTAAACTAAAAGAGGGGATTCAGGCTGGATGTGAGAAATAAATTCTTTGCAATGAGGGTGGTAAAACAATGGCACTGGTTGCCTAGAGAGGTCGTGGATGGATGCGCCATCCTTGGAGAAATTCAAGGCCAGGCTGGATGTGGTTCTGGGCAACCTGACCTAGCTGAAGATGTGCCTGTTCACCGCAGGTGCGCTGGTGTCCTGGGTTCAGCAGTAGCAGTCATTTTTTTCTCCTTCTTAGTAGCTGGTGCAGTGCTGTGTTTTTTGACTTTCAGCCTCCACACAACACTGATATCACGGATGTTTTCAGTTGTTGCTCAGTAATGTTTACTCTGACCAAGGACTTTCTGAGTCTCATGCTCTGCCAGGGAGGAGGGGAAGCTGGGAGGAAGCAGACAGGACACCTGACCCAAACTAGCCAAAGAGGTATTCCATACCACAGCACGTCATGCCCGGGATGTAACTGGGAGTTACATGACTGCTGCTGCTGAACCCACTACAGCTGGACTAGATGAGCTTTTAAGGTCCCTTGCAACCCAAACTGTTCTATGATTCTACATTAAAAATCTAATCTTTTATTCCATTTTCAGTCCAATTTGGATTCTGGTAGAATCCTTAAAATCACAAAGATCATGCTAAAAATATTACTTTTTGTGAAATCAAAGCAACAGATTTAAAAAGACACAAATCAAACACAATATAATGCCCCTGCTGCTGCATTTTTGCTTATATAAATTCACTGGTATTTTAAATCTGTTGTTTCTAAGATTATAACTGACTTATAACCACATTTTTCCTCACATGAGCTTAAAAACAATTATTTGCAAATGTCTAACTGTATTAATTCTGCAGTGACTGAAAAGAACTACTGCCCAGAATTCATCATTTGACACGATTTGTAAAAATCAGTTCATCTTCTGGTAGTTTCTTCCACTCCCACATTAGAATTTCTCAAATGACTAATACACATTAGTATTTTCAAGATTACTTTTATTTTTAGAGGATCTATCCATTGCATTATCAAATAGGTATAATGTGAAATTTCTACAGCTAGCTGATTCATTACTGTGCATAACAAAGGCAGTCAGCTTGTAATGATTTTTTTAATCTGTATTATTTCAGAATATAAAACATAATTCATTGATAACACATTCAATATAGAAAAAATAATAAAACATTGAATGCAAAATACATCTTATTATTGAATCAAAATATTTTGGTAGGTTGTACTGGATGTAATTGGATTTTGAGCACTGTCCTTCTTGAATGCACAGTGCTATGTGAAGTCTGTATCTCAATTCTCATTGAATTCATTCCTACTAGATCAGCTGTCTCCAGACCATTTCTGAAGGTTATTGCAGTCATGCGATTTCCATGAACTATGTGACCGTAGTGAGATCACCCCTCATTCAAGGTTCAGCAAAAAAATCCAGCTGAGAGGGCAGGGTTTTAGATTAAACACTGTCAAAAAAAAAATAAATCGGGGGGGGGGGGGGGGGGGCAGTTTTGGGGTTTGGATTCCCCACCCCCACCCCCTGACTGTATTTTGGTCAAGCAGTAACTTTCAAGAGAAATACCTGGCTCTCAGATTCTCTGTATATGAGGATCTGAGAATCTGTGTTTAAAGACCTCATTTACAGGGGTAAAATAGAAAACAACACAATTTTATGCCTGGGCATATTTCTATTCACTGTGACCACTGAGCATGCTAACTTTAAAAGGTTTTTTTAGTAGAATAGGTGAAATTGTATCAGGATGTACAAAAGAGCTGACAAAATCGGGGTGCACTGTCTACCTTAAAGCTGTCGTTTCCCTAATGTCTGAATGTGCAAACCCAAATAAAATGCCTTTTTTTTTTTTTTCACCTAAAAGGGAAAAAAAAACCCCTCTATTGTCCATACTACTACTTTTTTGTAGTTTATTTCTATCACATGTTTGTGATGTTGTGACAGCAGCAGAGTACAGATCTGGGGGTCAGATTCATTGCAATGCCCACACCACTGTAAACTGACACAAACAAGAACAGCACAAAAATTTCTTTAATTTCTGCTTTCGATTCATTGATTCCTTCCCACAGCTTCCTTCTCAAAAGGAAGGAAACTTTGTATATAAACTCCTCATTTACCACTGCACCTTGAGCTGTACTTCAAAACTTCTTCATTTCCATTTAGTGTCTGCTGTAATTTATGTTCATGCCTAAAGCCCTGCTAAAGCTGGGCCACACAAAAGTCAGTGAAGTATGAAAGAAGTCAAGACAAAGCCTCTGTGTCCCAGACAGAGCATGTATCAAAACAAGCTTTAAAAAAAATGGAAGTTTAGAGAAGAGAATGAAAACAAGCTCTGTTAAATCAGCAAAGTGCACAGTACCATGCAAAACCTAAGAGCCAGGAGTACAAAGTACAAAAAGCTCCCTTAAATTTGGCCACATCAGACAGAACACTGAAAAATCAGACAGATAAAATGAAGTTGACTCATTAGACTTGGCTGGAAGATGCACGGAAACAATGCAAGGACAAGGGCAGATTTAAGAGAGGCACCATTTTCTGTCATACACTACTTGCATGGCAATGAGCAAATGAAGAGCATGCTAGAAAGTTCTCATCAGTTGGTGAAACACAGGCTAATTAAGGAAAATTAATGTTCCACTGCTGCTAGCAGCAAGCAAAAGAAGTTTCTTTTACTACCATCTGTGTTCAGGTAAATGAGATTCTTCTCTGAATAGCTGTAAGCCAGGCATGCAGAGGCAGAACTAGGACGGTGCTAAAAAAACACATGCCAGAACTGAGGGTAACAGTAAAAAAATGGTAACGTGTCTGCTGACTCACAGCAGCAGACATAGTATTGACATCACAGGATAATCGTGATGCACTGCAACTGCTTCATAAATTCTAAGGGAACTATGGGAGCATACTGCCAACTTTAATTATCCAAATTCTCTGGGCATTTATATAATAATCTAACAACTCTGGTTTCCTAGGAAACAAAAATAAACTCACCAAAACCAGGATCCATCACCCCAAACTTAGCGCTTTTTGATGTGACAAAGTTAAAGTGCCACCTCATACCAGATTTTTTAAGTCATACGACCATACATTTTAGTCCCAGCTAACAAATTTTCACCAACAATGCTTTTCACAAATTCTTGACTACAGCATTCTCCAGGAACATAAAAAGTAACACACTGCAGAGCATGCTACTTTTCAGGTGACCAGAGCTTTGTGGTGGATCCGCTCAGACCTTTTCATTAACACATTTTGTTGAGCTCCCAAAGAAGGCTGACAAGTTTTTAAACAAAACAAAATGCTAAACTATTAAGTCAAGATAATTACATAATATTTTAATTAAAAATATAAGCCATTCAAACAAAGAAAAAATTACTTCAGGAGAGACTTCCATGGCTATTCTTTAGCCTCAGTACAATCCAGCCATGGTTTACTGCACCCTTCTGACCAGATGTGAACTGCAGAGCATTACCTGGTCTGAGGAAGGGCTCTCAATCACTGAGGAAGGGCTCTCCATCACAAATATGTAGAGGTCTCCATTTCCTACTCTGTGCAGGTTCTTTGGATGTCTTCTTCACCCACGGGCTCACAGGCTGCTGCAGATCGCATCCTTCCTTCACCCCCGACCAAAACCACCCATCTTCCAGCCTGTGGAGGCCCCTCTCACTCTCCTTCATAATCCCCTGGAGTTCTAGAACAGATGGAAATTCGTCCTCACCCACCCCGCCTTCTTAAAGGAGCATAACTCAGCTGGAGAAAACTGAACAGAACAAAGAGCAAACACTGTATTTAACACTGAGACAGACCAATATCCTCCCTCTAACAGCAGGGACCCAGTAAGTACACAGGAACAAACCAAAACCTGCTTCTCATGCCTCTTGTCTCTCCTCTCCCCAGCTTTCAGCTGCCCTTGACCTGCAGACTTCCTGAAACCCCATCTCCGGTGGTACTACCTCCTTTTGGCATCAAAATGCTCCCATGGCAAAGACAATGAGAACAGAGCCTTTTGTCTTCCACTTGCTATCTGATAATGTTATTCAATGCCCCTTAGATCTGGTATTGACAGAGACAAACCATTCCCTGTCAGCATTCCTCATGTCATTTATTGTCTTTTTAGAACTCAACAACCTTCTTCCCATCCTGGTCCTCTTCCTGCTCTCTCCACCTAAAAATTACATATACGCACACAAATTTGGTAAGCAATGCAGATATCTACCTGGAGGAAGAGAAAAAAACCTAAACCACAGAACCAAAAAACAGAACAAAAGATCGCTACACTTTCTTCAGTTTGAATTCTACAGTTTGACAGCACATCATTACATTTAACACACAAATAAAGAAAGATAGATAAGGAAGCAAGAGGAAACATGCTGGTAAAAAATATCAGGGGCAAAGGGGTACCTACTAACAGAAGATCTCTCTTCAACAGTAAGGTTGCCATAACACAGGATCATAAAATTGTTCGGGTTGGAAAGGACCTTAAGATCATCTAATTACAATCCTCCTGCCATAGGAAGGGATGCCTCACACTATATCATGTCACCCAAGGCTCTGCCCAACCCGGCCTTGACCACCACCAGAGATGGAGCATTCACAACTTCCTTGGGCAAGCCATTCCAGTGCCTCACCACCCTCACAGTAAGTAACTTCTTCCTTATTATCTAATCTAAACTTCCCCTGTTTAAGTTTGAACCCGTTACCCCTTGTCCTATCACTACAGTCCCTAATGAAGAGTCCCTCCCCAGCATCCTTACAGGCCCCCTTCAGATACTGGAAGGCTGCTACGAGGTCTCCATGCAGCCTTATCTTCTCCACGCTGAACAGCCCCAGCTTTTTCAGCCTGTCTTCATATGGGAGATAACCCCTGATCATCCTCATGGCCCTCCTCTGGACTTGTTCCAACAACTCCATGTCCTTTTTATGTTGAGGACACCAGAACTGCACAGAATACCCCAAGTGAGGTCTCACAAGAGCATCGATTATTGCTGTGGTTTAAGCCCAGCCAGTAACTCAGAACCATACAGCCACTTGCTCACCTTCCCCACTTTAGACTTTAAATTCTAATTTGCAAGCCCTTAGCTTATTGTAATACATTGAAATAAAAATTCTTGTGCCATTACAAAAATACCTCCTAGCACATCTTCTGTGCTTTTCAATGAGGCTCACTAAATACTGATGATCAGAGATGGCTGACTAGAATAAAGAAGGTTTTCAAGGTTAAATATCAAGAAATGGTGGCTAAGCAAATTGTATAACCATAAAATGGGGTTTGGTGAGTTAAAAGAGTCTGCTTACCTAATCAAGGAGACATCTGATAAAAGTAGTCACACATTTGAAAAAAGAGAATCATCCTTGCACTGCCATTTTAAAGCAAACCTTAGAACTTAGGCAAGGAGAATCTTATGTCGCCACAAGTGTAAACTTCTAGAAAAAAGAATGTACTTCAGCCACTAGTATACCTGATGTAAAGGATCAGCACGCTTAAATTTATCTTCTTTTTAAACTCTTATGGCTTATACATCACAAAACACTATTTCCGCAAGGTTGACGAAGAGTTCATGTCCAAGAAGTGTTAACAAATTCTCAAAATATTGCAAGCCAGCAAGTGCCTGAAGCATTCTGAACATCAATCTTGTTTTTATAAACAAACTTATGCTAACAAACTCAAAGCTGGAAGCAGTACATTTTTCAGATTTCCTCTTTTTAATGAAACAAACAAGGTACTGTAACTGGTAAGCTGCTAATTTTTTAGTCAGCCTGCTGTTCCTGAGAAGGATTTTTATATTCATCCCTTTAAAAAAGTATAAAAAGATACTAGAGAAGTTAAATTTCCATACAAAATAAAATGCAACTTAATAGTATTTAATTATAAAATCACAGTTCTAACAGGATACAAGCTTTTTCATATTCTCACAAATCCATCACAGAAACAAGTTGAGAAACAGGCACCACGGCATCTTCTTCAGTAAACTTTTTACCTTTAATTCTCATAATCTGAGTATTAATTAATCAACCGCACAAAGTATGCACAACAGTAAGTCTGAAATACTATATTCTATAGGTTTAAAACTTCTTTTGCAGAAACATTAAACTAGCTTAGCTTACAGTTTGTAAGCTAATCACAAATTAAAAATCAAAATCCTTAAAAGAACACTTGATTTTTCATTTAGCCAAAACCCCATTCCAATCTAAAGTTACAGCATCACAAGGTTTATTACCTTGCTGTCTAATTAGTGGAAGAAACCTACAAACACCATCCATGTCAAAAATACACCATTCTTCAGACCTTCAATGAATATGACAGTAACTGTCTCTCTAGGACTTTGTCTTTTAAATCTGAATTCCTTCAAGCAAAACAACACCAAAAAAAAAAAAAAAAAAAAAAACCCCACCAAAAAAAAAAACCACCAAGAAAATTACTGAAACTAAACCAATGTTATATAATAAGGACAATGATCTGCTGAAAAACCATCCTTCACAAACAACTGTAAAAAGCCAGTGAACAGGCAGCTCATAATTTTCTGAAAAGAAGAGTTTAACCATTTCCCTGTTTCTTTACAGTGTATTTTCAGCTGGTTAGAACATTTCTCAAAAACATTCAAGGAATCCAAATCAGTTCTACTGACAGTCTCAGTTTTATTATCAATGTGTGGACACAACACAGAGGACATTAAATAAGCTGGAAGATCGTATGTCGAATATAGTTTTTAATGTACTATATGAAGATGAAAGAGGGAACATTTTACCCACAGAGCATCACATATAATAAAGACGGCTTTTTTACACAAGATAACACGCATTACTCATTTACTGAAAGATCAAAGCACTTAAAGAGTGAGTGTAGAAATCAAGCATGACATTCTTTCACTACAACTTGAGTAACTGAAGTTAAGTTGCATGTACCTGTTTCCCACAGATTTTGTATGTGGAAAAATGGTGATATGAATTAGCTACAACACTAAAACCCAAACCAAACCAAAACCCCACACCCTTAACAGAAAAATCCTTTTGTTTTACAAGAACCAAGCATGAGAGTCTGACAAAAAGTTGTCTACATTTACACGCACGAAGTAGCATAACTGACACTAGACTGCTTTTTGTCTCTTCATGAATTTTATGGGTTTCAAATTCCAATCAAACTCTGTTCATATTTTTCCTAAATTTGTCCACAGTCTGTGTTTTATGCAGTTATTGTTACTATCTACATCTAGACACGGAACGTTTTTTCTTCTTTTATAGGCCAACACTGTTATTTCATTGACCATCAAACAGCATATCTGCTGATTCAGAGAGAACATTCTATCCTACCGAACTGCCGTACTTCATCTAACACTAAGCCAATAGCCACAACTGAATTTCCCAAATCAGTCAGAATACTCTGAGGGATTTCTTCTGTTTGAACAGTGAATTCCTAGGACAACACAAATTAGAAAACAAAGTGGATGCAGTTCTGCTATTCATTTTGGCACCCCAAAAATCTTTCTATCACATCTATCTTTGCTTATCCATCATGCTGTTTCCTGGCCAGCAAATGGACAGCTTTCACTCTTAAAGATGAAATTTAGCTTTAAACACGAAGCATTCAGACATTGTTCTTACATAGGTCAGTGGCAGTTTATAATAAACATATGTGCAAGATGAGCTCATGATAAGCTTTTAATTCCAATATGATTAGGGAGTGATTATAAAGATGAGACACAATTAAACAATATTTTAACACTACTGCTTCCAAAATGAACTTCTTTAAAGACATAATATTGCCTTTAAAATGCCCTTCCTAACCACTGCCTTTCACAACTGATTAAAGGCAAAAGAGACACAAGCAAACACATTAACTGTCCAAAGAATCACTGTGCGACATTTCTGCACTAGCCCACAGATCAAAATTCATGGTGCAAGAACAGTGATGTTTGCCACAAAACCAAAGCTTGTTTTGCCCACTGCTCCCCTTCTCCCACTTGTATTTGGGATTCTATTCAGTGGAAGGGGCTGCTAAGACTCTGCGACACTGAAATGCTCCCAAAGAATCATTTTTTTCCAAAGTATTTGGAGTTTTAACTGTGCATATGGTAGCCAAAGGGCTTTCAATCTCATTGCTCTGGTTCTTCTAATTACTTTTTTTTGTAATTATCCCTAATTATGGTACTGGAACTATATAAACCATGCTGTCTCTTTCAGTGGAACAAAGCCACTGCATGCTTTCTGCAAAAGTTGCAAACCAAAAATTATCTCTCAACTTGAGAGAATCCTGCAATGATCCCCATCTGACTTCATCCACAGACTCCAAAATCATTCCCATATCATCCTTCTGGTTCAAGTCAAGTCAAAGCTGGTTTTCAACCTTTTCCAAACACATCTGAAACAAACAAGGGAAAGAAACAGCTTCTTGGTTCAGGTGCAGGAGCAAGCACTCTTGAGGAACACAGCTGATTAGGATTTCTCCACAGATCATGAATTATAAAAAAGATAATTCAAACCAGTCTGAACAATCTCCTCCCCTCTGATATGCCAAAATGAAAAGAAACAAATACTGAGTTTGATATTTGAGTTGAACAGTATTTAGGATAAATTCCTTACATCTAGAATGGCATTTCAGGAGACGAAAATATGCAACATCTACTCTGAGTACACTCATAAGCACTCCCCTGTGAACTGTGATAGAACCACTTTCCTTTTGGTGGTCTGCCAGGTTTTAAGTAAGGACAGCTGTTCCACATGTCAAATTAATGCCTCAGAGACCAGCTTATACAGCAGTATTAAAAAAAAAACAAAACCTGTACACGGACACAGAAGGGAAAAAAACACCAACCCACCAAAAAACCAACCTCATCTTCCTTCTTCCTTTTCTAAACTATGAAGAAGATAATCTCTCCTGTTCTTCCCCACCTTACTTGACTGAAAGGGAGAGAAAGGGAAATACTGACAAAGTTGCAAAGTTGTTATAGTATCATCTTAAGAAAGACAGTATAAATGACAGAAGCAGCTTTCAAGTATAATGGAGCAACAACTTTTTTCTCCACAGCTGCTTATGCCAACCACCATTTTAAGTAGCTGTGTAGAGGACTATAATTCCATTTCAGTTTCAAGGTAGCAGAGCTGTTTTCATTTTACACTGCTACGCAAGGACTAAATATATTCAAAAAATTTGTGCTTCTTTCAAGTGTTGTCACTAGTTACAGGGTTTCAGAACACCGGAAGATTTTTCTTCTTACAGCGAATATACAGGTAACGCACATGCTGGAGGAAAAGTTCAGTTCAAAGTGTTTTTAATTGCTAAAAACAAAGATTATAAAGGAACAGTAAATCTGTGACAGAAAGACTGGAATGCAAGGAGATGGATATACAAATGCCTACCCTATCGACAAATATAAGCAGTTTCTGAGCCATAGTAAGTGAGGTACCCAAAGCAGTCTGGTTTTGCTGGCTGTTAGCAGTAAGTATCAGGATTTGTCAGCTTACGAAGAGCACTACATTAATGCAACTACAATGCTTGTGAAATCCTGCCTTGTTTAGCGTCATGGATGACACAGATGCAGCTCTGTAAGTATCTTTCTAATGGCCAAAATCTATCTAAATTCCAGCTGAGCCTAGTGTTTCCTCATGGACAGATGGTTCTAAAGGCCTACACCCAGGCAACAAATAAACACCAGGACAGATCTGGACCAAATTATTAAGTATGAATTTCAGCTTTGGCAGACGCTGGAGAACTTGTGGTCTTATTTTAAAATAAACTTTTCCTTTTGGGATGTTAAATATTTCAAGTGTAGTAAACACCAAAATATTTAGACTTGCCTTAAAACACTGAAAACCTCAATTTTTTCCTGTGTTTTCAAGAGCTGAACAATACTTGCCTTGCCAAACCGTATCAACAGACTGGGCTTCCTGCTGGTAAGTACAGCTGTGTTAAACTGGAAGTATCACATGGCACATCAGAAAAAGTTGTGAACACCAGAAGCTGTTTCTAGAGAACTGTTTTGATTTTGATTTTCAAATTTGAGAAAAAATAAAATATAAAATTCTTCACCAAGTAGATGTGGTAGTTTTGCCTTACGCAGCCTAGAAAAGGACTTCTGTAGGAATTTAAAAGCACACAAAACTTGTTCAGCAGCTACCAGTCCATAACATAAAAGGCAGCAACAGAAACACTGATGTACATAGACACAGAGCATGCAATACCTTCATATTAGATGCCTCAGTTTCCAGTTTTGTTAGGTGATTTGAGTTATCCTCTAGCTCTTGCCGAAGGTTAGAGTTCTCCATCTTCAATGCCTCAACTTGCTTTAACAGCTGATCATATGAAGCTGCAGCCATCCTGGGCTAGCCTCAGCCCTAGAAAAAGTAGAAGAAAATATTAAACATTTCAGCGGCTTCTATCTGATACACATGATTAAGCAAACAAAGCAAGTTCATCAAGAACTTCATAAGGCAGTAGGGGAAGGGAAAAGAAAATCCTAACATCATACAAAATCATCCTTAGTATTCGCATTTCAGTTCTAACACTCAGGAGCTATGCCTTTAACCTTACTGCTAGTGTAAATCCATGTAATAAACTTTGCTCTTCCAGACAAATCTTAATTGAATTATTCTGCCTACTAAAAACCAGGTAAAATTATTTAAAAAGGTTTTAGTTCCTCAATACAAGTTTTGAAAATTGTATTTAATCTTTCTAAATTTAAACTCATTGAAAAGTAACAACGAATATATACCATTAAAGACAGGTACAATAACAAAAGCTGTAGTGCATTTGATACGAGTTTATTTCAAGAAGCAAGTCTTCATGCACTTGTCATCATTAAAGATGGGAGGACGAAGAAGCCTGCCACTTACAGAGTTGTGATTCCCATGACACTACCAAGAAGCTGAAGAAAAAAATCCCTAACAAATTTATTTTTCAAAATTTGGTCATGCTTTATGAGAGACCTCATTTCCTGAAAAACAAAAGTAATCTGAAACATTTACTCTATTTTGTGAATTCTGTGCTTTTACTGTCAGGATGTTTCACCTAAAAGTTGGTAAGCTGTCAAGGAGAGCTGTAACAATACAGGAAAAAAATCAAAAAGGGCAGACTGCTTCTATTCCATTTTTATTTAATAAGTCACAGTTTCAATTCTTATTAATAAAACCAACAGGTGTAGTTCACATTTCTTTTCAGAACATACACCGAACGGACAAGTCTGCACAAGCCCAAGGAAAGGTAGATGAAAGTGGAAACATTTTCATATTAGTTGTCATAAATTAGTATTGTATCATATTGAATGTATTAGGTTTGAGTCAAGTATATCACACGGTTAATCATTTACATCTAATTTACAGAAGCTGCTGTGCGCCTTATATTTGACATGCATTTTGATCCTAACTAGATTATCTTTTTCTCTCATAATTTTAATTCATTATTATTAATTCATGAAAGGGCTGGTAATGATAAAAGAAATCAAATTTTTCCATTTTCTGTGCACCCTAAGGAATTCTCATCCAAAAAATGGGAATTTAAAATAATTAGCCACATTAAGACACATGCACACACAAAGAAAATAGAGAAAACTGGAGGACCTACAGTAGAAAGCAACTGCACAGCTCTGATACTTCAAATGCAGAATAAGCTTAAATGTACTTATGTTAAATGAGTACAGATCCAGTTTTTGAATGGGAGGTTTGTTTTGTCTTCTGCCCCTCCTGATCTAGGTTCCTACACTTCTTTTTGCATCTTTTATTTTCATAACATGAAAATAGGACATCACCACCAGCATTCTGCTGTCACTTTCTGATTTATTCAAATGTCAAGCTTTACCCTGAGGGTTTTTAGGTTAAAAAAAAAAATTGAGTTAGCTGATTACCATAAGCTGGGTGACCCAAAACATCACCTTTTTGTTAAACAGATGCGCAGAGGGCAATAAGCACCCACCACAGACAGAAACTACCACCTGGCAGCACCGCCTCTGGCTGGTCACACTACCTGACCACAGCTCTACTGGATGCTGAGGTGCTTTCAGAAAGACTCCCTCACCTACAGGAATCACAGGAATGCCTGACAACTTCTTTCCACCAGGGTATTCACATTTGCACCTCAGGAAACTGCAAGAATGCTAAAGAGAACCCCCAGGGAGCAGAGGGTGAAAAAAGCACATGAAAAACTCATCTCATGTTTTGAGAGCATGGCGAGGTTTGGGGAAAGTGTGTTTGCAGTCAGTACATCCACAATGAAAACTGGACTGGAGGCAGCTATTCTCACATTAGCAATACACTGTGAGCCACCCAGGCATGTGCATTCAAGATGCCTTCTACACCACCGGCTGAGGTATCTGGGACTTCTTGGGGACACACAGATGTATACATCCCTCCCTGGCCCTCCAACATAATTTTTCTTTTTCCTGCCTGTAAAGAAAGGATTACCATGTATTTGAAGAAAACAGTGAACTGCTTTTCATAAATAATGGATCTTGCCTACCTCAACCGCATCAAATCATTTGATACAGTTTCACACATAAAATCATGTAATAAGTTACACTAATAGAGAAGAGCAGAGAAACTGTACATGGGTGAGGGGTAACTCAAGAACAAGATGACACTGGGCAGTGCTGAAAGTCCAGTCGTTGGGCTGGAGGCAGGTTGTTACCAAAGTTCCTCCGAAATCAGTCTGCAACAGGTACTTTAAATTGTTGCATTATTGACCTGGGCACAAGAAGTGGCATCAAAACTTTCTCCCATAAATTCGAGGCTTCACAAGGTCAGAAGCGTAGATGTGGTACACATAGAATTTGATCAACTGAGAAATGCAGTGGTACTAACAGGGTATAATTAAACAGCATAACAATATAAGGTCACTCATGTAGGAATCTCATCATGGAAGTAGGGGGAGAAGCAACTGGAGCTTCTCAACAGCCAGCCCACAAGGTACCCAGGCACTGTCAACACGATATTGGTGCATGGAAAGCAAGCACAATACCTGGAGTTATCTAGTTCTTCGACAAAAATTTAAGTGGCTGTAGAGAAAGACGCTAAGCGATCAGGGGATAAAGGGTCTGTCATACGGGAACAGGCTTGATGAGCAAGCCTTTGCTGCCTCAGCACAAAGGCTGGAAAGACGCAGCTACACTTTGTTATTACACTCAAGAGAGAAAAAAATATTAAGTTAAAACACAACACTGACACAGAACAAATGGGTATAGAATGTTCATTTATCAACACAGGCTGGCCAGCATTCATTAGAAGTTGTAAATCACAGAATCATAGAATAGTTAGGGTTGGAAAGGACCTTGAGATCATCTAGCTCCAATCCCCCTGCCATGGGCAGGGATACCTCACACTATACCATGTCACTCAAGGCTCTGGGATGGAGCATTCAACATCCTTGCCTAGCTCACTGCACAGGGAGAAACTAGACTTAGTAGTTCAGAAATCCAATCTTGTATTCCTGAAGTTCAATATGGAAGAGTACGGTGCTTACTTTCATCTCTCCAAGATGTATCTTTTTCTACTGAAATAATGAAACTCCAAAGCATTTCACAAAAGATACCATTATTTAATTAAAAAAATGTGAGAAACAGACACAGATAATGCATGACTACAAAGCAACTTAGGCTTTCTGATGCTAAACAATACGATACTCCCAGGCCCTTGGTTTGTACAGTGAAATCAAAAGGCTCCATTACACACAAGCTGTTCCATTTATATTGAAGGAACACCCTCAAAGTTAAAATTTGCCTCTCTTCTAGAAAAAGGTTTTTGCTAATAGCCTCAAACTAGACATACAGTATCAAGAGTTCAGGTCCCAAAATCCGAACCTTGAATTTATGCTCCAAATGGTCTAACTGAAAAAAAATAAACAAAAAAAAAAAAAAACACAAGAAAATTTTAAACACAAGATTTGGTGTCATCAATACAAACTGACTGCATCGCTGCACCCCCCTCTTGTAATTTCTCAGTGGTCAAAACACTTGCCTTGGGAAAAGAGTCAAACTCTGGATCCTCTCAGCCAGACAGGGTTCACAGGCACATACCACCTCAGGCACAGCAGAAGTAACTAGTAACCAGCCCAAAGGAAAACAAGGAATAGTTTGCATGTGGCCAACTAGTCTGAAGCTGTACCACTGCACAAACATATTCAAGATTGCTGGGGTCAGAATCAGCTGAAGCAAGAATACAAAACCGCTGTACAAAACCACTGCAGTGGGGGGCATATGAGGGTGTGGAGGGGAAGGGAAGAGGAATAACTGGCCTCCAATACCAGTTTCACATTTTACTCAGCCCAAGGGAAAATGCATGACATCTGCAACACAACCCACCTTTGAAAAGTTCACTATTACGCTTCAGTCAAGCTCCCTTTTGCACTCTAACTGAATTTCTTATTTGCAGAGTAGTCAACATTCAAAGGGAGTAATGGAGATATCCCTGCCTCTAGATATGCTCCAAGAAATAACCCTCTTGGAATACAGAATTTTTTAAATTTAATTCCCTTATTGTAAGAATCACATAAAATCTATGTCTCCTACTTTCTCATCATTGCCCATATTCTCATCATTAAGAGGTTTCTTCTCCATCTCCTATCAAAGTAAGGTGAAATTATAAGAAAATTCATGCTTCACTGAATCAGCACTTGACATGAATATACACATAAAAAAAGAATTTAAAGCTCAACACAACTCTTACACACTAAAATCAATTATAAGTCTAAATTTATGCAAACATACTGTTAAGATTTAGATATGCCTTCTTCTAAGTTATGATACCAGTATCAACTGGTACCACTATCAACTGCCCAGAAATCTTGAATTTAGACACATTCTTTTTAGTCTCAAATCCCAAGAGACAAGAAAAATACCTACAATAAAAACTTACAATTTTTCATTGATGGGCGCTTTTCTTTGAAATGAATAAGCATATATACTCAGCATGAAGTGCTGCTTAAGAAACCCAGCAATTTGTGATCTATTACTTAAATCTCCTTATGAAAATATTTCAGACTCCCACCACTATTTTTTTTTTTTCATCCACAAAGGCTATCACTGTTATCTGAGCATCCTATTCTTATAAAGCAACTCTGCAGAACAGACCAGTCTTAAGTCTTTTGAGAACAGAGGCTAAGAGTAATCTGAACCCTACCACGATGGTTTTTTTTTCCAACAAAAGAGACAGAAACCTGGCAGTGTATGTTTGGAAAGATAGGTAACATTTTTAGATAACAACAGCCTATTTGTTTCAGTTATAGAAATCTTTAATGGAGCAATTATTATGTTACCTACAGCAACTGCCCAAGGGTGACTTTCTGTATTATCAAGTAAGCTATACGGCTACTTCAGACGTCAAATTCAGTGAAAGAGAGGCAAATTCCTTCCTTTAATAAGCCCCAATCCAAAACCCAACATCAACCAAAGCTCCTGTTCATGTAACTGATTTTGGATGAACTTTGTTGAGAGTAGCAAATCAGATGCTCGAGTCTCTAATAAGCAAACAGAATTTAGCATTCTGCTATGACCACCAATAAGCAGATGTGCTCCTCCGCTCTGTAACTGAAGTAGTTTTCACAATGTAGTTTATCTTCTTAACTTGTAATCACTGCACCTAAAATCTATGAGTATCTAGATTATAATTCAGTAAGGTCAGAAAGGACCATCAATTCTTCCTACATCCACAAATTTTACCCAATTCTTCAGTGCTGAGCCCAGTGTCTTATTCTTGACTATTCTGACAATTTTTACCATTCATTCCCATGTGATAATGGGGAATTGTGTCTTCAAGGGCATATCACTCAACTCGGGGGCAAGACTGTCATGAGATTTAGAAGTGCTAGGTAGGTCTAGGAGTTCTGACATGGCAGGAGATAGCGCTAATGCTGGGATGGCTGCACTGGTGCCTGCCTCTAGCTGCCTGCCCTACCCACCTCCACAAGGTTTCCACCAGGGAAGAGAGAAGGGCTCAGCTGCTCAAGTGGCAGCACCTAAACCACTGCAGATCGGTGCCTGACCACCAAGGTAAACTGAAATAGGTGTCGGTTTAACTTACTATACTGGGCCATTAACCACAATGCTTCATCAGCTGTTACACAACGATTTCCAAAAGAGAAGCAAGGCTGACAAACAGAGACAAAAAATACAGCACAGCCATTCTAATAAGCCAGCCCCACTTACTAACTTCAGCCTTAAATGGATCATTTTCATATAGATACCTTTATTAGTACACTAAAGAGAATAAAGTGAGAAGGGGTTTGGCTATTTCTATTCTGAACCTATCAAACCATGCCAATTTACGTTAATGCAATTTCTCCGTTGACTGAATACTGCATTAATTTTTCTATTATTTTGTTTGAAGCTTGTCTTCAGGTTAAATGGTTTATATGTAAATATCCTTCTGCTTGTCCTTTTTCAACCAAGGCAAAATATCAGCAAGTGCTGTGTTTAAGAACATATAAAAAATGAACATCAGCAGGCCAGGACTGTCCTACCCATTCCAGTTTGGGGCAAGCTTTCCAGGCCTTCTGATTGAAAAATGTTTATCCTTCACGGCCATTGTTTAACACTCTCCTACTCCCTGAAAAATACTCCCATCAACCTCAGACTATATAAGCCCATTAACCTGATTCTTTCCAGACAGAGCAGAAAAATTGTATTTCTGCCTTCTCCAGCCAGGGGGGTGGAACTAGATGATGTTAAGGTCCCGTCCAACCCAAACTATTCTATGATTCTGTGATCACACTGAACTACATTATTTCTGGTGACAAGCCTATTCTTTATTAGAATGGCTTTGTTGCCATATTTAATCCTCCTATTCCTACCCACATGTAAGAATAAACCTCATAACTCCTGTCAGTATCAGCTAGAAGAGAGGCTATTTGGGTTGGATTTTCCTCATCTGAGCTATGTAGGCACACAAACTTAATGAGCAATCTGAAAGCCATAACGCTTTGGGTGGGGTTAAAGAGAATTAAGAAAATACGCTGTGCAAAATGAGAATTCTGCGTCTGCATGCTGACATCATCAGAGACACAGGAGAGGGTAGAACACAGCCATCATGGAAAACTGCTCTTCCTCAGCTTGTTTTAGCAACAAGGCCTTTGACAGCAGAAACTGAATTGCAAGTCATGCAACCCTACTCCTTTTAATAAATTTGAAAAAGATTACATTGAAAAAAAACTGACAGCAAATTATACCAAATTATAATCTCTAGATTAAGTACCCTCTGAATCCCTGGGTTTTTCAGAGCCATTACTATTATCAGTTACGCTACTGCAATATGTGAAAGGGTTAGCCCCTTTAAAAGGAAACCACACAATTTTCTCTAAACCTCAGCTTCATCAAGAGGATTTTCTTAGTTTTTCTATCCATTTCTACACAAAGATTATCTTTCTGGACAGCAGACTAGAACACTTAAATGTTACTATACCTGACCTTCTTAAATCCTTTCAAGTAGGAGGTAGAAAGGTTTTTTTTGGTTTGTTCTTCCATAAATGAATTTGTATCTTGGCAAGAGCTTTCAATCCGTTGCTGTATTTTGGTATAAAGAGAGGATGATGGTCTGAACTCTTCATCTGCGTTCTTCACTACAGGTCAAGTATCATGGGGGTCAAGTGTGTGCGTGAGAGACAGAAATGACCCCACATTTAGACTGTTACTAAAGAATGCGAACAGTCAAAAAAAAAATCCTATTAGTACAAAAAAAAAAAACCACACCCCAAAAAAAAACAAAAACAAAAAAAAAACCCACAACCCCAAAACAACCCAAACCAAAAACAGGGAAATCAAGAAGTCACACATTTCAGTCACTACAGTCAAGTTCAGCTTTTATTACACTGCCCAGAAAATTCCCACTTCTTCCTTTATAACTCTGGGTTGGGGAGTTCCTTAGCTTGTTAGTCATACTGCATTCAGAACACAACTATGAAAATACAAACCATGATTTGTATTTAAATACTGTATTGAACACAAAGCAGTTCAGACATCATCTGAATCATAACTTATATTGGACCAAGGATGATTCACAAGCCTGAACACTCACTTTTTATGATGACCATCTCTGCTATTCATGGCTAACTGTGCATGCCTCACTGCATATGACTTGCTCCTGTATACTTTAATGTTTCTCATAATCTTTTAAGGATTCAATTGTAGAAAGTTTAAGATATTAAAAAATCCAATACGTCTTTATTTTCCAATTTTACCTGAAAACACAAATTAACCCCCAGACCATTAACATGAGAGGAATCAGCTTTTTTTAAAAAAAATTATAGTAAAGAAATATTTCCCACATTGGGTGACCTATCAGGGTCATCTTCAGGGTTCTTTTCAACACTTGTAGGGAACAGAAGACCATCTGTGTTGCAGGAAGTGTACTGACATCTGTTCACACAGGTCCTGCACAAATCTTGGAAAACCACCAACAGAGACTTGGTCTTCACTGACAATACCTTACTGTCCCAGTATATCACTAGTAATATATGCAGATTTAAAACAGTATTTCATTACACTGATCAAAAAATTATTAATCATGTTTCATCAGCATAAACATTTTATCACCTGAATTAAGACACATATTGAAATACAACAAAAGAATTTAGAGACCAAAGGAACCAATTTAAGCATACACATTTCCAATTAGTCCTGTATTACTCCACACTGATGATACACTAATACTGTACTATGACAACATGCATCAGAACATTTGTTATAGCCAAGTGTATTGTATAAATGTTCTGGCAAGTTGCATTTGAGGGATGATATTCAAGAAAGTCTGAACTCATAAATAAAGTATTACATTTAAAAAGAGATGTTTTATTCAAGCTGCCATGTTTTAGAGCATGACTACAGCTTCTTAGAGGAACTGCTTAGATTGTTAAACAAAACAACACTGTTTCTTTTTAAGTCTTAAAGCAACAGGAAGAAGCATCACCATAATAATCACCATAATCATTCTGTACTTTTGTCACTCTCTTTCATTAAAAAAGTGCTGAAGGCACCCCTGCATCTATTGTATCTTCTAATACTTAAGCAACTGTAATGAACCTTCAGAACTTTACAGAGAAACAACTAGTGTCACCAATTTACACTCTGAAACCAATTACTCTACATAGTAAGTTCTTAACTGATGTTTTAAAATGTAACTAAGCCTCTCTTACTGACAGACAGGAAATCTATACATGTCTCTATACAGATATATCTATAAATCTATATATATCATTAAAAATATTGGCATATAAATATTTTAAGAGAATGTTTACTATAAAGCAGAAATTTAAACTCAGTAAGTTATACCTGCTTTCATCAAACCATTTTTGTGCGTCACTTTATTTAGGACTGAGAAAGAGAAAAAATATTGTACCAGTTACTTCGAGTTGCCTTAAAAATACAGAATAGTTTGGTTCCAGGAATCTACTTTCAATATGTATGTTTACGTGTATTTTCTACTGCATTATCCACGTGTGTATAGTAATTTTACGGAAAAGACTTCTAGGCAAACGAAGAAGGTGTATGTTTCTTCCTATGCCTTTAAAAGTCATCTTTCAGTATATGACTAACCAAACCAAGGCAAAACCAGGTTTCAACTGATACTCTGAAGAAAATCCTATCAAATGAAAAATGGCCAGGGTCCTCTGTATGCCTAAACGAGAATAATTTTAAAACCAGATGTAAACAACGAATAGGATGAAACAATTTGGCAGCATGAGTCTTCCAGAGATCACCACACACTTCTGCAAAAGCATGGCGCGTTCTGCTAGCAGTGACCTAATTACCAGAGTAAAAGCTGCGTATCTGACAAAAGAAGAGCAAGAGCCCACTTCTTCATACATAATTTATTAAGATTTCCCACAGCATTCAGGTTAAGTCGCGGACCCCAGCATTTCTTTGTGATGTTAAATAAACGGGTAAGAAGTCAGCGGACACCAGGGCGTACCGAAGGCGCAGCGCTGCCCCCCGGACCCGCTCGCCACCGCCCGGCCTCCCGCGGCCCGCGACTCTCCCTCCCCGGCGAGTAGACGCGCTGCGGCAGCGGCGAAACTGCCGCCCCAGTCACTAACAAAGCCGGGCTGCTGCCACCGCGAGCAGCGCCTCAAAGCGCACAGAGGGACACCTCTGCATGCCAGACAAGCGCTACTCACCCGTCTACCTTCCCTCCCCACCTTCCTCCTGCTCCTCCCGGCCGTGGAGCTCACGGCCGCCACAGGGCTCCGCGGCCGCTTTGTCTCTCGCGGGCCGGGGCTCGGTACCCCCGCAGCGCCTTCCCGCCCTGCCCAGTCGTGGGCTTCTCCTCCCCGCCGCTCCCGCAGCCCCATTTCTTCTTAAGCCCCACAAGCCGCTTATTTTCTCCCCCGCCCGGCGGCACCGCCGCCCTCCTGTCTGAGACGCCCCGCACCTCCCGCGCCCTCGCGGCAGCCGCACTCACCCCATGACCACGGCGCCTCCATCCCGCCGACCGAGCCCGGCCCCACCCGCGCCCACCAGCTGCGCCAGCGCCGCGGCCAAGGCTGCCCTGATGATCACGTGAACCCAGAGCGGCGGCGCAACCAATAAGGGCGCAAGCCCTGGAGAATGTGCCCGCCCCCTTCCTCTCCCCTCCAGCCACCCTTCATCCATCACGGTGAACAGCTGCGCCCCCGCCCCGCGCCGCCGGGTATGCCATGCCGAGAGCTGCGGCAGGTCTCGGCTCCGAAACAGAGTCGCCCGCCGACCGCAGCAACGCTACAGGCCCCAGCCATCCGACACCGGCCACTACCGGCTGCACACGTAACGTAACACGCAGAGCAGAGCTGTGTTAATGCGTACGGGCTTATGCGCCGGTCGCTGGGTGAGGTTTGAACCGCCGAGGAGGCAGGCAAGGACCTTCTTCTGGAGGCAGAAACATCCCCAGTACTGCAACAGACCTTGCACATGCCGTAAGAACTGTCTCAGGAGCATCTGTAGCAGCTTAGTTGTGATCATCATCATTCATCCTCCTTTCAATAAAAGGACACAAGGACTACATACCATCTAGGACCACAATCTTACACATTAATATAAAGGAAAATACTCTCCTGTTATATAATAATGAAACTAGGTACTGCACATACTAAAATTGAAGCTAATGCAGTTCATCTAAATGTTAAAGAAATACACGGAGACACTCCTTACTAAAAAAGGAAAGTGTAAGCATTTCCTTCAAGGGCATCTAGGATTAATTTACCATTCAGTAAAAATACTGTTTTCATGTGCTTTTCAAGTATAAAGTCACTACTACTTAAACGCATACAAATTTCTTCACCAAGAGGGTGATCAGGCATTGGAACAGGCTGCCCAGGGAAGTGGTGGAATCACTGTTCCTGGAAGTGTTCAAAAAATAGAGGCCCTCAGTGACATGGTTTAGCGGTGGACTTGGCAGTGCTGTGATAACGACTGGCCTTGATGGTCTTAAAGGTCTTTTCCAATAGAGTTGATTCTACGATTCTATATTCTATCTGTTGCTATACCAAATTAAAACTCTAAGTACCAGCTTAGTGATGGGTTGTAAAGAAAATCCAAAAGACAGATGAACAAGCAAATCAATTCATGAAACTGTTTTAAAATTGCCTTCCAGAATTAATCTCCCTCCAAGGATAAGGATATAAGAAAGTATGCATGAATATGATTTAAAACCCCACAGAAGCACATTATGACTATGAAGACAGCAGAAATTAAGACACAGTTCAGCTGTCTGAGTTTGAAGTCTGTATTTTCACATTTAAAAAAGGCTATGTAGACAACAGGTACTATGGGGATGTTGCTTAAAAAAATCCAGTTCTAATATGAAAGGCAACTTGGTAGAAACAGCACAATATTAAGTCATTTTAATCCTCTAGAAGCATTCAATAAGTCTGTGGGCAGTGTAGTCCATCTAGACAGTGCTTGACAGAAGGAATGTGAAGAAACACAACAGTTTCTCAGATAAAGCAAATGAACACCTTTCCGTGTGGCACTTCACATAAATTATGGAGTCACGTGCTTATACAAGTGAACATATACATGACTAGATAGCTCATTAAAAACATACATTCTTATATGCCTGTGGAAATTTCATTCTTCCTATCATAGTTTCTTTGATTGGTATGAAACGAGCAGGCTTGTGATACCTTGTGGTTGGGACCAGACAAAGGCACTACAGGCCTGTGTATGCATACAATAAATTGCACCACAGATAAATACTACTACTACCTTAATTTCAGCTGTTTTCTGGTGGCTCTGTTTTCCATCCATAGAAGTAATACTCTACTCAGAAATAACGCTCTTTATCAGATCACCTTTCATCAAATGTCTTCATGATTAAGGAGATGTATAACATTATGTCATCTGCTACATTCAGCATAGTATTACACAAAATCTTCTTTGACTTCATCAGCATGACAAACTATAGTGGGTGTATCACTTAATTTTAATTTGAAATGTCTTACTACAACAGCTTAAGTGCGCCAGTATTAAAGGGTGTTTCAGGCTATATGATTTTTTGCTACAAAGCTTCTATTTATTACAGCAATAGTTGGCATGCCTCTGGTTTGTGATCCATTCCATTTCAGAGACAGACTTCCCACTCCCTCAACTGTAACAGATTACCACATTACTGAACTACTGCACAGATTTGAAGATTAGAACCTAAGGAGGATTTAGATCTAAAGCCATCTTGCTTTATATCTTACTGATGTACACCACCATTCCTCCCCTCAGAAAAGCAAACCAAAATGCTTCCAGTTATTACTGTCCAGCTCTCCATCCTAAAATTATTTACATTAGCATAAGTGTATACTCAAGTATTTTCATATGCAAAGACAATACCAGAGAACTGATGCCAAAGAAAATACCAGAGAAACTGAAATCCTATAAAATTTAAAAGCTAAACTGCATAATTCTAAGTGAAGAACTAAGATTGAGAAGTGTAGTTAATTTTCTAGAATCCAAAATGGGAATATCAAAGATTGATGGCTACACAAGGTATTTCATTTGCTTAAGCACATCATACTACATTTTTTGCAATTCTGAAAAACTAACCATAGTTAGTCCTTATTCTGAGAAGATTCTTGTTAGGCCTGGTACTGGTTAGTCCTTTCTTAGCCTGGTAGTCACAAGCTGCATAAGTCAGTAAATTCAGTGCTGAGTGATGTTACATTCACTGCTCTATGGCCTGAAGTCCGGTATTTACCCGCAGAACAAGCATAGCATAAGTAGCAGCACAGATTCTCCAAGACATTCTGCCAAGATGACAGCTGGGTGTGAGGCAGGCATAAAGAGTTTCCTTCCTTGCTCACAGTAATGCCCATTCTACTAAAATTTTCAGAAAAATGGTAGCTTATGTCTTGTGTCTGTGGCACATGCAGTGGCCTCTGAAGCAAGATCCAGTATTAAGTGAAATTCAATTTAGTATGCAGCATGTTTTAGTAGTAAGATTATCCTTCTCATGCTCTTGTCTTCCAGTGGTGTTAAAACATACATATATAGCCAAACAGGTGAATGGCACTGTAACACACTCTTATTTTCTTTCAAAACCAATTTCTATGTGCAGTACTGGATTCTGGTAAAAGACCTGATACAATTTCAAATAAAGGTCAGGCTCTCCAGAAAAAATAAGATAAAGAAAAGAACTGTTCAAAGAAAAGTCTTGTTTAGACTGTTTATTTTTGGTTAATTATTTTCTGCCTGGCAGAAGAAACAAGATGTCTTTTTCATTATTTGAAAACTACCATTACCAGGACAGATCTAGTAATACCTGCTCCTTATTACATTAAAAAACCCTCAACCTTTAAAATCTATTAAAGGAATGAAATTTCTGCATGTTAGCTATCAAATCCCAGGGATACAAAATTTTCGTATTGAAAAAAATAACAGCTCAGCTTCAGTATTCAAAATAGAATTACTTTTACTATTTTGGACAAGATGCCTGCAGTCTACCCAGCACAGCATTCTCAAACAGCCAAATGCGAATTTGGCTCCAGAAAAGGAATCAGCAATCTTTTCATAGTGCATGAATTATATCAAATATTCTAAATATTGTCCAACTTTTACTGCATTTATAAAACTCCAGTTTGAGACAAAAAAAATTGCCATAACCATGTTCCCAACACACACAAAGTAGGGCTAAATAGAACCTCCGAGCAGATAAAGATCCACATTTTAAAAAACATAAATTACATTCCCCTAAATACATATCTGCTTCATAAAATCAAGCGTATTACAACTGAAAATGCAAGGTTTTCTGGGTTTAGATATAGATAAACCAGCTCACACATGAGGCAGCTCTCTTTGCTTTCACAACCCTTACTCTCTATCCTTCTCCCTAGTAGTTTTTCACTATTTAATATATTTAAAGTGATTGATATTTCATTATTAGTGATTGCACATGCACAGTGCTACCTACTTCAAAGACTCCAGGTTGAACAAATAATTGAATTCTATCTCTTTCGCCAAGCACTATGGTTGGTACTACTCATAAATATGAAATGTGTTGCCAAATTAAGGGATCTTGCCTTCAGAATTTTACTTACTAATACAAGTTTTACAAACTGACTTACCTCATTTAGAAAGGTGGTGTAAACAGATTTGATTAACAAAATAAACTGAAAATAAAAATTAAAAAATCCTGCTTTACATAGATGCAAATTTCATTCTACCAGAGGATTTGATATTTCAGCAGCTGCTATAACCAAAGATTGTCTCCTGCCTTTCACATTAATTTAAAAATCAGTGAAACTGAATATGGTCTCTGCTTCTCATTTCTTTGAAAATCATGAAGTTGCTTTCACCTCTGTCACTATCACAGCAGCGTTTTGTTCCCTCTTGAGCCCTGTCCTAGCCATGCAACCAGGATCAGCAATAGTTTGTATATACACACATTGGGAATATTCATAACTTGCTGCCATCAGCACTAGTGCTTTGACCATGAAAAGCTGCATTCCTACGTTATCTATCAGGATTCTTTTAGAAATGTTGATATTATTTCCCCATACAGATGGCCTTCAACTCTGAGCATTAGAAAGAACACCACAAAGAAGGTTCCTGCAGATCAAGAAACTAAAGGACCATCTTTTCTCATGCAGATACAAAAAGAATGGAGAAAAGAACTGTGTCACTCTTTCTAATGCATCATCCAGAACACAAGCACACTAGTCTTCTGACAGTAATCCTACAAAAATAAGTAGGAAATTTCTGTATGGAGAATAGAGAACCAAAAATAAAGTTGTTCTTTTAAGATCTTCTATTATACTTATGTACTAAAATTCTGTATTTTTTCTTCTCTTTTATTCCCCCTTCACCTCACAGCCAAGGCTATGCTACAAGTTCCTGAACTTGAAAAGGTTTTTCCACACACAGTGAAAAGACCTGTCTTTTGCAAGGGTCAATTAACTATTGGAAAGTCATGTAAAATAAGCTAAGTGAGAAAAGCAGAGAAATACATGCTATTTAATTATTTCACAGATAATACAGAGATGTACAGAAAAGCTATCAACTGCTTGTTAAATCCCTTACTATTATAATCCTATACTATACATCCTTTACTGTATCTTCTATATAGAAGCCTTGTCTAGCATACCTAAGGGATTCTCAAGGAATTATTTTTCAGAGGAAAAGCTTTTCCTATAGGACTTTGTTGATTTATACAGATTTCTCCTCTTTTCCCCATCTTGGCCATAGAGTAGATAAATATTCAGTGTTTAGAGAAAGATCAAGAATTTGATGTTTTTCAGGGTGTTGGAGAGAGCCAGGCTCTGGATTTACCTGGTCTCCACTAGAGCTATCTCTGGTAATCAAAGCACTTTGCTTTAGAATACTTTGTCATTAACGGTCACACAGCCCTCAGCTCTGATGTACCTTTCTACCCAGATAAGCACATCAGCTGCTTACAGACTGATCAAGGGTCAGACCCAGTAGAAACTGAGTGCATACCTGAAATATGTACAGTGGCCTGAATTACAAGACAAAGCATTATTTTCCTTCTTAATATTTTAGCATGAGCCAGAAGAAGCTGCAGTATTCACATTTGTACATGATAAACAATCAGTTTGTTGTTACACTGTGGCTGACAGAGGTCACTGCTAAAAAAATGCACCCTACATGGTTTTAAGCACTTCATAGCTAAGACAGGAGCATCCCAGAATTCCACACCACCCTGATAAATGGAAGCTCTATCACTTCAGTGAAATATTCACCTTTTTCTTCACAATCTTCTTTGTAGTCTTCCATTTTGTTTGGTTTGAACCACCTGTTCTTAATCCAAGAACTGATTTCTTGTAAGCATTCTCACATTTCAGTAATAAATCAGTGCAAAAAAAATCTATATAGCTAGAGATCATCAAGGTTTTTGCTCAAGATACCGAAAAGGAAGGAAGATCAATTTTTGTGGAATCATGTAAGCAAAGACCTTTTACAAAACAATGTGTTAACCACATCCAGCCACAGGCAAGTTTCTTAAAGCTTACTGCATTAAGAAGAGCTGTGACAAGGTCTAGAAACACAAAGACCTTGCTAAAGTGTGGCTGTGAGTCCTCTCGCCATAATTCTAATCTTTTAAGAGCTTAAATGAAGGCCTGGGCCTCAGCGGCTCTTAGGTAGAGCATGACAACTGTTATCAAATCGATAAAAAAAACTGTCCTTTACAAGAAAAAGTGTTGACAAGGAATCTAAGGATGCATATGTCTTCCTTAAATATATAAAAAAATTCCTCATTTCAGTATACCACAGTAATTACTACGGAGTTCTGAGAAGGACCACAACAAGCATCTCAATTTGTTAAAGAAGATTTATGCTGTATGGTTTAAGCAGTACAACTCAGATGATTTAGCAAAAACTAGGCTGTTTTTTATGACTGTATATTGAAAAAATTTCCAACTGTCACAAGTTTAAAGAAATTCATCACCTGGAAATTACACAAACTGTAACTGAATTTCCTGGAGTGGTTAATCAAATCAAAAAAGTTTAATAGAAACTGAGCCCACCTGGTGAGACAAGATATTTCTTTAATAAATCCTTAGTTTTAGTGTTCTGTAGCTTCTGACGTAACGGTCATACTGAATAATGCTGGGATCTATTCCAGGCTTTAAATGCATGAAAGTTCACAATTAATTTACTCCTGCAATATTTTAATTCCTCACAATGTGCATACGCTCATGATGTGTTGTAACAATTTTAACCAAGCCTCAATCACACTACTGAGATTTAGCTGATTGTCTGTTAAGGTTAGAAACTCCTCCAGCTCTTTCATAAGGACCAATGCAGAACTTCTCTGTGTATGCAGAGATAAGCTGCTGTATGAAGCACCATTCCTGCAGAATGGACTGTAATCCCAGGTAGTGCATACCCCCAGACATTTGACCAGCATGCAGTTTTCCTTCACACAGCCATATTCATCACCAAGAATAATGATTCATGTCAGATTTTTGAGTTAGCGTTTGTTCTGGAAAGATTCTTGCTCTCTTCAGCTTATTTATTCACAATAAAAAGGCTTCCTTGGATGACCGGGGTCTCAGTCCTTAAGGGAATTTACTTTTACACAAGCCCCTAGGCACTGGTGGCATACTAAAATTTTCTCCACCCTCTCCCAGCACACAATTTAGTGGATTTACTTAAAGTTAAAAAATCCACAGCCTCAAAGTACAGGGTTTCATGATGGTGGTGGTATGGGTGCTTGTGGGGGTTGGAATGTATCAAAGCTGGCAATTAAGAGTGACCATGGGAAGGAGGAACTATAGTAGGCAATTAAGAGTGACTTGTCCCTGACTGGAACTTGGAACTGGCAAGGAACAAGGACGTAGGAACTGGAAAGAGGATGTCGATAAGAAAATCAGATAGACCTTTCACCTGATGTAACCGCAAGGCAAACACAGATGTGCTTGGCTAATTGCTTGGAAGCATATAAATATCGTGTAATCTTTGCAATAAATGATCCAGCTTGCACTCTACCTCTGGGTCCACACCTCCATCCTCACAAACGGCACCTGAACAGGGACAAGACAGAGCCATGACTTGGCTACCGGTGAGGAGCCCAGCCGAACTCCGAAAGGCTGCAGCAATTAACCAATACCTCTGACTAAGGTAAGCAGCTGGGAACAGGAACATGGGAAACTCTGTATCCCCCGAGCACAAATCGGTGTACAGAGTACTAGTAAAATTCCTAGCGAAGAAGGGGGCTACTATAAATGAAGATAAACGGAAAGACTGATGAATATGGGCCTCAGCCCATGCCCCAGAGGCGACATCAACTAATATTTATCAGAAGGGAGTATGGGACAAGATTGGGGTCTGCCTTTGGGATGCAGACACAAGGGATGACGCAGTGGCCCCCAGACTGCTGGCCATATGGCACTCAGTCTATGAGAACACTCTGGATCCTCTACACCCGGGGCCAGTAGACCCAGAAACTGAGCCAGATCTATTCCCGCCTGATCCTGGCATTGGCTGTCATGCGACACAAGCTTTGCTGGTGCTCACACACCCTCCCGTGCTTATCGATCTGTGGGAAGATGTCCGCCGGCAGGCTGCAACAGCAAATGAGCCAACCAAAGATGACCGTTTTGATCCCGGACCAATCGACCCTTACAGAGAACCCGACCTCTACCGCCCTGACCCGCATGATATGTGGAAAAACATTAAAAAACAAGCGGAAAATCAAGGTGCTGTGAACCAGCCCCACAACCTGAATGCTCCACATCCCGTGTGTCACGAGGCGAACCGCGGGCTGGACGGTGGGGAGGAAAACGGCGCTCCGGGAGGAGCTGGGTGGAAGCTGCAGCGGGGGCTCCCCTCCGACCGAGGGGCTGCGCCTGGTGGCAGCGGTGGGATAAGGAGCTGCGGAGCACGGGCGCGCCGCTTCCACCTCCCTGATGCCGCGACCTCAGTCACCTGCCCGGCGGCGGCGGCAGCAGCAGGCTCCGGCGGGCTCCCCCCACTGCCTGCCCGAGGGCAGAGGGCTGTGATACTCGGCCGCCCCTCGCCTTTGTGTGCTCCGGCAGGCGCGGGGACGCGCTGCGCCAGCCAAGATGCGCGCTGCTGGGCGGCGGGGGTCCACTCGTCCCGGTGAGAGGCGGGAAGAAACCCAGCCTCTGCCCCGGAGGTTTTTCACCCACAGCAATGGTCTGTTAACATCAGATAACGATTCAGTCAAACACGCTACCCTTCAAAATAGAGCTGCCATAGATTTTTTGCTATTAGCTCAAGGCCATGGTTGTAAAGACTTTGATAGAATGTGTTACATGAATCCATCTGATCATTCTGAGTCTGTCCATGATGCAATTCAAAACCTAAAGGATGGAGTTAAGAAGTTGCGAGTGGAGAGTAGCTGGAATTGGCTAGAAAGTTTGCTGTCAGAATAGGGCATCAGTGCATGCTTGAAAAACATTATTAACATCGCATTAACCTGTTTAAAAATCTCTGTGTATTTTAATCAAACTTCCTTGTTTAATTGCTTGTATAAATCGTTTTGTTTGCTAAGTCTATTAACAATGTTTTGTTAGTTTATAAGGAAGGGGGAGATGGGAATGCTCAAGCTGCGCCAGTAGACCTGGCGGACAGAGCCTGGACATCTGGACTCTTATCAGCCACAAACCTTGGGAGAAGTGAACGGGGTAAGTTGGGAAGAACTGGAGAAAGAACATCGGGTGGAACCAAAGAAAGAGCATCAAGATAATTTGAGGACTGTAAATTTGGAAACAGGAGGATGCTTAAGACAAGGTAAAGAATGTGTAGTCAAGGGGAAGTGGAAGTGAGATTGTAACGAGTAGTGATAGCAGAGAACTATCTTTAGAAATAATTATTCATGCAAAGGTGTGTGGACAGTAATGTGGTTGGCTGAAAGAGTGCGTGATCAATAAAATTATTTTGTGATGGAAAAGTACCAAAAGAACTAACCGCTACTAACCACTAAGCGGAATACTATAAAATCCTGTAAGCTCACTCAGTAAGGGATTTTGTTTGTAGCCAGAAACAGAGTCCATGCCTCAGTTGCCACAAGATCGGGCCTGGCAAAGGGTGCTATCCCATATAAAGGATGGCCCATGTGCAGCAGGGACCTTAGGCATGTTTATCCCTACTAACACTATGATAATAAATTGCGTTCTTGAAGGTCAACACACGCTTTTCAACCAAGCTGCGATGACAAAGCAAATTTTTGGAACCCAGGTGAAATAATAGCTGCTTCATTTTTAGCTCCCAGCGTAGCTAGTGCTCAAGCTTTGGCAACTTGAATAAGTTAGGATGTTGGCTTGCTAAACAAACTGATGTTACAGCATCTGCTCTCTCTGCGTTGCTCACTGATGCTGACTCTATAAGACATGCAACTTTGCAAAATAGAGCAGCAATCGATTTTCTCCTCTTAGCTCATGGACATGGGTGCGAAATTTTTGAAAGAATGTGTTGCATGAATTTGTCAGACCACTCAGAATCCATACATGAAAATATCCGTAAATTAAAAGACAGTGTAATGAAGCTAAGGGAGGATGATAGAGATTGGTTATCATCGCTTTTCTCTAATTGGGTCATAACTGGGTGGCTATTGACTTTGGTTAAGGGAGGAATGATCCTTTTGCTTGCTCTCTTTGCCACTACATGCGTTGTACCTTGCTTATTACAATGTATGCAGCGAATGTTATCCCAAGCTTTTGAAAGACGTGTATACTGCATTGCAAAAACAAGAAGGGGGAATTGCGGGGGTTGGAATGTATCAAAGCTGGCAATTAAGAGTGACCATCTATAGTAGGCAATTAAGAGTGACCTGTCCCTGACTGGTACTTGGAAGATGTTGGAACTGGCAAGGAACAAGGATGTCAGAACTGGAAAGAGGATGTCAATAAGAAAAATCAGATAGACCTTTCACCTGATGTAACCGCAAGGCAAACACAGATGTGCTTGGCTGGTTGCTTGGAAGCATATAAATACTGTGTAATCTTTGCAATAAACGATCCAGCTTGCCCTCTACCTCTGGGTCCATGCCTCCATCCTCACAGGTGCTGGGAATTATGTTTTTCTTTTCGGTTTTTGATTGAACGGCATCTTCAATCTTACTTACTGTAACACTAGTGAGGTTGAAAAAACTTTTTGCTTCCATTGGGGTGGGGATTTTTTTAGAAAAAACTGTGCAGTCTATAATCTCTTAGGATATTTTCTCCTAACAATGAAGGTTCAGCTTGCTGAATAATCAGTAAGAAACAAAATTTCAAGTACAAGCTGCCCTGTTTAGAATTCATGCAGCATGAATACTTTTTGAAACTGACCTACCAATTCAGTAGAAAAGGAAAGCAAAATTGAAGCATCTGTTACATCTCTAGGCAAGCTGCTTCCAGTACCAAGCTCTAGAGCTGTAGCAACAGTGCTCTATGACACATACTTCCTCTGTCACTTGTGGAAGGAAATTATAAGTGCATACCAGGAACTTCCTGGATTGCTTATGCCCTGCTGCATTGTTCCTCCAACAGACACTGGGGTGGTTGAAGTCCCCCATAAGGACCAAGGCTTGTGAACACAAGGCCACACCTATCTGTCTATAAAGGTCTTCCTGGTTGGATGGCCTGTAGCAGACCCACACTGTAATGTCCTTGTCTCTGGCCTCCCTTTAATCCTGACCCCCAGGCTCTCAGTGGGTTTCTCATCCATCCCCAGGCAGAACTCTGTGCACTCCAGGTACTCACTGACATAGAGGGTGAAATACCAGCCTGTCCTTTCCAAAGGGCAAGTGTCCTTCCATTCCAACACTCCAGACCCATGCCACAAATAAAGCATCAGTGGAGTAACAAAACAGATAAAAGCCCTTAAGTGTGTCAAAAACATAGAAGCCAGAAGTGTTTTTAAACTCCTCAATCTAAATACGAGTGCATAGTTGGAGTGCCAGCTTCTCTTCCCAACTTGAATCCAGAGCCACCAGCTACTTAGACAATTAGAATACTTACGCTGCATGCATTAAATCTTAAAACAATACGATACAATTGCATGATTAAAGTGTATAGCATTGCAACTCTCTTGCAATACTCAGGCTGGAGGTACAATTCAAAATTTTAAATAATCACAACCATATTTAGAAAAACTGCCCATTGCTAAGTGTTCTAGAGAACACTTTTCTCCTTTTCCTCCTAATGCATAACCCCAGTACTTCAGTCTTAAAAGATGTGTTTTCAAAGATCCCCAGGGCAAGGCAGCTAAACCACCAGCCCTAACTATCTGAGATTTAGAGAAAACCGTATTTGACACAGATCTTCCTCCTCTGCATGGATTTGCATTTTATT
Organism: Pezoporus wallicus; assembly: GCF_028554395.1. Taxonomy (NCBI): domain Eukaryota; kingdom Metazoa; phylum Chordata; class Aves; order Psittaciformes; family Psittacidae; genus Pezoporus; species Pezoporus wallicus. Next base: position 893,678 of record NW_026642515.1, on the reverse strand, counting down.
GATGGATTACCCATTTATAACTGTTTATAGTTTTAATCCAGTACTGAATCCCCTTCTAGGATTTCTAAGTTTGCCTGGCACTGAGTGATCCCAAGTAAACTCTTTTTTTTTTTCTAAGCAAACAAGAATTCCAAATAAAGTAGTCTTGCAGGCAAATTTAGTGCCTGCAAATCAATGCATGTTGAGATTCAAAGAATCTTAAGCATTTCTTACAACACCAAAGGGGTTATTTTTGCAAGCTAATTATCCCAGGTGATAACAGAATGATAAGAAATCTTCATATTAGGCATTATGTCTTCTGACAAGGAAGAAACAATAGATCACGTCATTGTGACATGAACAGAAAACTGAAGTCCTTCTCCAGAAATACAACTGTTAGTAACTGAAATTTTCTTACTTAAGATGAATGTTCATCAGCCTCACTTTTTACTTTTTCCACTTTCCCTGACTTTTCCCCCCCATCTTATTACTAGGTATATCTTACCACTTGAAACTTCATGTGACATTCGCATCATGGCACTCATTCATCATGTGATCAAACACGCATGTGACTACAGTCATCTGGATGAGCGACTTGACTGGAAGTCAAATGCACCCATCACATGAAGGGGTACACCTATATTTCAGTAATATGATGGAGCACAGCCACTCCACCAAGTCCAAGCACTCACATGAAAGGCTGTATAGCACGATTTCACTGAAAACAAGTGAGCTACAAGAGTAGGGGCTTTCTAGTCTACACCTGGCTGATACTTTCCTGATGTTCGTTTATTTACTGTTCATTACCTTCCCTTTTCCAAAGAGTAAAATGCTGGCAAGTGCTAATAGTGAGCCTCATGAAAACCTTATTTCCTAGTTCAAATGCCTGGTACATTCTACACTGCAGGCTATGAGCAGTGTAATTTTATGGATTTGAGGTTTGCCCAACACAAAGCAATTCTGATGCTTGCAGGGCTCCTAGAGACTCCTGTAATGTAACTTCATAACAACTTGGGAAATGCAGGACAGAGGCAAGAATTACAAAAAGCACTATCCGTCCACAGTTCGAAATGCTGGTGCAATGAACTTCAAAGAAAATTAACTGATTAAAATAAACAGTTCTCCTTCAAACAGCAAACTAGGTAGCAAACTGCCCATACGAACAGTTACTTGGCTTTGTAGTGAGCTTCATTGCTTACAAGTCACAAGTCAGAAAATTCTGAAGCAATAAGCACTAAGTAACAAATTTATACATTCCTATGCTACCTATATTCAAAGCAGTTGACTTTAAAGTCAAGAATTAATATATTTGCAGAGCAATTGTAAAACTTAGCTATGTAACCCTGGTATGTTGAAAGTAAGTGTTTTGCCATTATTTTCTGTACAAGTTAAAACATTCAAACCACCTTAGATTTCTAAAACATAAAACAGTGAATTACAAACCTGCTTTGTCATTACAACTAGCTTCATGCATACCAGACTGTCAAATGGACTCTTCAGACCTTCACAGCATTCAAGACACCATTTCACTTGTAGAAAAAGTCCTGGACATCTTGCTCACAAGTAAAATCAAGAGAGATTTGAACAGTATAAAGACAGTCACATACTGACAACTACTTTTTCATGCAAATAAAGCAATACACAAACCCACTGATTTTAGAGGAAGACAAGCTCTCTTTCTCCATTCAAATCATTCTTTTCAACTTCTAGCACTGGAAACATTTTTTGGAAAAAGCTTTATGAATCAAGTCTAGTTCTCAAGGTCTTAACAATGACATTTAGACATTTAATTAGTGAGCGATCACATGAACTAGCACCTAAACCTTTTGTTGGAGAACTAATTCCATGCCAATTCAAATATCCCATTAGTCTTATACTGACTAACAAGAATTCTCCTAATATCCGGGATCCTTGATTGCACTGGCATGCATTAACACAATAGCGATTCAGTCTAACTTCTGAATGCAAAGACATAGATTTACAGTGTACAAATGCTGAACTAGCAAGGATATTCCAAGACAAAAATATAATAACCACATTCATGTATGAACTGATACTTAGGCATACTCCACACATCCTGGTAGCCTGAATGCAATTAAAAAAAAATCTGATTAAATTAAAACTATTTCACCGATTCCAAGCTGAGTCCTGATCTTAAACCACTCTGGAACTAATTCTGAAGCATATTTGTGGACTTTTAGATGTGAACTAGGTACTATTATTCTATGTTGGCATTTTTACCCTAGGTCATATTCAGTATATAGAATTTTTAAGAAGTCACAAACATACGTAACAACACATATAAACAAATAAGCTGTATTTTGAACCAAAGCAGAAAAACCACATTAGCTAATGCCCTTGAGCTTGTATTTCTTATTTAGATCTGTAGTTTTCACTGAAGTAACAACAAAATAGAAAAGACAGAAAAATGCTAGAGCAAATTCAGGAACTCTATGGGGTTTTTTAGTTCCTGCTGTTGTGGAAACAAGAATTTTACAGAAGTTTCTGTCACCACTCCATTAGACTGGGCTAAAATTACAGTCCCATAAAATGAAAGGCTTGTAGTTAAAAGTTTTGAATACCACAGAACAAAATCCCAATACGCTCATTCTGCTGAAATAGAAAGGAGGAGGAAGATTGGTACCAAGAAATGTCAAAGAAATACATACAAGAACTGGTAAGTTTTCAGAGTTGTGCTTAATCCGGGTATGGATAATGCCTGTAAACAAAATTTTTGTTGTGTTATTAAAAAAAAATATGAATTTAGGTTTGTGTTATAAAGTGACAATGTGGAAGGAATATGGTCATATATTAGATTCTGCTAACCTCAAATTCTCACATATCTTAGTATTGCCTGTTGACACCACCTTCTCAGCAGCAATAGGTGCCAATCAGTGTCAAGGTTACTGGCACCAAAGCTTTTACTCCAAACTGCTGACAGTGACAGTTTTGACGCCAAAAGTAAGTAAATTCCAACATAATCAGTTTGTTTATTTGTTGGTCTAAATCCTGGTGTACTGCAGCTAACAGCTTTGTCCAAACTTCATTCCATACCCATGCCTCTAATGACTAATGAAGAGTAATCAAGGAAATTTTACATGAGTCCTTGGATCACAATTTCTGTGGGAAACAGCTCAGGAAGAGTAGAAATCCCAAATGTAGATCTTTCTGAGCAGGAAATACAGAAGCTGCAAACAGTAAGACAAGGCAGTCATTTATCTCCAGAAATCCCACTACTCAACGCATGTACAGTGTTTCCTTTGTGGAATATCTAATTCAAATACCTAAATCTCCCCCTTTCTCACCTCAAACAACTGAATCATAAAAAAAAGCAAAACAAAACAAGGAAGGGGGGGGAGAGGGGGGAATAAGCCCCAGCAGCAACAACAAAAGGAAGTTTTGGGCTCAAAAGAACTTGGGCTTGAATCCCTTTTACCATAGTAAAAGATCCACAGCTACTTACTTACCCTTTCTGACTTATACTTTGCACATCATAAATAGGAATGTTCTACTCTAAGAACCGCCAAACTTGAGGAAGACACACTCCTTCCTTCAGGCAAGCATTAAGGGCACTGGAAAGCCACGAAACCAGGACTGAGAATACAAATTTCACTTTCAGGATAGAAGCTGTCTTTTCTCATGAAAATAAGTGTCTATGTATCTATTTGAAGCTTTTATTGAATATCAAACTAATAAGATAGCCAGCATTTTCACTGAAATAAGCAGCCTGCAACACAATACTGAAAGTTCAAACCAGGCAGTAGATCAGCTACAGAAAAGGTAGCTTTTACTATACAGGTAAGAGCAGTGCAAACGTCACCCACTTCCTTAGGCCCTTAACAAGGCATTAAACAGGCTTCTGACAATGTTTCAAAGCTTTGGGAACCAGATGTCAGGATTTAATTGTACAAAAAAAGTTCACAAATGCAGATATTGCTGGTCTTAAGCTTCTAAAATTCGAGAATTTAACTAAAACTGCATTTAATTTTTACCAAGTAGTAGAGACCAATGTGACCAACAATCAAGACCAACATGAGTACCAAAAGACTTTGCAACAAGAAAAATTTCTTTAAACTGTATTTTCAAAACACATCTGATATTTGGATGGTGTTCTGAGAACAAGTAACCACAAAAAAAAACATATTCAATCTGAGTAGCACAAATCAAGACTAGTAAGACAGTAGCAGTATTGAACTTGAGGCAAAGTGGAAGTACTTTGCAAGAGTGGTACCTGAATTTAGATAAATAAAGACAGCACTACCACAACCTGTGTCCAAGAAGATCAGCTGAGGAACGCAGTATGTTTATTTAGATACTGTACACACAAAATACAATGTAGTAAGGTTATAAGCTTGTTTGATCAAATTATTCTGCTCCATTTTCAAAAGGAATGTCATTTTACAGTTTAACCTACTCCAAAGTACGTTATACATACACAAAGCAACTGCTGTGACTGAAGTGACGAGTGACACTGCTGCAGCTAAAAATAAGAGCTGCACTTTCCAACATCCTCTTTTCAAGATTGTTTAAGCCAGCAAGGAATTAACTGCATTATTAAAATAAATCAAAGATAAATTAGGCATTTTTACTCCAGAAATTTGTTTAAAATATAGAAACATATAATCAATGACAATTTAATGTTTCAGTGTTTCCATCATCATTCAAATATAAAGCTGTTGTTATATCACATCATTACAAGAAGCCTTGACCATTAAACCCTCTATTAGGATTACAAGTAGCATGACTACTTCTTCTATAATGTGAACAGATCTGTCCAAATTCTTATACCATAGCCTCACGAAACCTTAACTCCAAAAGTTACTACATTCCAGAACACTACTGTTACCATGTCTGAAATAACATTTCTAAAAAAGGAGCTAGAAGAGTCTAATCTCCAAACTACTAAATTCTAACGTCACAAAATAGGTATAAACTTGGTAAATTTATTTCCCTCAACATTCTTCGTATGCCTTAAACATATCCAAACATACATTAATGTTAACCACACATCAGGACTTCCTAGAATGTATATTTAGCATATTAAGTGGTTTGTACATAAAAATTAGTATACACAATCTATGCAAAAAAGATTATCCTATTCCTAATAAAGAACCCATGTACATGTGGAAAAGAGCCATTTCAGTATGTACTCCTCTTATATCAGCATATACTACTGCTTCGTGACAGACTGTGAAAGTTTGATTTTCAGGTCTGTGCTGCAAGGAGTAACAAAACCTTCCCCTGCGCTTCCCCCCAAAACTAGGTACAGCTATACATACTCACCTCAATTTTAAGTTGCTCTGCAGCATGCTCCTTTATCTTCATTACAGTACAAATACTCTTCTACCATCAACATCTTTTCTTATATTCTACTCCAAACTCAATCACAACTGGCATGAAAAGCAACTTTACTCACATCAAACTCCACAGGCTTGGCAAATCGGTAATTTCTAAGAACAGACAACAACTGCAAGGCAAGACATTGTGAGCAAGAACTTCATACCCCCAGTACAGTAACTATTACCTATAATAAACAGGAGAACCATCATTATAATGACTGAATTATAGAGAAGAACTTCCTCATTTCTATCCCAGCAAACTACAAATTCATTACAAAGACTAGTTACAAAAAACTAACTCTGAAAACCCCAAACAAGAAACACTTCACAACAACAAAAATCTCTGCACACTATATGCCATGTTTCATTGTTTTTGTTAATACCCCTCAATTTCTAGGAAATAATTATGACACAAAGCCACATTGCAAAAATTACTAGGATGAACAAGGCCCTTGCAATAATCTGATGTTGCTAACACTTTGCTCCTATCACTCTGAAGATTATTCTTTTTCTACAATGCTAATGCAAGTAGCAACATGAAGTCAGATCTGTTCTGTTGTACATACCTGAATATAAAGTCCGTGACTAAAGATGTTTACAGAACTTTCATAAAAAAAAAAAATTCTTGCAAGCTTAATCTCATGGGTAATTTCTGCTAAAGCCAGAGATACATTTAATATTATAACACTCTTGATTTTCACCACGTTTGAACATGATTTCCTGTTTATCTAATTAGAACCTCGGTCTGCATCATGCTTAGTCACACTAGAACCTACCTTTTCATACACCCAAATATCAGTTAAGAAAAATACTCCAACATAACAGAAAAAAAAACACCAAAACGTAAATAAAACAAAAACAAACAAAAAAAAAACACAAAACACCCCACCCAACGAAAACACAGACACCCCCCCCCCCCCCCCCCCCCCCCAAAAAAAAATATACCAATCACATCAGGAGACAAAACAAAATAAGGAGCAGAAATCTACTTCGGAATATTCAGTGACAGCTGTAAGTTCTATCCTGACATGCTTACTCAGGCATTCAAATAATTTTCTTAGAACTGTGGAATCACTTACGTTGGACATCCAGCTATTAACCTAACACTGCCAAGACTATCACCAAACCAAGTGCTGTGTTTACATGGCTTCAGTACCTCCAGGGATGGTGACTCCATCACTGCCCTGCTGCTCCAATGTTTAACTACGCTTTTGGTGAAGACATTTTTTTGCTTCTATCCTATGTAAAACTCCCCCGGCACAACTTGAGGCCATTCCCCCTTGTCCTATCACTTCTTACTTGGGAGAAGAAACCTTCTCCCATCTCACTACAACCTCGTCTCTAGTAATTGTAGAGAGTAATAAGGCTCCCCTGAGCCGCCTTTTCTCCAGACTAAACATTCCCAGTTCCCTCAGCTGCTCCTCATCAGATCTGTGCTCCAGACCATTCACCAGCTCCACTGCCATTCTCTGGACTCGCCCCAGCACCCCAATGCCTCTCTTGTAGTGAAAGGCCCAGAACTGAACACAGGATTCGAGGTGCAGCCTCACCAGTGCCAAGTACAGGGGGATGATTACTGCCCTGGCCCTGCTGGCTACACTACTGCTGATACAGCACAGGATGCTGTTGGCCTTCCTGGCGGCCCAGGCACAAACCTGCTCATGCTCTGGGACATCAGTCAGCAATCTCAGGTCCTTTTCAAGCCTGTAGCGTTGCATGGGGTTGTTGTGACCCAGATACAGGACCTGGCATTTTGTCTTCTTGAACCTCATACCACTGGCCACAGCCCATTGATGCAGCCTGTCCAGATCCCTCTGCAGAGACTTCCTACTCCCACCCAGTTTGGCATCATCTACAAACCTACCAAAGGTGCACTGGATCCCCTCATCCAGATCACTGATACAGATACTAAACAGAACTAGCCTCAATACTGAGCCCTAGGGAACAACTGTGACCATCTGCCAACTGGACTTAACCCCATTCACCACTGCTCTTTCTGCTCTGCTATCCAGCCAGATTTTCACCCAGTGAAGAATACACCCATTCAAGCCACGAGCAGCCCACTTCTCAAGGAGAATGGTGTGGGAAACAGTATCAAATGCTTTACTAAAGTCCAAGTAAACAACATCCACAGCCTCTCCCTCATCCACTAAGCAGTTCCCTTGGCATAGAAGGAGATCTGGTTAGTCCAGCAGGACCTGCCTTTCATAACCCATGCTGACTGGGCCTGATCACCTGGTTGTCCTGGCCTGGCCATGTGACAGTACTCAACATGGTCTGCTCCATAACCTTCCACAACACTGAGGTTGGACTGACAGTGACACCCCACTACCTAAAGAGAGAGTTTGCAATCCAAATGCAAACTCCAGTAGCACAACAAAAAAGGCCAGAGAAAGCTTGAGGGAAATGCTTCCAAATTTCAATTTATAGTATATAAAAGAGGTGTAAATCTTACTCCAAGAAATGGCAGCAAAGCACAACAGAGTCATAAAATTCAGTGTGTAACAACCAGTTTAACTAAATTTCTGTATTAAATTTCTGTAGTAAATTGCAATTTTAAACACTATTATATAAGAAAAATTTCTGCTTAGTTCTAAAGACATTCTTAGCTGAGGCCCTTTATAGAACAGCAGCAACGTGGGACCTCCATAGCAGGGATTTCAGAGAGGAGAAAAAGCTCATGTGATCCTGAGAACCTTTTTTCATTAATAAAGGGAGAGCACCCTGGGCTGCACTGAGTGTGACCAGCAGGTCGAGGGAGGTGACCCTCATTCTTCTCAGTCCTGGTGAGGCCACATCTGGAGTGCTATGTCCAATTCTGGGCTCCTCAATACAAGAAAGACAAAGAGCTACTGGAGAGAGTCCAGTAGAGGGCCACCAGGATAATCTGGGGTCTGGACCATCTCTCTTGTGAGTTTAGCCTAGAGGAGACAAGACTGAGAAGGGATCTCAGTATTGCATATAAATATCTCAAAGGCAGGTGCCAGGAAGATGACACCAAGACTCTTCTCAGTGGTGCCCAGTGACAGCACAAGGAGCAATGGCCATCAACTAAACCAAGAAGTTTCACCTCGACATGAGGAAGAACTCTTTAGGCTGAGGGTGGCAGAGCACTGGAACAGGCTCCCCAGGGGAGGTTGTGGAGTCTCCCTCTCTGGAGACATTCAAAACACATGTGGACACATTCCTGTGTAACCTGCTCCAGGCAGCCCTGCCTTCACAAGGGGGTTGGACTGGATGATCTCCAGAGGTCCCTTCCAACTCAAGCGATTCTGTGGTTCTCTGAAATGAACATACTCATGGAACCAAACTGATCTTTGGCAGTCAATTCAATTTAGCATATACTACTCTTATGACCATGACCAGCAACCAACAGAGGTACTGGTACAGTAGCATTTTTAGATAACAAAACCAGACAAGTATAACTCTTTATCTTTTTGCCAACTTCCTACCACTCCCATAACCTTCACTGAAACGTCTCTGCTGAAAACAGACCTCTGATATTTTGAGCAAATGCTTACTGCGTAGTAGCTTTATCATCCAGCTACAATGGATGCAGTAAGATGCAAACCGAACTAAAACTGAAAGGTGGTCACCCAACAACCCAAGTTCTACAACAGTACAGCATGACTTGCCATTGAAATCATTGTCACAGGTTATTTTAACACTATTTTAATAAAGATATACTTGCAGTCATAATTCAAGTTATTAGGAGCAAAATGCCAACAATGCGGGGTATTAAATATCAAAACATTAGAAGTTGGATATGTGAATCTGGAAGACTCAAAGCTAAGACTATAGGGTAAAATTGGATTTTTTTCTGCTAATACTGTTAATAAATAGATTATAAAAATAATATGAACATGAACACCAACTAGAAGATCCATTTAAGGATCTGTTACAACTACTTCCCAGGTGAGCCCATATACATTAATTTAGTAAAGTCATACTGCATTTTTAAACTTACAGTGGAGACTTTGTTGAAAGGGAAGCTAACAAATGAATCTTGATACACCTCTTTTTTTCTTTTTTTTTTCCTTTTGACATTCACTATACTGATATTTGCACTAAAACATTAGAAGTTAGCAGTTATGTAGGTAATTACCAAGCTGGTTACCTAATAATTTCAATTTATTAAACCATTGCTTATTCCATGCTATTCTACAAGTTACTAAAAATCACACTGTGAAAAACGGATAACTTGATATAAATAAAGCACACATCGTTTTCTACTGTCAAAATGCAAGACAATTCAAAGTAGGATATGTGAGGCACAAGAACAAGAAGATTCTTAAACTGATTTTCAGTCTATAAGGGTGAGAGAAGACCACAGAAATTATGGATTTCTGTTGTGTAATGCTATAAAACAACTTCTGCAGCATAGTTTGAAAGTGGAAACAAAGACGCATACTATCCTAAATCAGTACTATGCTTTCACTTGCCACTCCTGATATTTCTGAACAACCTGCTACCATAAAATAGTTCCAAAAGCATATATATCCATGTGAATAATTTTATCATTACTGAACTGTTTGAAACAAACAAGAAAAATTAACTACTATAAAACAACTCAAACTATTTAACTACTTTGCTTTTACTCAAAGAAAGACTTCTTAGAGTCTAGCTAAAATAAAGTCAGCCAAATCAAAATTTTTTTGATCATTACAGGATTAAGTAAGTTTTGTTGTTAACTATGCAATTTAGTTTTAAATACAGAAGTATATAATTCTCTTACTCTAGAGAATATCTAGCTATAAGAAGATTCTAGAAATAAATAATCTACAGGTCTTTACTGAAGGTATGTATGTATATACAAATACACATTTTTGAAAGCATACACAAGATACTGTAAACACAAAATGTGGGTGTTCATTGGGGCCAACAGCTGTTAGTTTAGCACTAATATAGATGAAAACAGAGTACCAGAAACTCTGCATACGACACAGCACATTGTGCAGTGAATGTCATCAGCATTCTCAAGGAACTGTAGTTGTGAAGTTATTATTTGATGAATATTTTGTGCAACAGATGCCTAGGTATCAAAACTCAACATACCTGAGCATGGATTTCATTGCGTTGAAATAAGAGACACAGTAAGACATGTCCTTATGCTCAGCAGTGTCTCCTATTGCATTATTTAGAAATTAAATAAAAAAAAACAACACATAAATCCTTACCCATATCACCATTTGGATTTCCACATATTGGGTTGTTTTTTTTTCCTAAGTATGAATACCTTCTACCAAATAAGCTGAGTTCATAGAATCATAGAATAGTTAGGGTTGCGAAGGACCTTAAGATCATCTAGTTCCAACCTCCCTGCCATAGGCAGGGACACCTCACACTAAACCATCTCACCCAAGGCTCTGTCCAACCTGGCCTTGAACACTACCAGAAATGGAGCACTCACAACCTCCCTGGACAACCCATTCCAGTGACTCACCACCCTTACAGTATAGAACTTCTTCCTTAAATCCAACCTAAACTTCCCCTGTTTAAGTTTTAACCTGTAACCCCTTGTACTATCACTGCAGTCCCTAATGAAGAGTCCCTCCCCAGCATCCCTATAGGCCCCCTTCTGATACTGGAAGGCTGCTATGAGGTCTCCACACATCCTTCTCTTCTCTAGGCTGAACAGTCCCAACTTTCTCAGCCTGTCTTCATACATGAGTTGTTTTTTTTTTGCTGTTGTTTTGTTTTTTCTTTCTTTTTTTGGGGGGGGGGGTGTTGGTTGCTGTTTTTTTTTTTAAACCTAAAGCATCAATGGAGAGCAAGTATTTGCAAGGTCTTTCTCACTGAACAGAGCTATTCTATAAATAGCTTTTATTATAACTAAATGCAAAAGAACACATGGACGAGGTTGAAACTGAAGCATAACAATGATCTCATGACATTCACTAAGACTAATATTGAGTGTTTAGGACTGGATGAACCCATCTGGCAAACAATCTTTTTTCAAACATAGTTTTAAAAAATATAAGATTACAGCACCTGAATACAAAAAGGTTCAGTTTCTCTGCACTTCAGTTAGTGATCTAATCTTACTTAACTCTTGCCATAGCCTTAACTTACCAGAATGTTAGCAGTACTCCTGAAGCAAAGCTTTCAAAGCCGTGCTTCTCCACTGGTACACAGAACAAAATTTTCCCTTGTTCAGTCAGAAGTTGGTAGAAGCATGTACATGAAAACAGTTTCTGCAGAACCTTGTTTTTCAGAAGATTTCTGTGAGAGCTTTACCAAAAGATTTGTCTTCCCAGTTTTAGACATCACTACCATCATATTGTTTATAGTTATAGGGGGAGCAACGAAAAGCAAATCAGTTATGTAGTTTAGCACATTTACATCTTCACTGCTCAATTACTCTGCAGTTACACAATGAAACTGACATTTATGGAAATTGAAGTATTTTAGTTTACATTACATCACTCCTTAAGCTATGAATGGCCACTGAGGCTAGAACGACTTCAGAAAGTGAGGCTGTGGTCACAGATACCTGTGCAGATCCATCCCTCATTACAAGAGGTCAGAGATAGCACATAACAGAAGCAATAAGCCCTGCTAATACCGAGATTTGAAGTTAAAGACTCATCTAACAGTTACAAGGAAGGCTTCTGCAGGTCAAAGACTAAGTATCTTTCCATAGAATATAGCAGCCATGCCATTCCTAAGACCTGGTTGCTGGGCCTTGACCCAATGGCTTTCACATTCCAAGCGGCATCTTAACTACCAAGGACCTGAACACTTCCAGACAAATTCTGAAGAACAAAACCACTAAATGACGTCAAATCGCAGGCGGCTTCAAGGAGGGGCGCACTCAAAGCCGTAGCCAGCTTCAGACCCGCCCGAGGCTGCCACTACCGAGTGCTGCCCGAGAAACTGGTGAGAGGGGCCCGGCGAATCGGGCACATTCCACCGGGGCTGGCGCTCCAGCCGACGGGCACTCACCTGTCTGCCTTCCTCTCCCCGCCCGCCAGCGCCGCCGCGACTCCTCCGATGCCTCCCGCCACCGGAGCGGGCCCGCGGAGCCGAAAGCTGCGCCTCCTTCCCAGGCCGGCGCGCAGAGGCAACGGGCGGAGCCGGCGTAGCCTCTCTCCCTCCTCACCGGCGGGAACCAATCCCTGACCCGTCTCCCCAGATCCTCACCCCCGCAGCAGGCTCCGGGGCAGCCCCGGCCTCCTCCCCAGCTCCTGCAGAGCCCTACCCCTGCCAGGCAGCCACCTCCCTTAGACACACTCAGCGGCAGCGCCAGGGCCCTCTTCCCGCCCGCCCTGGTCCCCGGCCGCACCCCTCACTCGCTTTCCCGGCCTGGTCTCCCCGCCGCCATCTTGTCCGAGGAGAGAAGCGGTTGCACAGGCGCAGCAATGGCTGCACGCATGCGTAAGGGCGAGAGCTGCCTCACCCGCTCCCTGTAGCGTGCACCTGCCGCGGTGGTAGAACGCAGGCAGGCGGGTGGGGAGCTAGTTAGTGAGAGGTCCCGGCGTCTGATGTCTGTTAGTCTGCGCTGCTGAGGGCCATGCTGGAGTGGGTACAGAGAAGGGCAGTGGAGCTGGTGAATGGTCTGGAGCACAAATCTGATGAGGTGCAGCTGAGGGAACCGGGGGTGTTTAGTCTGGAGAAGTGTCAGGGGGACCTTACTGCACTCTACGATTACTAGAGACGAGGTTGTAGTGGGGTGGGAGCAGGTCTCTTCTCCTAAATAAGAAGTGATAGGACAAGGGGGAATGGCCTCAAGTTGTGCTGGGGGAGTTTTACATAGAATATAAGAAAAAAATTCTACAAAAGGGTCCTCAGACATTGGAACAAGCTGCCCAGGGCAGCGGTGGAATCACTGTCCCTAGAAGTGTTAAAAAACTCTGGAGATGAGGACCTTAGTAACATGGTTTAGAGGTGGTCTTGGGCACTCCTGGGGTAATGGTTTGACTTGATGATTTTAAAGATCTTTTCCAACCAAGTTGATTCTCATTCTATTCCTGAGAGATGGTGTGGCTTGACTGCAGAGTAATGTACTGTGCAGCCAAGCATGGAAAGTGAAGGCAAACGTGGGGTGTACTCTCTATGTGTTTGTAGCACCCTGACCCAGCAAACAGGCAGTTTCACTTCACAGAAGATAACATGCTTCCCTCTGAACATGTATTTATCCATGTGCTGGGTGGCATTTACCGTAGGTGCTTGAGCTTCACAATGGGAGAGGTCAGTCTCTCCTCAAGGTGGGCTCTGGCACAGCTTGGGTTGGGAGCAGGTCTCTTCTCCCAAATAAGAAGTGATAGGACAAGGGGGAATGGCCTCAAGTTGTGCTGGGGGAGTTTTACATAGAATATAAGAACAGTAGTTCTGCAGTTTGATAGCCAAGCTCCTTCATCACTTGTGGCTGACTGTCACATGGCTCAAGTGACTTTCTCCACTTCCAGGTGACAGGTCAATAAGCCCTGTTTTCCATTTCCCTGTTTGGGCTTATATTCCCTATAAAGTTACTTCAAGTTGATATTATTCCTCTGGTCTCCCCAGTGTGAAGGAGGTGTGGGGTTATGAACCCAGTAGCCCTAATTGCAGTCTAGGACAGACAACTCTGAGCTTCTCTCTGTGCTAGCTTGGTAGCTTTGCCATCCTTGACACTCCCCCCCCCGTTTTAGACTTTTGTCATTAAGTGAGCTCACTAGTTTTATAACTGCCTTCTTTTTGATGTATATAAAGACCAGTTTGAGCATCTTCTGCAAGGTGCCTTTCAAATTCTTTTTTAGTCCTCTTCATTTCCAGCTTAGATTTGACCTGCAGTGTTTTACAGTTTTCTGTTCTCATTTGGGCATAAACAAATTCTACCCCCTCGTTAGCATCAAAGAAATTTCTGTGCCAAGCTCTCTCTCACTCCTCTTGGACTGATCCTATGAGGGTTTGGCACAAGCTGCTGTCGAACTGCAAGTGTTTGTTAGTGTTAAACAGGTGTTTAGGAAAGCCAGTATGTACATACCAATGTGTGCTCCAAAAGGAGCATAACCATCAGATTGTGGGAGATGATTCTCCCCCTCTACTCTGCTCTGGTGAGACTCCCACCTGTGTTCAGCTCTGGAGTCTTCAGTACAAGAAAAACATGGACCTGTTGAAGCAAGTTCAGAGGAGGGCCATGAAGGTGATCAGAGCGCTGGAACACCTCTCTAATACGAAAGGCTGAGAGAGATGGGGTTGTTTAGCCTGGAAGGCGAAGGCTCTGGGAAGACCTTATTGCACCCTTTCAATATAGAAGGGGACTTGCTTATATGAAAGATACCGAGAGATTTTTTTACCAGGGCCTGTAGTGACCAGACAAGGGGCATTGGGTTTTAAACTAAAAGAGGGTAGCTTTAGATTGGACATAAAGAAGACATTTATTATGACAAGGTGGTGAGACCCTGGAACAGGTTGTCCAAAGTATTTGTGGATGTCCCACGCCTGGCAGTGTTCAAGGCCAGGTTGGACAGGGCTTGGAGCAACCTGGTCTAGTGGAAGGTGTCCCTGCCCATGGACTGGATGAACTTTAGAGGTCCTTTTCAACCTAAACCATTCTATGATTTATTTGAGTGTTAGATGGAGAGTTGTAATGATACAAAGAAAACTACTGTTGGAAGCAGGTTAATCTTAAAATTATCTCATTCAAGGAGACTGAAAAGAGAATAACAATACGAGGTAGGATCTCTGTTTATATTTTCTTATTCAGTATTTCCTAAAGCGTCTCTGCTGAAGAAATTGTAAGCAAGCCAAATTGAAACAACTTTAATAAACCAACAGCAGTAGTCATTTACCATTTGCTCTGCCTTGGTTCCTTGAGATAATAAAGTGAACAGGTATTTCACTAAGAGCTGCACCTTTGTGCTGCAGTGCTGCAATCAGGTCTGTCTCCACAGGAAAAAAAAGGGGAGAGTATGTCCCCTAGCAGTCTGCCTGACAGCTCAGAGGTATGCTGAGAGTATTTCAAGCAGCAGCTGTGGTGCTTTTGCAGCTACAGCTCCTCCCTGACCCCTGTAGCTGAACACCTGCTGCACCGCTAGCAAAGAAAGGAACTTTGGCTTACACGCGATCTGCTTCCAGGAAAGGAATAGCGGGGCAATGTATCAGATGCTTGAGCTAATTTGGCTTGTAGAAAGAAAAACAATAACTAGTTATTATTCTCAAGTGACCTGGTGATAGCTGCTGTAAAGTGTGGCATAAGGAAACATGTTATTAGAAAAGAATAAGAATTTGCCCTACCTATGACCTCTCGTTTCCCTCCCATTGTTCCTTGTGCTGCTGCAATTCCAGAAGTAAACACAGTATTTACCTTTGTTTCTGCAGGGGAATTCACTGAATAAGGCCATATGGTATATTGTGATAGCCTAAAAGTAGCAGACCAGAATATGTTTCTTAATATAGCGTTTGAAATAGTCTTTCTTGTCTTTCAGCCTGCTGACCAGTCACTTATCTGAAGTTTAGTTTTTCAGAGCATCTTCAGATGATGATCAAGCTAGTATTCAATTGCAGTAAATGTTTGACGCTTTTACACAAGTCCTGCCCTCAATCAGTAAACATAAAATCCTATTTAGGTCTCTACTATTGGATGATATCTACAGGTATTTGTCATAAGATGAACCATTTTCAGAAATGCTTTTAGAAGGGGCTAAGTGCTCAGTATGAAAAGCTATTCTGTTGACTAAAGTTTTAATTAAATACATAAAAATAAATTATTTGTCAATTATGTTAACTGTATTATTAATTAGAATCATATTCTCCACACTCTGAAGAGGAAACATTTCTCACAGTTGGAACTTTGCAGTGTTGTATAAGCCATTTTTGCAACATTTACCTCTCAGGACAAAGGCAAGTCCAGAGGACCTTCAGTAAGTAAAACTAGAGAGAGAGAGAGAGAGAACCACTTAAATAGCTTGGGTTTGTTTTTTTTTTTTTCCTATTATTTTTGATGTGGTTAAGTATCCATCCATTAATTAATTAGAGAACTTGGAGCAATGAAGCATGTTACAAATCATTGGTTGGTTGTTTCAGTCATGTTAAGGTTCACAGTTCTGGAAGAAAGCAAAGGAAAAAACACCTAGATACTAGTGGCAGAAAATAAATCCCATATTGGAGTAATAGGATAAAAAATAGAGAATTCTGTTAAAGCCACATAATTTTTAGTTAATTTTAACCTGTCAGTCTAAAGGAAAGTGGTAGGTTCATGGAATATGTCCAAGTTTCCTGTGCAGGAATTAAAGGGAAAAAAAAAAAAAAAGAGATGTAAGGGTCTTGAATATTCATGAAAAATGGCTTTTAGTCCAGAGAATGAGTAATTTTGAATTATACTTCCAAGTATAATTCAAGGGTGCAAGTCCAGACATTACCTGATGTCTGAACTTGCACCCTGTATCGTTGACTTTCTAAAAGAAGTTGTTTTTTTTTTTTGTGAAAGTTGGATGTCTGCATCTTTAACACTGTGAGCTCCCTTTGGAGATAGGAAGAACAGAGTGATCCTAAAGACCAAATCCAGTTCATGTGCTTTACCTACCAAAGTCTGTTAAACCTAGAATATTTTTAAATTGTTCTTTATTTACAAGAAGAGCACTCAGTAGGAAAGGCAGACAGAAATTTCCTCTTGGATTACTCAAAAGACCTGAAAAAAATAGAGAAGATGGTACTTAACAGGTGGGCAAAAGAAGCTCTTGAGAATTTTAGTTAAAAGTCTGCCATTGCTACTAAAGGCCAGGACACAAGTGATATAATCTTTGGGGAATTAGAATCTGACTGTTACATCTAAAACATTGCCCATGATCAACAGAAGAATCACACATGGTACCCTAAGCTACTGCAAGCATATTAACAAAAATTGTATTATGAGTAAAGACAGGCAGCCATCTGCTTGCTAACACCTCAGCACAGAACAAATAGTAGTGGTAACCAGTTTACACAGTGGAGAGACTAAAACTGAACTTACAAAGATGTATGAATTTGCTTATGTGGTCATTTCCAAAACCAGAAAAATATTGCTGTGTTAAAATCTGACTCTATTCTTCTGTGTATAGAAGTAATTTCTTATTGCAAACAGAAGGAATAATATGGATTTCAAATGAGCCCTAAACTCTATAGAATTGGCATTGTTACTGAACAAATTTTTATGGATTCTTCTATATGAATAACTAAATGCAGATGATGCACTTTTAGCAAGCTATGTAAGAATCAACATGCATAGATGATTTTGTGCATGTTCTGGTTTCAGCTGGGGTGGATGAAGTGGTTTGTTAACTTTGGGAATATGGGAGCAATCTCTTCCTCTTTTGTCTCAGCAGTGGAGAAACTTCCAATGACTCGAC
Organism: Pezoporus wallicus; assembly: GCF_028554395.1. Lineage (NCBI taxonomy): Eukaryota > Metazoa > Chordata > Aves > Psittaciformes > Psittacidae > Pezoporus > Pezoporus wallicus. Next base: position 876,052 of record NW_026642515.1, on the reverse strand, counting down.
CAGGATACATCCTACTTCCTAACTGTATGGAGCCACATCTCAGCTACTAAATTCTGTGAAAAAAGTGAAAGGAAAGCATCCTTTCACTTGAGAGGGAGAATATAGGAGCTACACACCATGGAATAACCTGTGGTTTTACCTATGGGACTACAGAGAGGACATAGGAAGTGGGCTGGAAAATCTACCTCTACCCCAGAGGAAAAACAATCACAACTGGGGGTTCTTCCAAGAAAGCTGCTGCTCCAGTCTCCAGTGGGCAGTTTCCCAGACAAAGCGGAAGGGCTGATCTTACTCCTGATCCTGTGAAAGGAGTTCTGATCTGTTTTCACAAGAACTAGGTGGAGAACCCTATGACAGGGACTAGAGGGCCCTGCCTCCAGCTAGGTGGAAGAGACAAACAGGCAGGTTTACTGGACTGTGTGGATCAGGTAGCCTGACACATCAGACCCACAGGAATATAAGACTGGTGGACATCAGTGCACAGTTGTCCTGGTTTCAGCTGGGATAGAGTTAATTTTCTTACTAGTAGCTGGTGAGTACTGTGTTTTGGATTTAGTCTGAGAATAATGTTGGTAACACACTGATGTTTTTAGTTGTTACTCAGTAGTGTTTATACCAAGTCGATTACTTTTCAGCTTCTCACACTGTCCTGCCAGCAGGCACCCTGGCGGTGCACAAGGAGTTAGGGGGCACATAGCTGGGACACCTGATCCTAACTGACTCAAGGGATATTCCATACCGTATGGCAGCATGCTCTACATGTAAGGCTGGGGGAGTTGGCCAGCAGGGGCTGATTGCTGCTCTGGACAGGCTGGGCATCAGTCAGTGGGTGGTAAGCAATTGTACCATGCATCACTTGTGTTTTTCTCAAGTTTTGATTCTCTTTTTGTTATCTCTCTTATCTCACATTTTATTATGATTGTTCTTATCTTAACCTGCAGGTTTTACCTTTTTCCAGCTCTCCTTCCCATCCCACCAGGGTGGGGGAAGTGAGCAAACAGCTGCGTGGTACTTAATTGCTGTCTGGGATTAAGGCACAACAGAGTAAAAGATCTAAATTTTGAAATTTGAAATGTTGATGTTTCTGATTGTTGCTGTCATTTGTCTATTCTGAAGTCAAGTGATCTTTATCTGGGAGCCTCAGCTGAAAGCAGCTTCTGTGGGACAGGGTTCAGCCCTGCCTAGAAGCCTTACTCCAAAGTCACTGGCTGACAGGGCAGCAGCCCTTAGCTTAGCAGTGTTGGTCTGGAGCTCCAGCCAGGAGAGGGGATGCATGCAGGGCCCTTATAAACATGTGGCAAGAATTGAGTAATGGTATGAATTTAGGAAAGATTAGGGAGAAAACACTGGTTTAGGTTACGCTATGCCCTCAAAATTGTACCAGCACCCATTTGATGAATCACATCTTCATAACTGTTCTTGTGCTGTAGAGGCCAGCTGGGTTTAGCAATTTTCCAAGAAAAAAAAAAAGAGATATCTTTGGCTAGAGGTAAACTCTGGATATAAGCATTATTGAATTCATCATTAATGGGAAGACCTCAAAAAAGGTCACATCTGTGATCACTTTTGAAATTCATGGTCTATTTCTAGACCTATACATCATAATCTCATTTTAGAAGTAAACCAAGTATTTTTATAGGCCAAAGGCAGGATATTTCAGCTCAACTAAGATTTCTAGTATCCTGCGCTCATGTGTTTCATGTTTTTATGGAAGATAAACTGCAATAGTTTTACTTGTGATTCAGAAATTAGTATTTCTAGGAAGCTGCTCAATGGTTACTTGGAAAAAGCTGTTCCAACAAGCCAGTAGAGTCTAGATTATGAAGTGGAAACAGTATTTCCACATTCACAGGTGTTGCTACAATATGGATTATTTTGAGGCACTGTTTGGTCACAAGTAGTGCTGATCCACTTGTAAATTCCAGCAGGAGCACAGCTGACAGAAGCATTTGTGGAGAATGAAAGTCACAAATGTAAGTCAGTTCTGAAACAGTTGAAAACTGCAGTGTAATGATGCAGGAGTATTGGAGTGATTTATGTTTCTTACGCATCAGGATGCTGTCATTTGCAATAATTTTTAAGTCAGTATATACCACTTCACAGAGTGGTAAGAGCTATTAGGCACAATGTACAGACAACCTTAAAAAAGATTTGTAAAGACAATCACTTAAATATTATGAAATCTAAAGTTTGCCTATGCAATCTTCATTAATTTCATTTGCATATGTATACTATGAAGCAATGCTTGCTTGTAAAACCATGGTATATTTTCCACAGAAATCAAGAATCAATCAGTGACCCACATCTACTAAAAATGTAAGAATGTGGTGTGGCTTAGTTATGGTCACCCTGGCGAACCCATTCTGTATATTCTGAGTAAGGATACTGCTGGTTTTATTTGAAGCCCTTTAGTTCATGTGTTCGGAGAGATAGTAAGGAGTTTTCTCTATTAATCCTCTCTTATACAAAAAAGCCTTTTCAGTCATCTTTTTTTTCCCAGGGTGAACTGTTGTAGTTGAGCTAGTCAGCCATAGTACAGAAGGTGTACCATGGCTTTTACACCTATTTGTATACCTCATTTTCAAGCTTTACTATATATGTATTCTGCCACAGAGGCACTATATCTGTGCCTACCCTTACAATTACAGAGGTGCACAGTGACATTGTTTGGAAATTGAGGTAGTCTATATCATCAGGACCTTTGTAATGCATGATTACCAATTCCTGCAAAGAATGACATTGGATTCATATATGAAAAGAATTCATACACATACAGTACTCTGATTCTTTCCCAGTTCCAAGAATTATCAACAGTCCCATTAATTTTATTCTTTTCAGTGGCTTCCACCAATTTCTCAGTGCAGAAGTCAGGTTTATTGCTCTGTAGTTCCTCTTCTGCATATCCATTGTAAGCCTTTTCAAAAGTCAGTGTCATACTGACCATTGTGCAGTCCTCTGATGCTTGGGCCCATTGAAAAGACATTGTGCATTCAGTCAGCAATATCCTTCAGTTTCTTTAGAGGTCTTGGGTGAATGCCGTTGTGTCCTGGTGATCTGATACTGTTCCAAAACTTTGGTTTTGTCCTAAATGTGGTCTGCTGACACTTGGATTTATGATAAAGATATAGTTAAGCTGATGAAAGCACTGATAGTTTAAAAAAGAATCGGTTGCCTCCCTGAAAGAATTCATTGCTCTTCATACATTGACTGTATTATGTTAAAAATAAAGAATGTTATACAGAATCTTCCATGTATAAAAATAGATATATGAATAAATAAAATGTTTGTCGTGGTTTAAACCCTAGCCAGACAGCTTGTTCACTCACTCCCAGTGAGTGGTGTGGGGCTGAGAGCAATCGAGGCCCACACTCCCCCCAGGGCTCTCCCCTTCCCCACTCCCGGAGGGATGGGGAGGAGGATCGAAAGAGTGCAACTCCTACGGGTTGAGACAAGAACAGTCCAGCAACCAGTGTACAACACAAATCACCACTGCTACCACCAACGACAACAATAATAAGAGAAAATAACAAGGGAAGAGAATACGATACCACCGGCCAAGAAATGAGTCCGACCCAGAAGCCCGTGTCCTTCCAGGTAACTCCCAGTTACCCCCCCTGCCGCGGGCGTGACGTGCCGTGGTATGGAATACTTCTTTGGCTCGTCTGGGTCAGGCATCCCATCTCTGCTTCCTCGCGGCTTCCCCTCCTCCCTGGAAGAGCATGAGCCTCACAAAGTTCCCCCACCCATTGCTCTCAGTGTAGTTTTTAACAGCCCATTGAACCGTTCGATTTTCCCAGAGGCTGGTGCATGGTAGGGGATGTGATATACCCACTCAATGCCATGCTCTTTGGTCCAAATATCTATCTATAAGGTTATAACAGAAGTGAGTCCCATCGTCTGACTCAGTTCTCTCTGGGGTGCCGTGTCGCCACAAAATCTGTTTCTCAAGGCCCAGGATAGTGTTCTGGGCAGTGGCATGGGGCACAGCGTATGTTTCCAGCCACCCGGTGGTTGCTTCCACCATGGTAAGCACATGGCGCTTGCCTTGGCGGGTTGGTGGCAGTGTGATATAGTCAATCTGCCAGGCCTCCCCATATTTGTACTTCAACCATCATCCTCCATACCAAAGAGGCTTTAACCGCTTGGCTTGTTCAATTGCAGCACATGTTTCACACTCATGAATAACCTGGGCAATAGTGTCCATTGTTAAGTCCACCTCTCGATCGTGGGCCCACCTGTATGCTGCATCTCTGCCCTGATGGCCTGAAGTGTCATGGGCCCACCAGGCCAAAAATAATTCACCTTTATGTTGCCAATCTAAGTCCATCTGAGCCACTTCAATCTTAGCCGCTTTATCCTCTTGTTGGTTGTTCTGGTGTTCCTCAGTGGCCCAACTCTTGGGTACATGAGCATCTACATGACGTACCTTCACCACCAGGTTCTGCACCCTGGCAGCAATATCTTTCCACAGTGCAGCAGCCCAGATGGGTTTACCTCTGCGTTGCCAGTTGCTCTGCTTCCATTGCTTCAACCACCCCCACAGGGCATTTGCCACCATCCATGAGTCAGTATAGAGGTAAAGTACTGGCCACTTTTCTCGTTCAGCAATGTCCAGGGCCAGCTGGATGGCTTTCACCTCGGCAAACTGACTCGATTCACCCTCTCCTTCAGCAGTTTCTGCAACTCGTCGTCCAGGACTCCATACAGCTGCCTTCCATCTCCGATGCTTTCCCACAATACGGCAGGACCCATCAGTAAACAAGGCATACTGCTTTTCACTTTCTGACAGTTTATTATATGGTGGGGCCTCTTCAGCACGCACCGCCTCCTCCTTTGGTGACATTCCGAAATCTTTGCCCTCTGGCCAGTCCATGATGACTTCTAGAATGCCTGGACGACTGAGATTTCCTATTCGAGTTTGTTGTGTAATTAGTGCAGGCCATTTACTCCATGTAGCATCAGTTGCATGATGTGTAGAGGAGACCCTGCCTTTGAACATCCAGCCCAGCATGGCAACCGGGGTGCCAGGAGGAGCTGTGCTTCAGTGCCAATCACTTCTGAAGCAGCTCGAACCCCTTCATAGGCTGCCAGTATCTCTTTCTCAGTTGGGGTATAGCTGGCCTCAGATCCTTTGTATCCCTGACTCCAAAAGCCGAGGGGTCGACCTCGAGTATCCCCTGGAGCTTTCTGCCAGAGGCTCCAGGTAGGACCGTTCTCCCCAGATGCAGTGTACAGCACATTTTTTACATCTGGCCCGGTCCGGACTGGGCCAAGGGATACTGCATGAACTATCTCGCGTTTAATTTGCTCAAAGGCTTGTTGCTGCTCAGGGCCCCATTTAAAATCATTCTTCTTCCGGGTCTCATGATAGAGAGGGCTTAAAATTGAACTGTAATTTGGGATGTGCATTCTCCAGAACCCCACAGGACCCAAGAAAGCTTGTGTTTCTCTCTTATTAGTTGATGGAGACATTGCTGTTATCTTGTTGATCACATCTGTGGGGATCTGTCTACCTCCATCTTGCCATTTTATTCCCAAAAATTGAATCTCCTGTGCAGGTCCCTTGACCTTACTCTGTTTGATGGCTAAACCGGCTTTCAGCAGGATTTGGATTATTTTCCTCCCTTTCTCAAAGACTTCTTCCGCTGTATCGCCCCACACAATAATGTCATCAATGTATTGCAGGTGTTCTGGAGCTTGCCCCTGTTCCAGTGCAGTCTAGATCAGTCCATGGCAAATGGTAGGGCTGTGTTTCCACCCCTGGGGCAGTCGGTTCCAAGTGAACTGGACACCCCTCCAAGTAAAAGCAAACTGTGGCCTGCACTCTGCTGCCAAAGGAATTGAGAAAAATGCATTGGCAATATCAATCGTGGCATATCCCTTGGCTGCCTTTGACTCTAGTTCATACTGAAGTTCTAGCATGTCCGGTACGGCAGCACTCAATGGTGGTGTGACTTCATTCAGGGCACGATAGTCTACTGTTAGTCTCCATTCTCCGTTAGACTTTCACACTGGCCATATGGGGCTATTAAAGGGCGAGCGGGTCCTACTGATCACCCCCTGACTCTCCAGTCTACGGATCAACTGATGGATGGGAATCAGGGAGTCTCGATTGGTGCAATATTGCTGCCGGTGCACTGTTGTGGTCGCAATTGGCAATTGTTGTTCTTCAACTTTCAGCAACCCCACAGCAGAGGGATCTTCTGAGAGACCAGGCAAGGTGGACAGCTGCTCAATTTCCTCAGTCTCCAAAGCAGCAATACCAAAAGCCCACCGGTACCCTTTTGGGTCTTTGAAGTACCCTCTCTTGAGGTAGTCTATGCCGAGGATGCATGGAGCCTCTGGACCAGTCACAATGGGGTGCTTTTGCCATCCCTCCCAGTCAGGCTGATTTCAGCCCCCAGCACAGTCAACTCTTGGGATCCTCCTGTCACTCCAGAAATATAGATGGGTTCCACCCCTTGACAGCTTGATGGCATCAGGGTACACTGTGCACCGGTATCTACTAGAGCCCTATACTTCTGTGGGACTGATGTGCCAGGCCATCTGATCCACACAGTCCAGTAAATCTGATTGTCCCCTACCTCCACCTGGCTGGAGGCAGGGCCCCTGTAATGGTCATCACAGCGTTGGACACTTAAGTCGTGGTAAAAGGGATTATTCTTCGTTATCACAGGAGCTGGAGTAAAATCAGCTCTTCCACTCCATCTGGGAAACTGCTCACCAGAGACTGAAGCCGTAGCTCTCATGGGACGATCAGTCTTGGCCCTCTTCAGTTCACTCACCCGTTCCTTCAAAGCTGAAGTAGGTTTTCCATCCCACTTTGTCATGTCTTCTCTGTGATCCCGCAGGTAAAACCATAGGGTACCCTGTGGGGTATACCTCCTGTATCTCCTCTCTCGAACAATAGGACGCCTTTTATTAATAGCTGAGATGTGTGTTGGTACACGTGAGGAGCTGGATAAATCACATAGATCGTCCCTCAATTGTTTGAGGTCCTGGGACAGTTTTTCCACAGCTGAGATGATGGAAGGGGTGAGATTGTCTTCGAACTCTCGGAGTTTATGAACCATTTCATCCACTGTTAGTGGTACTATGTTATTCCAGGTTACTGTTGCCAATGAATGGGCATGTGATGACGGTGCATTCCGTGTAAGTTTTGCCACGTGGGTTGTGTACATTTGACTTCATCTGGATCTATGGGTGTATCCCCGTTATTCGGATTCATGTGACAGGTCATTTCTATGATGGCTGATTTCCTCAGAGACTGGATGCCTTTGTCTATAGTAGTCCACTTGGCCGAACGACTCCTAACATCGTCCTTGCATGGAAACCTTTCTTTCACAGCTGCCAAGAGCTGCCTCCAAAGACTGAGGGACTTTTTCTCTCTTGCAATTGCTTTGTCAATTCCCCCTTCTCTAGCAAGTAATCTGTCGTGGTTTAAACCCAGTCAGGTAATTCGTTCACTCACTTCCCCCCCTTTCTTGCCCTCCCCCTGCTCTCGGAGGGACGGAGAGGAGAATCAAAAGAATGCAACTCCCACGGTTGAGATAAGAACAGTTTAGTAACTAAGGTATAACACAAATCACTACTGCTACCACCAATGATAATAATGATAAAGGAAATAACAAGGGAACAGAATACAACACCTCAGCACCAGCAGACCGATAACTTGCCCCCCCTCAGCCCGATCAAGCACCGACCGATACCTCCTCCAACCCTGCAGTCTCCCAGCCCTTCCGGCTAAATCCCAGTTACATCCTGGGCATGACGTGCTGTGGTATGGAATAGCTCTTTGGTCAGTTTGGGTCAGGTGTCCTGTCTCTGCTTCCTCCTGGCTTCCCCTCCTCCCTGGCAGAGCATGAGGCTCACAAAGTCCTTGGCCAAACCAAAACATCTCTATCAGCTCTGTTCCCGAGCCAAAAGTCAAAACACTGCACTGCACCAGCTACCAAGGAGGAGAAACATGACTGCTACTGCTGAACCCAGGACATAATCCCAGCTGCTTGTCTTCCGTACCTTCTAGTTCGTGACCATCGGCCCCATTGTCCCAGCATCGGAGTAACCAGGTGATGATGTGCTCCCCTGGTTGACGGGTAAAATCTTTTCGTATATTCCGTAGCTTGGTTGAGGTCCGATGTTGAGAAGTTACCTCTTCTTCTTCGTCATGTGATGACGACTCCTGATCAGATGCTAGACTGGGTGGTGAATACATTGTTTCTTCATCTTGCTTCACCCTTCTTGCCTCTTTTTTGCTTTTTCTCTTGCATACAGGGGCAACCGACATTGGTACGAATTGGTCCTCTGGTTTGGCTGCAGTGATTATCACTGTGGTTTGAGTAGTGACTGTACTTGTTGCTGGGGGTGGTGAAGCTGCTGTGCTTGGAGCTGGGGTAGCCGCGCTGTCTGTTGCAGTCGAAGTTTGAGCAGCTGCTGTACTTGCCACTGGGGTAGCTGCGCTGTTCATTGCAGCCAAAGTTTGAGTAGCGACTGTACTTGTTGCTGGGGGTGGTGAAGCTGCTGTGCCTGGAGCTGGAGTAGCTGTGCTGACTGCTGGCTTTGCCCTCAGATCCACTGACATTCTTTTCCTTTTGAAGGTTCTGGATAGTGTTGAACAAGGCCCTGTAAGCATAGGCCAAGCCCCAGCATGTTGCCATGATTTGTCCGTCTCGGGTTTGGCCAGAATGACCACACACCTCATTTAAGTGTTTTACTAATTCTTCTGGATTTTGCAGTTGTTTGGTAGTGAAATTCCAAAGTACTGGAGAGGCCCACTGACCTAGATACTTGCCCATACTGTCCCGCACACCCTGCCACTCATGGCTGTCCAGCCTCAAGGAAAATCTCTTGGTCCTCCTACATTGTCGTTTGACCCCAGACAAGACCCAAACCTGACTCTGCTTAACTCTTGAAATCAGTCGTGGGCAAAACACACTCTGTATGCATGCCAGCATGGTGATTCCCATCACGATCAGCAAACAAGTCTCAACAGCATTAAAAGGCCATTCAAAAACTTCAAAACTCTTAAATGTAAATGGTCTGGGGGGAGGACTTGGAGGGTAAAAGGATGTCTCCTTCACAGGTTGACCACCTGAGAAGGAGAAAAAAGATGTGTAATTGCTAAGCACTTCTGTTATATACCTCCCGAAGTATAAAGTTGTTGACCACATTGAGAACATAAGCCAGACCAGTTTCATGATCAATGATTCTATTGTATTACAAGTCATTACCATAAAGTACAATGAGACAAAAACCTTAGCCCAAGCCCCACACTTGAAAAACACTAATACAGCAAATACCGGCTCGAAGTAAGGTACGATATACTGAAACTGTGAGATCAAGAGGAACAACCATGACAGCCAATAAATCAGCATTGTGATGAGTGACTATTAATCCGGTCAGATCTGTCGTTATCTCAACCCCTCACTCCCAGTGAGTCGTGCCGGGCTGAGAGCAACTGAGCCCCACCCCCCCCCCCCCCCAGGGCTCTCCCCTTCCCCTCTCCCGGAGGGATGGGGAGGAGGATCGAAAGAGTGCAACTCCTACGGGTTGAGACAAGAACAGTCCAGCAACCAATGTACAACACAATTCACCACTGCTACCACCAACGACAGCAATGATAAGGGAAAATGACAAGGGAAGAGAATACAATACCACCGGCCAAGAAACGAGTCCGACCCAGAAGCCCGTGTCCTTCCGGGGAGCTCCCAGTTACGCCCCCCTCCCTCCCCCCCCCCCCTCCGGGCATGATGTGCTGTGGTATGGAATACCTCTTTTGCTAGCCTGGGTCAGGCGCCCCGTCTCTGCTTCCTCGCGGCTTCCCCTCCTCCCTGGCAGAGCATGAGCCTCACAAAGTCCTTGGTCAGGGTAAACATCACTTAGCAACAACCAAAAACATTGGTATCACCAGCACTGTTCCCAGGCTGGAAGTCAAAACACAGCACTGCACCAGCTACCACGAAGGAGAAACATGACTGCTACTGGTGAACCCAGGACAATGTTTCTTTTATTTTCATCAGGAGAGAAAATCATAGAATCATAGAATAGGGTTGGAAAGGACCTTAAGATCAGCAAGTTCCAACTTGATGACTTGGGTGACTAAACCATGTCAATGCCAAGGATGTCAACAATCAGTCACTCAGGGGGAAGAGAAGCAATGCTAAGCTTCCAGAGGCACATTACCATGGAAGTGATGAATAAATTATATACCCTGAGGGGGTGTGAGCTAAAGGCTTCTGTGGTGGAGCAGTTAATTTATTTATTTATTTATTTAGTTGTTTATTTTGTCTAGGAGGGGTGAAAAGGCAGCACTGACTGGGAAAACTCCACTTCCCAAAGATAAAAAGCATTGGCTTTTGTGGTGCTCAGATTTTCTCACTCCACCAAGCAGCAGCAGAACCTATAGAAACTTCTGAGGGCTCTGAAGGTCTCCTCCTGGGAAAGGTTAACCTAATTTTACATGAAACGTACCACCCCTTGTGCTTTATGTCATTCCTATATTACATAATATCATAAAAAGAGTATGGATGATTACTCATTAAGTACACCAGGTCACTTCATCCCCCTCTCCCACTTCAATACCAGATACCATTCTCTTATTTCCAAGAGACTACCTCCCTTTACTAATCTTCAGGATTTATTCACAGAAAAGACATTTTGTTCATAGCAAGGAAGCAATAATGAATGCAAATGCTGATAGATAAAAGGTTTTCTTAAGTGAGCAGGCACAATATGAAAGGGCTGGAAAAGTGACTTCTATGTCTCCCTGCAATTGCTATGTCAGTAGAAATACTGAGGCTCTGGGTTTTCTTATGTGAAGGGTAAAATAATCAAATAAACAAGACAGCAGCTCAAGGAAACAATCATTTCATTTCAGGTATAGAATCATAGAATCATAGAATAGTAGAATAGTTAGAATTGGAAAGGACCTTAAGATCATATAGTTCCAACCCCCCTGCAGTGGGCAGGGACACCTCACACTAAACCATGTCGCCGAAGGCTCTGTCCAACCCGGCCTTGAACACTGACAGGGATGGAGCATTCACACCTTTCTTGGACAACCCATTCCAGTGCCTCACCACCCTCACAGTAAAGAACTTCTCCCTTGTAATTAAACTTCCCCAGTTTAATTTTAACCCGTTACCCCTTGTCTTATCACTACAGTCCCTAATGAAGAGTCCCTCCCCAGCATCCTTACAGCCCCCCTTCAGATACTGGAAGGCTGCTATGAGGTCTCCATGCAGCCTTCTCTTCTCCAGGCTGAACAGCCCCAACTTTCTCAGCCTGTCTTCATACGGGAGGTGCTCCAGTCCCCTGATCATCCTCATGGCCCTCCTCTGGACTTGTTCCAACAGTTCCATTTTTATGTTGAGGACACCAGAACTGTACACAGTACTCCAAGTAAGGTCTCACGAGAGCAGAGTAGAGGGGCAGGATCACCTCCTTCGACCTGCTGGTCATGCTCCTTTTGATGCAGCCCAGGATATGGTTGGCTTTCTGGGCTGCAAGCGCACACTGAAGCCGGCTCATGTTACTCGTCAAGCAACACCCCCAAGTCCTTCTCTGCAGGGCTGCTCTGAATCTCTTCTCTGCCCACCCTTTAGCTGTGCCTGGGGTTGCTCCAACCCAGGTGTAGGACCTTGCACTTGGCACGGTTAAACTTCATAAGGTTGGCATCAGCCCACCTCACAGGCGTGTCAGGGTCCCTCTGGATGGCATTCCTTCCCTCCAGGGTATCAACCAAACCACACAGCTTGGTGTCGTCAGCAAACTTGCTGAGGGCGCACTCAATCCCACTGTCCATGTCAGTGACAAAGATATTAAACAAGATCAGTCCCAACACAGATCCCTGAGGGACACCACTCATTACTGGCCTCCTGCTGGACCTTGAACCATTGACCACAACTCTTTGCGTGCGGCCATCCAGCCAGTTCTCTACCTGCCAAGTCATCCATCTATCAATGGATAGAGACAAGGATGTCATGTGAGCCAGTGTCAAAACGCTTTGCACAAGTCCTGGTAGATGACATTGACAACATGCTAAATGCCTGTGAAATCTAACGAATTGGTGGAGACAAATCTTGCAGAACTTGATAGACCAAGGATATTTGCATGTTAGTAAGTCCCTGTTAAGGAATGTTGTAAAAGTTACAGTTCTGCAGTAGGTGCTGATAGTGCAGTAGGACTAAGTTAATAAGTATATACTTCAAGTCCATTTGAAAACCTTGAATGTGCTTGAATCAAACTGCAGAATTTAAGTACTTGTAACTTTTAGAGTTCTGAAACAACTTTGCTTAAAGATGGCTTAATATTTACATCACGGTTGAATATTCTAAGTAATACTTATTTGAGATTTCTATTCCTGTACAATTTTAGTTAATTAGGCAGAAAATATGAATAATCACATTTTTGATATTTTTCTGTGGTTTTCTGTAGTTAGATAAAAACACGTCCTGACTATTATGAAGCATGTCTATTTTGAGATGCAGAAGGTAATAAACAAATCTTTAATAAGTACAGAAAAATAGAAAATTGAATGATCTTGGATCTAACTATAATACTAGGATTGTTGTTTACAAGTGAAGCAGAATGTGTATTCACCTTGAAAGTGTTCCGGTAAAAACAAGGTTTACAGCTGTTTGTGATTATAGCTTAAAAGTCCTATGAGAAATATCTCCAAACACTGATATATATGCCTATACATCTGTGTGTTCAGGTTGCCTGCAAATTACGACTGCAGGACAAGCACATTATCCCTGTCTTAAATGAAGATCTGGAATATGCAAAACCAAACAGATAGAAACCAAACATTAACAAATGGAGGTAACATGAGCAAGAGAATTGGCCTCTCCTCCCCCCCAAGTGACTGACTGTTGACATCCTTGGTGTTATCTAGTTTGTAACACCATTACAAAACCAGTACAAGAAGCCCTAGCTGTCAGAAGGTTGGCAGAAGCAAAGCACAGGTTAGTTGACTGGAATTTTGTTATTGATAGGAATATGTAACAGAAAGATTCCAGTCTAAGTAACAGTGATCAAAATAAATTTGCATAATTAGTGCTGGAAGAGAAATCATATATGGGATGCATCGCAGTGCACCTTTTTTTATTTTTAGAACCTCAGTTTAATTACATCTGGCACTGTCTCAGCTGCTACATGATTCTTGAATACTTTCACTGAATAGTTTGCATCTTAGTAGACGGGTTGTCTCCTGTACACATTCTGTCCTGGATTCAGTTTCATAAAACGATCTAACTGGCTGAACTATGACTAACCTGTGAAAAAAAGCTATGGTTCATTTCTTGTACAGTTCATTAGGTGGAGAAGATAAGGGAGGACAGAATAGTACAGGAAGTCGATTTTACCCATCTTCTTACCTTAGTTGTGTAGCTATTGTAGGACAATTGAATACATAACTAGAATGTATGGATATATATTACTTAGTGAAGAGTAGACAAGTACCAATGCCTTCAATTCTGAAATAAGTGAAACCTAATCTGCTAACTTCTGTGTCTAGCTATCTGGAAATTCACACCTAATTTTTTATACTCTCAATATTTATATAATTCCTTGAAATATTATTAAATCATGTTGAATATACTGTGTTAGAAATTCTGCCAGTTGCTGAAATGAATCCATTCTCATATATTATTCAAAATGTCTCATAATGTACATTATTTAAAAAAAAAAAACAGCCTGAATTCCTGTGTTCTCAAGACAGAATATTAAATAGAAGCAGTTAGCAAAAAATTAGTAACACTAACAAATAATGAGAAATAATTAGAAGTAGGCCTGAGGCAAGATCTTATTTTGAGACCTTGAAACTATTTGGCTGCAAACTTACTTTTTTTTCCAAATCAGGTTGATTTCTAAATAGCTGTTCAATACCCATACCTTTATGTTTTCAGTGTAATTAACAAGAAATATTTACACCTTTTTCTTTGACTAAAAGAAGTGGGGGCTTAAAGTAGTTCCTGCATATAAAAACATTTATATTACTTCTGTCTCCTCCATCTCCTTATTTCCTCTCAGTTAGTCCCTAATGTCTTTCTGATTTTCTCTGATTACTTACTATGTTTACTGAAATCTGCTCTGCTTGGCTGATACTGGAGGTAAGGGTACAGAGACACAAGAAAAAGAGGTTAACAGATTTGCTTTAATTAAACCATCGTATATATGGTACTGCAATAAAGTCAGACCTTTGTCATGGAAACACAAACATTTACTGAAGTTTATTTCATTGAAGGAATAATGCTGTGCAAGATTAGGGGTTCGTGTAAGCATTTCCGTGATTACAGCCTGTGGATTATAGATTAGAAAACTGGGGGGAAGAATCAACAGAATTAATTTATTTAATTCTTCTGAGATGTGAACTTAAAACCATTGCTGAAGATAGCAAATATGTACAAAATTTGCTACACAAACAAGAATTTAAAAAAGATCAAATGCAGAGAACAAGCTGTGCAAGCATACCTACCTGTCTTCCCTTGCCATGTACCTACATGTTTTGTACTGGGGTGGCAGATGAGGGGTGAGGTGAGAGAGATGGTGGAGGCCTTTTTCTGGATCAGTAGAAAAAGCTTGGCAACAAATGGCTTACTAAGATAACTGCTCTAATAAGACAGAATAAGAAGAGTGATACAAGTAGCAAGTAGATCTTATGTCCCTTCAGTTCTTGGGCAGCCTGAATTTGTACAGCATCAGGTGGATTTTCTCATATGACACTGTGCAGAGCAGCTCTCCCTTTTGGTCCTGTGCCCTATTATATAATTTCCTGTCAAGCAACCAACTCTGTTCCTAAAGGACGCTGTAGTGAGAACTTCTTGCTGCACTTATAGATAAAGGCAAGGCCAGGCAGGGTTAATGGCTGCTCTCCAGTGGGAGCTGCCTGTGGGCTCCTCTGTTCCAGCAAGCTGGCTGAATATTTTACAGAATCAATCACAGAATTGCACACGAGGAAATTGTACAGTACAGCACAGCATAGCACTTGAAGCCACTCTGTCCTTGCAACATAGAGAAACACAGTCCTGTGCCTCCTCAGTTTAACTGTTATGTGGATCACTAGCTCTTAAACGTGGAATGCTGTCCTGGTCAGGATGAATACACTGCCTAAGAAGAACACTTATATTTTCTTAGAGAGTTCTGTGTGAACGAATCCCCCTTCATACAAGCAGTTAGTTCATGTTTAGTTCGAGATGTAAACTTGTGTTTCTAAGGCAGTAAAAGTGTGCCTCCTCTAATAAGGAGCTGTTGTATCACACACTATTGTATAATGAAAAGAAGGAGGAACAGGTAGGTTGTGAAAAATACACATTTTTAAATTATCTTACCATCTAACACCTTGTAAAGTAATTTTAAATCAATAAATGAACCATCTAGTAAATAAAATAAAAGATAATTTTCAGAGGGTATTATACAGGTGCTGCTGTGTATGTATGCTGAAAAGGATGTTTTCTGTTATAGAAATGAACCACTGTTTGGAAGAAGGTAATGCTTCTTGTATCTGCTAAGAGATACAATACACATTATTTAGTTCCTCTTGGTTTGAGTAACATTGTATATTTCACTGCATCCTATCACAAAACCTTGTGCATTATGCAATAGTCTAACCTAGTATTGTATTTTCCCTCAGATTGAAGAAAAGAAAAAGGAAGCAAAATAGAACCTATTTTTATGTTCTCTTCTTGTAAAAATGAATGGGGTATCATACCAATGAGACATCAGTTGGCCCTATTGATTTTGGCTCAGGAGTTTTTGAAGATTTTTAACTCCAATCTTACATATATGATTACACTTTTTTTTTTTCTATTTTTTGTGTTATTCTTTCTATTCAAGATTAACTTTTTCTGTCTCCATGTGATACCAATTTACTCCACTTTTTACAGATTAGCAACACCCCCCTCTATACTGATGCTATGTTTAACATTGAAGGCTAGGTTAACGCACAAGCATGTGTCTCAAGTATAGTTTTACTGTCATGTCAGCATGATTTCTGGTGGAGCTAATCATTAATGAGCACGGTATGATAGGTATCTCTGTTTCCAAACGTAAAAACCTGCACTCCTTCAGTTGCATTTCTCCACTGCTTACACACTGGCATCATACCTTAATTTATAGGGATTACATTTAATTTAGTAACTGTTTCGGCAGTAAACACATTAGAATATTTTTGGTCGCATTTTTTAAGAATAAACCCCAAATTCAAAAATGCTTCTGCACAGGAAGGAAATAGCAATGGCAATTAAACTGGTATAAAACATCAAGCTTACACTTAGAAAGGCAAGACTGCTTTCCACGTACAAGTAGATTAGATTTTGGCCTTTCTGTCTAGAATCCAGAAATTATTCAGAATTAATTATTATATCATTGCTTTAACATAATTCGTAAAATATACAGGAAAATTAGTATCTTGTTTTTCCTTATTTCCTGTTCGGTTTGTGTTTTGTTTTGGGCCTTTTTTTTTTTTTTTTAGTGCTAAATGGAAAAGACAGGCTGCAACAACTCTGTTTCTGTGTATCTTTTATTTCTCTTCTATAAATAGCCATCTTCATGTGCTGCTATACAGTAACCAATGCTGCTAAAGAATGTAAAATAGGGCTTTAAACTAAAGTTGCTGGGGAAGGGTAACCTCAGTCCACCCCAGTCCTACCAGTTTGATGTCAGTGCATGTGATAGATGCTCAGAGTGTGGAGAGGAATTGCAGGTCACCAGGAGAGCACCTAAGGAACAGCACAAAGGAATTCCTGCCACTCCAGCCAGGAAGTCATCTTTACTGGGGGCCCAACTTAAATGCCTCTATGCAAGCACGTACAGGAAGACATGGTGGGATGTGTCCTTTGGCTGGAGTGTTGGAGTGGAGGGCTACAGGCTCTTCAGAAGGGACAGGCTGAGAAGATAAGGGGGTGTCATCCTCTGCATCAGTGGCCAGCTGGAGTGCATGGAGCTCTGCTGGGGATGGATGAGGAGCCCACTGAGAGGTTATGGGTCAGGATTAAAGGGAGGGCAGGGACAGGGGACACTACAGTGGGAATCTGCTATGGGCCACTTGACCAGGAAGACCAAGCAGATGAGCCCTTCTATAGACAGACTGGAGTGGGCTCATGTTCACAAGCCCTGGTTCTTATGGGGACTTCAATCACCCCAGTATCTGTTGGAGGGACAAAACAGCAGGGCACATTTTGCCTTGGTTTTCACTGGCAAGAGCTCCAGCCACACTACCCAGGACACAAAAGGCAAAGGTGGGCACTGGGAGAATGAAGACCCACCTGCTGTAGGAGACGATCAGGTTCAAGATCATCTAAAGGCCCACAAGTCCATGGGATCTGATGAGATGCATCAGCAGGTGCCAAGGGAACGGGCAGAAGAAGTGGCTAAGCCACTATCCATCCGTATGTGAAGTTGTGGCAGTCTGGTGAAGTTCCTGCTGACTGAAAAAGAGGGAACATTATCTCCGTTTTTAAAAAGCGAAAAAAGGAAGACCCAGGAAACTACAGGCCTGTCAGTCTCAACTCTATTCCTGGCAAAAGCATGATCTTCCTGGAGTATATGCTAAAGCACATGGACAATAAGGAGGTGATTGGTGACAGGCAAGATGGTTTTATTAAAGACAAATCATGCCTGACAGATTTGGATGCCTTCTGTGATGGTGCCATAGTGTTGGTGGATAGGCGAAGAGTGACTGACGTCATCTACCTGGACCTGTGCAAGGCATTTGACATTGTCCCACATGACATCCTTGTCTCTAAAGTGGAGCAGGAGGGGTTTGACGGATAAGAAATTGGCTTGATTGTCTCACACGAAGAGTTGTGGTCAACAGCTCAATGTCCAAATGGAGAGCAGTAACGAGTGGTGTTCCTCAAGGGTGGTGTTGGGACTGGTCTAGTTCAACGTCTTTGTTGGTGACATGGGCAGTGGGATTGATGCACCCTCAGCAAGTCTGCCGATGACACCAAGCTGTGTGGAGCAGTCGACATGCTGGAGGGAAAGGATGCCATCCAGAGGGACACTGACAAACTTGAGAGGAGGGCCAATGCCAACCTCATGAAGTTCAACAAGGCCAAATGCAAGGTTCCGGATGTCTTGTGACATTTGCTCTGAAAAGCAGGTATCTTTTTTCTAAAAAGGAAAATGGTGTTTTAGTTTCCCATGATCATCATGTTGGTTGCATCAATCTTGTTTTCCAGTATACTGTATTGCGTTAGGGGACTCAGTTGGTTTTGAGAGAATCACTGACAGCATAGCAATAACTTTCTGGGGTACTGCTGATTGCTGTGCCCATGCAGTATGGACACACTAATATCTCCTGACAGCTTTTCCTCAAGTACACACCTCTTGCTTATTCTGTGTTGCCATTCTGTCCTTTTATAATGGCTTCCCATTTGTTTATATTGTACAAAGAAAATACCCCAATATGCATTGCCCCTAACATTTTGCAGCTTCTTAACACCTCCTAGTGTGCTGAATTACTCTAATAAGCATAAATATGCAACTCAGCATCACTTTCAAATATTAGTCTGAAGGGAAAACATTCAGTATCTCATATTACTATGCAACTCAGTGAGGGTGATTGTATAGAAACGTTTGCTGGTCACACCTTGCAGCAGTAAGCAGAGGATTTAACACAGAATTTCCTACAATAAAATCTTTAACTTGGATACTTCATAAATAATTTGCAGTGCTACTGCACTCCAAGGCATTTATTTAGTCTTTCGTGGCATCAAGCAAGCATAGAAACCTTTGATTAGAAAGGAAATAGAAATGAAAAAGAAGTGAAAGTGTACTGAAGCCTTCTGGTTTAGTCAGTCCAGTCCATTCTGATTTTATCTACAGCCTCTCTCTTCCAAAGAAGGAGCACTAGAAAAGAATTGTAAGGAATGTGTTCAGACCCTTTTGTGCTACACACCAAGTTTGGTGCAGCACATTAGGTGCTCAGAGTCACCTTCTTGACTTTGAAAGAGTCTGGAGAAATAAGCAGCCAAGATAGGTAACATCTGTGTGTCAGTCATGGTGCTTTCTTATTATCCAAGGGTGTTTCAGTCTGCTTCTTTCTCTGTGAACTGGTGTGGAAGACTGTCAAAGGAAGAAGGCCACAGCTCTGCCAAATGAATGCTTCTTCCTGCACCTAAATGCTCAGAAGTAGGGCATCAGAACAGAGGATGAACCACTTTCAGAGCCACATTTTTGATAGAGGCAGCCTGAACACACTCACTAGGAGGGAGAGGCACTTCTCACCTTTGTTTTTGTTAGTGTGTTAATGAAAATCCATCCCTTGTGATTAGTCATTTCCCAAAGGATGTGTGGGGATTTTTTTGGTATATCCTCTTACTCTAGTTGATGAGGAAAACCAGGAGTTTGAATAGTATTTTTAGTGGAAAAACAATAAGAGGGAGGTTAGGCAAATGAAAAGGAGGAAGGATGGACTGAGGAAAGGAAAAACACAACATGAGGAAAAAGGAAAAGAAATAAAAGCAAAAAGCAAGGAAACCTGTATCTTAAAAACAAGACACCAAGGGAGCATTTCATTATCTTGTATTTTTCTACCAGTCTCTGCAAATTGGCATGGTCATTGTATTTTGTTTCTCTGCCATTAGAATGTTTCCTTAGAATGGCACAGAAACAAAATACAGTGTTTCCAGGAATAAAAGTGAACTCACCTATTTTACATGAGAAAAGGAAAGTAAAATACAAGACAAACAGAGCTGCATTATGAGGGAAATTACTCAGTGACCGAATGAGGGGAAAGAGTGACAAGAGCTTCATTGCATTAACTTATGCTTTTTGAGAGTTATATCCATCTGAGATCTTTGCCTTCAATAGAGACAGCTTCAAGGTGCTTAAAAGGTGAATGTTACTGCCCTCCATAATCTAGAAATCATAAATCTGTTTCCTTTGATGGGGTCTTGAGGTCCATTTCTAAAATTCATTGTAGAAATATTATCTTTTATATGTACTTCAGAATTGCAAAATTTCAACTTTATATAGAGACTTATAATACTTGCTGTTCACTTGTTTAATTCAACCTCAAGTATCCCTGTAGCTTCTAATCACAGCTGAATAGTTAAGAAAATCTTGAGAAAAAGACACTGAAGTTTTGTTTATTTTTTTTTTAGTTACAGGGGTAAAAAAAGATTTGTGAAGGTTAACAAATGTAGTACATAACTTGCTTACAGCAATATTTTACCCACAGTTTTTGTCTGGGATGATGTCAGGGAGGTAACCGTCAAATGGAAAAACAATAAGGTCAGGAATTAAGCTATGTTATTTATAGCATGAAGGCATTTGAAATTGGTTGGCTAAAACACCATTCTAACCAGAAATGACACTTATTAATAGCCAAAAGGATTTTGGACAATATCTAGTCATATTTCATAGATATCTGGATTGATCAGAGCAAAGGAAGAGCCGCAAATGAGTGACCCTGAGGCTGTTTACTTGAACCATTGGCAGAGCATTGTTCAGAGACTGAATTATTTGTAAGAGCATCCCTGCTAGAAAAATGTTCAACGTTTTGCTGCAGATGTATAAGCTGATAGCTTCAGTGGCCAGAAGGGATCATTATGATCATCTATTCTGAGCTTCTCGTGGGTGTTATTTCAGTTTTATGCTGAGTGTTCATCATAAAACACATGAATAGTCTTGGGAGGATAAGGAAAGAGTACTAATCACTAAGATATGGAGAATACATCTGCATGATACTTAGCACAAATACAGGTTCTTTCCACCTGTTTGACCAAGCAGTCATATAATTGTGATTGGTACAATTTTGAGGTTAAGCTTGTAGTAGTGGTAATGCCAGAGGATACAAAAGTTACTTATAGGTGACTGAGTGGGATGGTGGGAAATTGTGTGATGAATGTAGAATCAAACAGCACCTCAGCTCCCTTGAGGGAATCCTGACACTATGAGTGCTGCAAAACTGAATTCTTTTCACCAATACACAGATGTGTTCTTAATTAAGAAAAAAACAGCAACCCAACACCAAAAACTTATACAAACCCAAGTATTTTAAGTGTTACATGCTTGTCTTGTCTTGGTTTTTAACAGTTCTGTCTCAAGTGTTCTTATTTTTGGAATTGCATCTATTAATCACTCATTCTGATCCATATTGTGTTATTTGCTTTGGATAGAAATGATTTTATCCCATAGGCTAAGACTGATTGTCAGCTCTCTCATCTTTATATATTTCAAGTGCTATAGCCACTTTTGCTTTGTGCAGTCACACCTGTGTTGTAAATATGTCATATACATAATGTTAATACATATAACTGCTTTACCAGATAATTCTTTGCTCTAAGTGACTTAAGCAAAATTCACTATAGTAAGTATTAAATCTGTATTAATTTTTTAGTAGCGCATTTTGGAGTTTACTGCATCTGTAGACATATCTGTCTTAAAAAAATTAAAATTCTACCTCTGCATTAAACAATCGTGCTTGCAGACTGGCTTAACAGGCATGAATTATGTATCATATCTGACTGCTGCTTGCCTGTACCAGATGGCAAAAGAATCTTTTTCATCTTATTTGAGCACTTGTAACTGGAGATCTAAATGAATGCACGATTTAATACTTAATTTTGTTTCAAAATGCAGCCCTAGTTTCCAAGGCTGAGAGAAGTACAGAGAGATAATTCTTCCAGTGCACTGTTCCAAACCTGAACAGTTATGATCTACACTACTACCTGAGCCTTTACATGTCAGATTTTTTTGCATGAATTTGTCCAACTGATCTTTAAGCATTTATAGTTTTGATATCCATAACATCCTCTATTAACAACTTCCACAATTTAATACTTGTAGTATGAAAAAATACTTCCTACTGTTTTTCTTTAATTATTTGAGTGGTAATGTAGGTAATCCCTCTGTTGTGATTTAAGCCCAGCCGGCAACCCAGAAAACCACACAGCCGTTCACTCACTTCCCCCCCCCTTCCTCCTCCCACTCCCGGAGGGATGGGGAGGAGAATCAAAAGAATATAACTCCCATGGGTTGAGATAAGAACAGTCCAGTAATTAAGGTATAACACAAACCACTACTGCTACCACCAATAATAATAATGATAAGGGAAATAACAAGGGAAGAGAATAAAACCATTCACCACCCACCAAACAATACCCAGCTCAACCCCAGCAGTGATCTAGCCCTTCTGGGTAACTGCCCCCAGTTTATCTAGTGGGCACGACGTGCTCTGGTATGGAATACTTCTTTGGTTAGTTTGGGTCAGGTGTCCTGTCTCTGCTTCCTCCCATCTTCTCCTCCTCCCTGGCAGAGCATGAGACTCAGAAAATCCTTGGTCAGAGTAAACGTTACTGAGCAGCACTAAAAAAATTGGTGTTACGAGCACTATTCCCAGGCTGAAAGTCAACACCACAGCATTGCACCAGCTACTAAGAAGGAGAAAAATGACTGCTACTGCTGAACCCAGGACATTATCCACCCCTTATTCCATACCATTCATGTCATGCTCAGATCCCACATTTTCAATATACCATCACTCTTGTCTCATATATATATATGTGTACATATATAATACACATCCACAGAGCGAGAGAGAGAGAGAGAGATCATTCATAATACACATCCACACAGAGAGAGAGAGAGAGAGAGAGAAAGAGAGAGACAGAGATCATTCCTTAGTGCATGGACCAATCACTATAAAGCTGCTGAGTTCATCTGGTCCGTGATGTCAGGTTCCATCTCTTGTAGCAGTCTTTCAGAGCAGGAGGGGCTATGTGCAATGTTGGATCGTTGCCTGCTGATGATACCGTGGAAGTCATCTGGTTTCATCAAAGTTCATTCTTTGTTGGGATGATGGTCGGAGGGAGGTCAGGGCCAGTCACTGGTGACCTGAAGACATATGGTTGGTGGGCTATAAAAGTGCTACATAGCAGGCAACAGCATACAATTGAGTTCATTGGCTGTTTTCCCCTAAAATCAAATCCCTCTGAGGTACACATTGGACTTCCCCATCTTCCCGCATTACCCACCAAGTACATTCGGTCCCTGAGCAAAAGCAATCCCATGAGGGGGTTTGCCTTTGCTTGAAGCAGGAATAACCCAGACTGTCTTTCTCAGCAAATTCTTTATGTGCACCACGGGAACTTTATCCCTTTCTACAGTATGTAAAAGTTCTGACTGGGCTGGGCCAGCCCTGTTGGCAGATCCTCTGGTGTTGACCAACCAGGTGGCCTTTGGTAAATATGTGTCCCAATGTTTGAAAGTTCCCCCACCCATTGCTCTCAGTGTAGTTTTTAACAGCCCATTGAACCGTTTGATTTTCCCAGAGGCTGGTGCATGGTAGGGGATGTGATATACCCACTCAATGCCATGCTCTTTGGCCCAAATATCTATAAGGTTATTCCGGAAATGAGTCCCATTGTCTGACTCAATTCTCTCTGGGGTGCCGTGTCGCCACAAAATCTGTTTCTCAAGGCCCAGGATAGTGTTCCGGGCAGTGGCATGGGGCACAGCGTGTGTTTCCAGCCACCCGGTGGTTGCTTCCACCATGGTAAGCACATGGCGCTTGCCTTGGCGGGTTGGTGGCAGTGTGATATAGTCAGTCTGCCAGGCCTCCCCATATTGATTCTATTGTATTTGTCGTGGTTTAACCCCAGTCAGGCAACTCATTCACTCACTCCCGCCCCTCTTCTTTCCCTCCTCCTACTCCCAGAGGGACGGAGAGGAGAATCAAAAAGAATGCAACTCCAACAGGTTGAGATAAGAACAGTCTAGTAACTAAGGTATAACACAAATCACTACTGCTACCACCAGTAATGATAAAGGAAATAACAAGGGAAGAGAATACAACACCTCACCACCAGCCAACCGATAACTCGCCCCCCCAGCCCAACCAAGCACCGACCCATACCTCCTCCAATCCTGCAGTCTACCAGCCCTTCTGAGTAACTCTCAGTTATACCCTGGGCATGACTTGCTGTGGTATGGAATACCTCTTTGGCTAGCTTGGTTCAGGTGTCCTGTCTCTGCTTCCTCCCAGCTTCCCCTCCTCCCTGGCAGAGCATGAGGCTCACAAAGTCCTTGGCCAAACCAAAACATCAGTGTTATCAGCTCTGTTCCCAGGCTGAAAGTCAAAACATTGCACTGCACCAGCTACCAAGAAGGAGAAAAATGACTGCTACTGCTGAACCCAGGACAGTATTACAAGTCATTACCATACAGTACAATGAGACAAGAACCTTAGCCCAAGCCCCGCAGCTGATAAACACTGAGACAGCAAATACCAGCTCTAAGTAAGGTATGACATGCTGAAAATGTGAGATCAAGAGCAACAACTTTGAGAGGCAATAAATCAGCATCGTGACGAGTGACTATTAATCTGAAACAATGAATGTTTATCACAAATACAATTAGACACACTCCAGTCAAATCTGTTTTTATCTCAACCCTTCGTGCCCCACGTTGAGCGCCAAAAAGAACTGTCATGGTATAAGCCCAGCTGGCAACCCAGAAAACCATGGAGCAGTTTGCTCCCTCCCCCCGCCCCTTTCTCCCCCTGCTCCCAGAGGGATAGGGAGGAGAATTGAAAGAATGTTACTCCATTAAAATGTTCTCTATTTTAACTGCTACTTTGACTGACCTTTTTCCCCTTTTGGATTTTGTTCTTATAGGAATAAGTTCCTTAAATTTGTTGAAGACTTTTTGAGTGTGGTCTGAAAGGTAAAAAAGTAAAATTAGATATTTTTTAATTTATTTTTCTAAAATAATGTATGTTAAAACCAGTGTTATGTTTTTTGGTATTGGGTTTTGAGTTTTGAATTTTCAGAATTGGCAGTACTATAGCATACTACTATTTAACAACAAACTTTTCAATGTGAGATACTGTTACCGTTAGTTTTCTTTCTTCAGCGATTTTGTTCTGCTGGTATGTGTTCATTCTGCTATCCATTTGTTGAAACTGTTTGCTATGCAAATTGCCTGCCACAGATCTCTGAAAGAAGTTGCTGATACAGTAATGAAATCACATTTTTAATTCTTTTATCATGATACCACATAATTTACTAAAATGGCAGCATTTATTTTGCCAAGGCAGAAATCTGGAAAAGACGTTAAATGACCTGCCAAAAATTACAGAGAGAATATAGGTCACCCACCACAACAACTGCTTGTTTCCATGTCCCCACTTACACCTGAATGTAGATCTGCAAATGAGAAAAAGCAGATTGTCTACTCTGAAAATATCAGTGTAAAAATCAAAATAAAAAGGAGAACAGACAGAAAACAATGTTTTTCAACTTTTCCATAATCAGTATGACCC
Organism: Pezoporus wallicus; assembly: GCF_028554395.1. Lineage (NCBI taxonomy): Eukaryota > Metazoa > Chordata > Aves > Psittaciformes > Psittacidae > Pezoporus > Pezoporus wallicus. The sequence continues at coordinate 850,782 of NW_026642515.1, read as the reverse complement.
ATGGAGGTCACACCATCAGCAACCAAATTTGCTGGTAGGCTCAGTATTTGAAACAGCTCTATGTGAAGCATTGGACATTATGTGCCAGATGTGGCTCAGTGTCTCTGAAAACTGCAGACCATAGATATTCCTTTAACTAAGGAAACAATAAACCAGTCATGACTATATTAATAGTTCTACAGAAAAAAAATGGGTGATGCCCTTCAACTTATAAATCCATATGTATTTCAGCAACCATTTACTGAGGCTCTCTTGTTATTCCTACAGACCCATCTAGTTAATGTCTACTGACTGGTACTCCTTATTTTGCAATATGATCCTGTCTGGAAATCTCATATTTATATGTACTTTAGATTTACTGAGTTATGTGCAGATGACAACTATGTAGTGAAACTGTTCTAAGGTGGCATGTGTGTGATTATTCCAAATGAGGTTAAATGAGACTATATTCAGTATAAACAAGTAAAAGTCTTATGAAATGAATGGCTGATTAATAGTTAATGTAATGTACTGTAATATGGTTTCAGTAAAGTTGTCCACTTTTAAGCATAGTTCTATGTGTTAGTTTTCTTTAGAGGACAAAAATCTTTCTTGATCTTCACATGATGCCATCAGCCAAGCAGTTCTGAAGATCTGAAGGAAGAACAAAGTAAGTAGCTTAGTACCTTAACATTTAAAATCTCATTTACCTTAAGACATTTATTTCCAAAATGAAGTTACTTAACATACAATGGCAAAGGGGATTACAGTTCTACTGGAGTGTGACCACTGCATAAATCCCAAACTGTGATAGCTAACTGCATATATATTTCTAGTTGTTAACTATACAGATACTGATGACATCAGGTCATTGATACAATTAAAATAGTGAACTCTCTGGGCTAAGGAGCCAGTTTTAAAGCTGGGACATTCATCCTTCTAAAAATAACATACAGTTTAGTGTGTGCAATTTCAAGTAAGGACATTAAATACCAAAACCAGTCAGTCAGTCAGTCACTAGGAGGGAAGACATGTCTAGGGAAGGTTTTAATTTGTATGCAGATGTTTTTTACCTTAGCGTGTATGGTTATGATGAAGAGCCAGTTACAATACAGCATTCCATCCCGTTAAACTTGGTGTGACAGAATATATGTTTTTCAGAGCTTTCCAAGTTCCTCAAGGGAAAATATTTCATTTTTGCTGTGAATGTAAAATGAATATTTCATGCAGAAAAACTCAGGCTTAAAAGGGAACTGTTTAACTAGAGAAAGATTTGGCATCTCTGAAACAGTCGTCTGTGCTTATGATAAGAAAACATACAGTGTTCAGATAAAATAGGTTCCATCTTAAAAGGCCTGCTGCAAGTGCATGGTCTGAGTTTTGATGAATTCAAAGCCTGCTGTGCTTGCTTTCTGAATTACAGGGGGATGAAAAGTTTCATCATAGGCTGCTGATTCTGCTTCTCTGCTTCCACAGAGTTCAGCAAATCAGCAGAGCTGCACATGAGCTCCAGTTCTGCAGAGTTCCTGATCAATCCGCAGTGTTCAGCTGCTCAGCAAGACTCCTGTCACTGCAATGTTGCTGCATTCCCACATTTTGAAGGGCTGGAGTGCAATAGAATCAGATCCTTTCAGCGTGATTAGTTCTTTCATCAGTCTCAGAGATGACACATGACTTTTTGCCTAAAAATTTCTATGTAAGGAAAGCAGAGATATCCTAGTTTTGTTGGATTGTGGCAAAACCCATCTATTTTTATTTCCTGCACAATAAGCCCAATTCTAGGTTTAAGATATGTAAATATAAGAAATTTGTTATCTGCATAACAATGGTGATACCTGAGAAAAAAATGTTACACAACCCTCAAAATCTAGTTATACTTTCCTATACTTCAATATATTTTTCAATATGTGAGCTGGGGAATTATATGGAAGCAAAAGTTCATTTTCATTTTACCATAGTTTGTAACAGAGTGGTTAACAAAGTTAACATTAGTACTGTCATCTGCAAATGGTACTTACTGTCAACAAACCGCTTGGTTGCAGTCTCCATTTTTTATTCTGAGTTTTCCTAAAGCATTTTCATTTCTGTCTTAAAAATAACAGAGCAGACATTGGGGTATTTCTTTTTTAACCACACAAGTACCATTTGACTATTTGAATCAATTTCTTGTTTCCATGGCTCAAACCACCAGTGATCACATGTAGAAATCTATTCTTTCTGGCCAAGTTCCTAATTGTTTCAGCAATGTCAATACTTGAATGTATGTTCAATTTTGCCAAGCTATAGCAGATTGGAAAATACCACCACTTTATCTGTAGTTACAGTCAAGTGATACTCATGATGACTGTTAGACATTTAGTAGCAGTTCCTCCAGGAAGGAACATGAGAACAAATTCTATACTAGACTGACATAGTTTAAGGGATACCTTCTGTCAGTAGAATTCCCAGATCTGGCTTACACCTTCATTTCATTTAATAGTGTAAAATGTCATTAGGAACGTATTTTCGTGTTGGTAATAGGGAGCAGACACACATTAATTCTACCAAGAGCCATATTGATGAAGACAATTGCTGCTCGTCAGCTTCTCCCAACTGGCTTGTTCCATCTGTCAGAATTGCTGGATGAACTACTTGTGTGTTTTCCTAACCTGTCCCTTGTAAAACCTACTTAGGCATAACTGCAGACAGAGTGAGGGCAGAGAGAGATGAAACATTGCTGGTGGCAAGGCAGTGTATGAGTTCTAGGAAAGACAGTCCAACTGCAGCCTTAGTGTTTCAGCTGCTGATGGGGACACTGTTGTGCTAGCATGCTATGTTATGCTTCTGCTGCTAAAGCCTGTGCTTGAACATATAGAAATGCCATGGACTAAATTCACCTTAAACTAAATTATTTCTGGAAAGGTGATGTGCCTTAATTATACTTTTATTAAAGCAGTACGACTAAGTGGCACATGAATTCAAAGGACTAAGATGAGCATATAATAGTAAATTAAGAAGACTAGGGCACAAAATGAGTTTCAGTGTGTTGTAGGGACTCTAAAAATGTGGAAAGTAAAGTAAACAAGTAGGGGGCCTACAAAGGAAAACACAGCTCAGCAACGTAACAAAGCGAAAAAGAAATAATGGAGGAACAGAGAAGGCTGAAGTGTTCAGCTATCTCTTTGGCTTCTCTCTTCACAAAAAGGCAGTTGGACCTTTATGATCAATGCCTGAACAACGCATACTTCTAACTAAGGGTTGAAGAAATGGCAAGAAAATTGAAGAAAGAACCTTGAAAGAATACAGACGTAAGTTATGTGTATTCCAGTCAGCAGTCTGTAAACCTCAGCAATTATTTTCAAGAACTCTTCAAAGAAAAACAAAGAGCAGGATAAAGGCAACTGTGATACTTGCCTTTATAAAAGGCAAGTGGAAAGGGTGCCATGAAGAGCTGTAGAGCAGTCCCACTTGATACTGATTCTTGGGAAGATATGGGAACAACTTATATGTGACCATTTCAAAACATTTGAATAATAATTGATAGGCTGAGAAAGTTGGGGCTGTTCAGCCTGAAGAAGAGAAAGCTGCGCAGAGACCTTGTAGCAGCCTTCCAGTATCTGAAGGGGGGCTGTAAGGATGCTGGGGAGGGACTCTTCATTAGGGACTGTAGTGATAGGACAAGAAGCAACGGGTTCAAACTTAAACAAAGGAAGTTTAGATTGGCTATAAGGAGGAAGTTCTTTACTGTGAGGGTGGTGAGGCACTGGAATGGGTTGCCCAAGAAAGTTGTGAATGCTCCATCCCTGGCAGTGCTCAAGGCCAGGTTGGACAGAGCCTTGGGTGGCATGGTTTAGTGTGAGGTGTCCCTGCCCATGGCAGGGGGGTTGGAACTGGATGATCCTAAGGTCCTTTCCAACCCTAACTATTCTATGATTCTGTGATTCTATAATAAGACAATAAGACAGAGCTTGTGTAATTTTATGAAGAATAAATCACATCAAATCTTGAGATGGTGACAGTTACAGTAGAAAAGCAGAAAGCAGCTGTTATAGCTATTGTCTTTTACGAAAAACTTTACTACTGTTGCCCTAGACACTTTGTAAAGCAAACTAGTAAAACACGTTCCAGATTAAACTGCTAGTACATTCACATACCACTGTTTGAAAGATTACTCTCAGAAATTAGCTATCAATTAAGTACTGTTAGGGAGAGAGAGAATTTCAGGCTGGTTGACAGGTTTCTGTCTCAGATCCTTTGCTTAACAGTATTTCCATTCATAGTTGAATACATACTAGTGCATTTTCCAGATAACATCATGATAGGAAACATTGCAGGAACTCTGAGGGCAGTATCAGAATTCAGACTCATTTAAAAAAAAAACACAACATTTTTTTGCATTGAAAAAATTTAATGCTGTTTCTCCTTATTGGAAAAACACCAAACTTCTCTGCCAGTATTAGGACCGTGGTTCAGAAACTTGGGGTTTACATAACTGTTACCATTTGAATGAATCCTTATTTTAGAAGCACAGGCAGGAAGTTGCTTTCTGACTCTGAGACAGATCTATGTTGATCCTTTCTGTTTAAAACATAAAATGGTGGTAACATGAGCGTAGATGAGATTTTACTGTGTTTCAAAGAAGGCCCAATTGATAATGGCATTAAAAGGCTGTCAGTTGGATGCAGCTGGTTTTTTTTTTCATATTTCCCATTGTTGTTTCACCTCTAGCACTGTAAGAGAAAGCAAGAGCACAAAACTAAAGAAAAAGTGTAAGCTTAAAAGCAGACCTATGGTTCATAGTAATGTCATTCTCTCAGTATGCATGTTGATCCCTTTGCTTTTTTTTTTTTTTTTTAATTTTAGTTTTGTCTCAAAACAAAACCAGCTAAATGGCTCTAAAGCTTCCCATGTTGTATCCAGCATTCATTAACAGAAAGATATGAAAAAAAAAGCATTTGGTATTTTTCTCCAATAATTTGGTTTCAAAAGAGCCCACAAAGTGAAGCAGGACCCCTTCTAATACGGAAGCTAACACATCAGGCAATTGTCTTTTCAGCACTTTTCATGTGTGCCACATTTACTTACAAAGCCCAAAACTAAACCAGAAGTAGTAAGATAGATTGGAATTTTTTGACACAAGCAAGCTCAGTGAAACGCTTGAAAGTTACCAATGCTGTTTCAAAATCACTCTGGTTTAATATATGAACCCAACAGAATATATAGGGAATTGTTGGATAATGATTTGAGTGACTTCAGAAACAAGTGATTTTGTCTTTCTTCTCTCGGGAGGGCACAGGTGGAAAAGAATGCTGGCAGTCTTCACAAAGTGTCATCCTAAACAGCAGTCAGGACCTCATTGTCTTTATTTGCTACTGTTAAATTATCTGGGGATTTTGCAAGACTCATTTGCTTTTCCCAATGAAAGTTTTATAGTCAGTCACACAATATTTTTTTCTAGGGTACTACTGCTTTTGTGGAGAAACACAGTCCAGACATATGATAGAAAAATACCCGATATTAAGATATCTTTTGGGTTTTTTTGGTTGGTTTTGTTCTTTTTTAGGTGGCACCGTTGCAATAGTAACATGCCTTTAAGCTCATATCTTGCCTTCTCAGTGTATTGCTTTGTTGGTGTATTCCAAACTTCTTCACCTTTTCCTATCCTTTGGGCTATTTTTTAATTTAAAGATAAGCTACTTTATAACTGAGTCAGAACAAGGCACTGCAAAAAACTAAGAGGTGCCTAAGCTATCCTCTCTACCGTCAGCTGAGGGTCATGGGGACACAGGTCCAAAGTATTCTGAGAAAGGACATTTTGAATGTGTATTTGCTACCTATAGTCCCAAGACTTAATAAACCAGTCTTTCCATGTGAGCAGAGCTGAAAATTTTAGCAGCCTTGGGCATGGCTGAGTAGGAAGACTGCTGTGCAAGCTGTAGAAATCAAACTAAGCCTAGGTCTGTATGAGGATCTTTTTTTCAGTATAACTATCCTGACATGTATTCCAAAGAAAAAGCACTCCTCTCTGGAGCTAGACATCACAGCTGTTCCTCATGTGGCTGACATAAAATAAACTCAGTTTATTTGTATCTCTTAATAAAGGTTGTTTCGCTAGGTCAAAGAAGAAACTACACAGCTTGAATTAGACACAAAGGGAAAGAGGAGCTGTGCGCAGTTGCATGTACTGATGGAGCTGCAAAACAGTCCCATGTGGGATCCACATCCATATTGAGCAGAATCAGAGTTCTGTAGTAACTTGAGAATCTAGATCACAGCAGGCCTCTCAAGTTGAATTTGGTTTCAAGCTTTTCCTTTCTTCACTTTCTGCCCCAAAAATGCCATTCAAAGGAAAACAGCTGTTGCCAGGCAACTTCTAGCCATATCTTTAAGTCATTTTTTCATACGGATGCTAGATGCTGATGTCTGGATGCATGTATTAGGCATAACATACTTCCTGAGCTGTTAATGGGAAAAGGATAATCACACCTAATTATATATGCACTAGATAGGGATCAGCCTTATTAATAATTGACTGCCTTTCCAATAAAATTTTTCACTAATCTTCATAGAATATGAGTTTAAAGTGGAACAAAATTTGTACTACTATGAGATCAGTTCTAATTATTCTGCTGAATAATTAGAAAAGTAGAACAGCATTATAACTGAAATTCATCACTGCAATCTTCAGTTCTCTTGCTGTATGACTATCAACTTATTAGGACTTAAATAAGTTTACAGATATTTCCCTTGAAATGCACATTTTAAACCACAGAATTATCACAGTGCTATGGCTTTATTTCTTAATCTAAATTTTGCAATTTAGCTCAATAATTTGTTGTAACAGAGTTTCCTGCTTCCAGATGGAAATAGGAACTAATCCATGTAATTTGTTTTTAATCATTTTTTTTATAATGAGGGGAGGAGAGAAAAATAATAGGGAAGTCTAACTGATCAGGGAGTAGGAGACTGCTCAATTTCCTTTTTCCTAATTAAGTAATGTAATAATGGATGAGATAAACATGCTATGGTGGAGATGGTCCTATCTGAGTGCGATATTGGTATAAAATGAATGTTTTCCTTCAGTTTGATTGCAAAATTGTGATGAGCACAGGAAGCATTTATTAAATACTATGTTGAACATATTTGAAATACCATGTTTATAAATGTCTTTCATTTGGCATTTAGATTTTTTTTTTTGAAGGCAAAACCTGATGACTATTATGAGAAAGGGATCATTTAACAAATTCTTCTGATTAAAGGTAAAATATATGGGGAAAGTGTTCCTCTGAGAATGCCACAGTGGCCAGACACATGGGTATTTCATTCTGTTAACATTTTCGAAACAGAACTGGGGAAAAAAGTCAGAAATATCACAGCATTGCTGTAAACCACCTACTTTTGTCATTGGTAATCTATTATGCTTTTGTTACTGGTTAAGACCCTGTGCGAAGAAGTGAAACAGGTATTTAACAAATTGGGAAGGAAAAAATTGCAAATTTTTGTAAATTGTAAGGAAGAACACTAAAACTTTTTTGTCATATAAGCATCAATGAGATGGCAAAAGTAATGATCTGTTTTGAGCAGCACTAAATCATAAACCAATTCTCTGTCACTTGCTCAGTCTCTTGTGACCTTCTCAGTGCTGCTCTGTTAACACTTGCCCTTGACACTAATTAGACCTTCATGAGCTGATTTAATTTATTGACATGGCAGAAATCACAACAGGAAAAGGAGGCTCGGTATTTGTTTTGTGTTTTTTTGGTGTTGCTTTATCACTCAGTTAAAGCATCTCTGTGAAGAGTCTGGCAAGCACCAGGGCAGAAAAAAGGGCATGGATGAGACCATGTGGCCGCCAGACAGAAATGGGAGATGGATGTCAGAGGAAATGTTAACTGCAGGTGGCATCAGGACATCTATAAAAACCAGACAAAACAAAAAACAAACAGACAAACAAATAAGAAAGACCCCAAACCCAATCAAACATAATACAGAGATGTTGTCTGGGAAGCTAGGGACCAGGTTAGGAAAGCTAAGGCCCAGTTACAATTAAACTTGGCTAGGGGTGTGAAACATAAAAGGAAGGGGTTCTGTACGTACATTGCAAATAAAAAACAGACTAGGAACAACTTGGGCCCTCTCCGGAAGCTATCAGGAGAACTGCCTATCCTGGATTTGGAGAGGGCTGAGGTTCTGAATGACTTCTTTGCCTGAGTCTTCACTGAATGCTCTTGAACATGCTCTTGAACTGCCTCCCAGTCTTGGAAGGCAGACGCAGGGACCGTGAGAATGAAGACCCCGGGCCCACTGTAGGAAAGGATCTGGTTCGAGACCATCTTAAGAACCTGAACGTGCACAAGTCCATGGGACCTGATGAAATCCATCTGTGGGTCCTGAAGGAGCTGGCAAATGAAGTTGATAAGCCACTGTCCATCATATTTGAAAAATCATGGCAGTCATGGCAATCGTGGTGAAGTTCCCGATGACTGGAAAAAGGGAAATATAACCCCCATTTTCAAGAAGGGGAAAATGGATGACCCGGGGAATTGCAGACCAGTCAGCCTCACCTCTGTGCCTGGCAAAATCTTGGAGCAGATTCTCCTGGAAGGCATGCTAAGGCACATGAAAATCAACAAGGTGCTTGGTGACAGCCAGCATGGCTTCACTAAGGGGAAATCCTTCCTGACCCATTTGGTGGCCTTCTATGATGGGGCTACGGAACTGATGGACAGGAGTAGAGCAGTTGATGTCATCTACCTGGACTTGTGCAAAGCGTTCGACACTGTCCCACACAACATCCTTGTCTCTAAATTGGAGAGACATCAATTTGATAGGTGGAGCACTCGCTGGATAAAGAACTGGCTGGATGGTCGCACACAAGGAGTTGTGGTCAATGGCTCAGTGTCCAGCTGGAGACCAGTAACGAGTGGTTTCCCACAGGGATCGGTGTTGGGACCGGTCTTGTTCAACATCTTTGTCAGTGACATGGACAATGGGATTGAGTGCACCCTCAGCAAGTTTGCCGATGACACCAAGCTGTGTGGTTCGGTTGATATGCTGGAGGGAAGGAATGCCATCCAGAAGGACCTTGACACGCTGGTGAGGTGGGCTAATGCCAACCTTATGAAGTTCTATGATTCCATGATACTATGATTCTAACTTCAATTCTACCGAAGTGCCATGACTTAGTGTTTCTTAGTGGCCAGTTTCCTGCAAGCTTGTCAATTAGAATCAATGGAAAAGAACAGACAAAGGAGCATAATGAAATTTTGACCAACAATATGTTGCTAGTAATACAAAGATCATGGTTTTATAATATCTTGCTTCACATATTGTCAGGGTAGGTAGTAGATCAAGCCAGAAGACCTTATATTCATTTGGTGTAGATGTATCAGTCTCTATAATAAAGCCCTTTGATTGTTTGTTTGTTTTCCAGGTTAATCTCTGGGTTTGGTAGTTTTCTGGGTGGTTGTTTACAAATCCACTTGTGTTGCGATGCTCTTTTATCTGATGTAAAGTGTATCCTTGGCAGCACCTCCACAGGAGTTTCACTTTGAAAAACCAGAAGTGAAAAACATAAAATGAACACATCTGTATTAGCTTAATAGTTTTCTTTAATCTTCTAAGAACTAGCCCAGAATGATACAGAGAGGAATTAAAAATGTTCTATACATCTGCTTGCTTTTTATGTCTGTAAATCTGTCTAAACTTCCTGTTCAAAGGTTTTATTTTTAGCAATGGAAGCTGGAAAAGAAAGGTTAGCAGCCAAAAGGAAAGAACAAAATCTCTTCAAGTGGACCAGCAGTAGAAAACACAATACATTGAAATGCTATCACAACCAGGCATAACTTCACAGATGAGACCCACACAGACATCTGCTGCTGGATTTACTCATGTGTCAGTTACATGTTGCATGGGACATACAGGATGTTATAGAGCAGAAATATAATAGTCTTACAATGAGCTTAGAAACTCCAGGTGTTAGTGACACAAACAGCAGAAAGTCAGCAGAAGCAGAACATTTTCAGAAGTTGCCCTGTCTTTTCAGCTGCATCTCTTTAGTGGTGGTGACAGATGCAGTCTTCACAGGAACTGTACCAGCCTACAGAAATCTTCATGATGAGGAATCATCTTCCTCTTCCACTAAAGGTACAGAGATATCCTGTTCTCTGCCTGTACAGCTGGTAACAAACACCTGCAGCCCATGGGTTAGGTGCCTTGGCAGTGCTGCATACTCCCACCAAACCAGTATTTCCTAGGATGGAACAGTATTTCCCAGGACTGAACAGACAGCACTGCAGAGGAAGCAGTCTCCTTCTAGCATTGATGGGAATGAGATTCTCTGAGAATTCTCTCAGCTTACTTACGCACTATGGTGAAAATGTTAAAAATTAAGTATGTAGACAAATACAAATGGAAGAAATGGAATATTTAAAACAGTCTTTCCTTGCTCAGTGAGATACAACACATTATTCAGTGAGATACTCCCCTTTAAGGAATGAAAATGCAGTTCTCATTTCATGCCTGCCTTTTTCTTATTCAAAGCACTTTTACTTCTTTCCTCTTTTTGTTCAATTTAATTCACCATCTGTTCACTCAGGACTTGGTATTTTCAACTGAAATACTGAAAAGAAGACCACATTAATCAAGCGTTAGTACTTTGGAAGCAAGTAACATCTAGGAGAAACAGACATATAAATCATAAAACCTAATTACTCATCACATTCTTCTTTAGCACTGCCTGTAGGAATGCATGTGCTTCACAGGTTGCTACATTATCCTCAGGTTTAAGGACTCTGGCTGAAGAGATAGGAGAACTAGATTTTTTTCTTCATGATATTAAGAGGACTCAGGTGTAACTCCTGTTTACAGCTAATATGCTGAAATGAGAATTGGAGCTGTGTCAGCACATTTGCAAAAAATCAAAGTGAGGTTAATAAATACACCCAGAGAATAGCAAAATAAGGTCATAAAAGACACTATTAGAAGTCAAGCTGTCAGACAAAAAAAAAAAAAAGCTTATTTGTGCAAGCATTGAGACAATAGAGTGATTTAGTGTCAAAAAAGGGGCATTTTAAGATAAAACAATTGGTCAGAATAGGTAATGAGAAGTACTAAACTGCTGTTAAAAGAGATGTTTGCTTCATGAGCAATTGTTTTTCACTCCAATTAGCTCAAGCATAATTTTTCTTACTCTAGTTTTTTGCTTGTCACCAAGCAGTTCAGAATTTTTTCCTGTAAAATATCTACCCTTAAAATTTTTATTCTGCACTTTTAATAGATTTCTGTAAACAGTTCTCCAATGTTTATCTAGTTTTCATTTAAATTTAATATTCTTTTTTCCTTGTATATTTTGTCTTTACTTAAGATGTTCTGCCTTTCTGGGGACACTTCCAACCTTTCCTGCTGAAGGTGTCCTTCTCTCTAACAGTACAGCCAGTTGGGTATTCATACTGCAGAGCAAAAGTCACCTGTCTGAAGGACTTTGTTGAAGGATTGCAAAACCAGCAAACAAAAAGTTCAGTTATGTGGTACATCCAAGATCTTTCCTCAAACATTTTAAGAACTCTATAATATATCAATATTGTGATGCAAAAAAGAGGTTGTATTGTAGGTAAGAGTTTTAGTTGTGTAGCAAGAGAATATATAAAGAAAATATCATTTGCAATCCAGCATGCCTGTATTTTCACTGGAACAGATTTGAAATTTATGAAAAATTGCAGTTTTGCTTACCTTTACACAGCTTTCAACATCTGCAGACTTGGCCATGTGAGAAGTCGACTTTATGTTCACCACATCCTGAGTGCCCTTCATGCCCTGAATCTTATTCTCTCTGAGTTTTTCTGCTGCCTCCATTACAACCAGAACAGCTTTATATGAGTTTATGTGGCATGCTCAGTTCTCACCAGCTCAGGCACAGAGGTCAGAAGAGAAAAAAGTTGTTTGACTCTAGACAGTGGTGATTCTGTATTTACCAACTTAAAAAATCTTTAAGTACAGTCCTTGTGAACAGTTGGGTTCCTCTCCTTGGTCCAAAGCTTGTGACCTCTATGATCTCACTCTGATTTCAAGTGTACCAGAGTTCAATTAATTTCTGTGGACTTACTCCAAATTTATGTTACTGTAGGAGAGTAATTGGGTTTAATGTCTGTCATCAGGACTGATCTTGGGTATTCCATCCATTGTAAATACAATTACAGGAAACAAATTTAATAAGTCAGACTTGCTGATAGGTTGCTACAGTCTCCTTGCATTTAAGTAAAACATGTAATTTGAGACTTTATTTCAAACATACCATCATTTGCATAATAAACCCTTTAGTTTCTAGTGCCTAACTAGAGTTCATGACTCACTGTATGTGCTGGCTGCCCCAGTATTTGCCTTTTATTCATACCCATTATAGAACCATAGAATGGTTTGGGTTGGAAAGGACCTTAACATCACTTAGTTCCAACCCCCCTGCCATGGGCAGGGATGCCTCACCGTGACCATGTCACTGAAGGCTCTGTCCAAACTGGCCTTGAACACTGCCACAGATGGAGCATTTACTATCACTTTAGGCAACCTATGCCAGTGCCTTACCACCCTCACAGTGAAGAACTTCTTCCTTGTTATGTAACCTAAACTTCCCCTGTTTAATTTTAAACAGAAATGATAAATTCTTCTGTTCTAATCGGAAATCCTATCCGAGCATATACTCCTCCCCCTCCTCCTCTGGGACCTCACCCCAATCTGAGGAAATCTCCACGTCCTGTTCAAAGGATAGATCCACACACTGGGACAAGTATTCTATATGTACCTGCTGTCTATGGAGGAAATATGGTCATGTCTGTGCTTTTGCCTGTACCATGGACGGGGTATCAGGGTAGGTTTGCAGTTGACCCTCGAATCATTACTCATCAAGCAGCTATGGTATATAATATGAACCTGTTACAGGCACATGGGCATGGGTCTCCTATACCTTATGGCCTGGGACATCATTCACCAGTTAACATAGGACAGCAGCAACAGCTTCAGCATCAAGACAAGGAGCAACATGAACAAAATCGAAACGGTAAAAGTGAAAACACTGCTGGACTTGAAATCACTAAAATTCGAACACCTGAGAAGAAACCTGTAGAATCCAAGCAGGCTGACTTAGAAGCAAATTCTCAGAATAGAAGCCCCGAGTCCCGTTCCAGTGTTGGTTATCCTAATGCTAAATTTCATCGCAAAGAGAACCTTAACCCCAGGCAGCTGAACCTCCATCTCACCCCACCCCACTCACAGTACGCAGTTCCCAATCGCCACTTCCAGCACCTGGCACAGATCCCAAGGCAGCCATATCCTCTGCAGCAACAGCAAAATCTTTTAAGTCAACAACAAAATCATTTGCCTGAGCAACAAAACCAAATGCCACCCCAGCAAAGCCAGGTAGTTCAGCAGCATAATCATTTGAATCAGCAGCCTCCACAACCTTCGCAGCTTTCCCCTGCTCACCAGGCAGGCCCCAGCCAATCTTTTTTTAATAATCCCATTCCTCACCGACCACATTCTCCTGCTGTAGATGCTGTGATTTCAGAACAACACCCCCCACCTATGTTACAAGAAGTCAGTAGTCCTTTGAGGCCTATTGCCCAGCACAACCCTGTTCTGCCAACCCACTGGAACAACTTCATTGAAGAGAATCCATCAGGAATGCCCTTAGGGGACACTTTAGATCGTATGCATGGAAATGTAGCTTTGGAAACAATAAGGCAGCAACAACAAGCCAGGTTACAGCAATGGAATGAACATAATGCCTATCTCAGTCAAGGCACTATTCCATATCAACACCATCACCATCCTCATCTACCACATCTTCCTCAGCAGCCAATTGGATTGCATCAACAGCAGCAAGTTAGGGCAAACTGGAAACTTGCCAGTAATACAGAAGATGAAACAGAGGCAACATATTCAAGATTCCAGGATTTGCTCAGAGAACTGTCACACTGTGATCAAAGCGAAAATCGGGACTTAGCTGAAATGCCACCCCCTCAGTCAAGACTGTTGCAATACAGACAAGTTCAGCCCAGAAGCCCACCAGCACTCCCTTCTCCTTCCTGCAACTCTAACCACAGTGGTCACTTCCCTAACTTCACTGAAAACAGCAGAGACATTGAAATACCCAGTAACCCAGCATTTCAGCAGCATTTACCCCAAATATACAATCCCCCTTTCTCAATGCCATCTGAACATATAACCCCGTCTCCCTTGAAATACCTGCAACCTGATGGATCGTGGACTTATGCTAACCTACAGCAGAATCACCTTATGGGGCAGGGCTTTCATTATGGTATACCTCCATTGCCCCATAGGTCGCAACAAAACCCTTTTATACAGATACAGGATCATCAGCAGAGTATGAACCAAGAGGACCAGGCAGGCCGTTGTACCAAAGAAGAATTTCCTCTAGTTCAGTCCAGGCTTGTTCTGAAGAATTAAGCACTCCTCAAGACAGTCTTGGTCAGTGTAAAGAGCTTCAGGACCACAGTAACCAGTCATCTTTCAACTATTCATCACCTGAGTTGTGGGTAAGCTCCTCCTCATCTGCCCCATACTCAAACATTCCATGCAATGGAGCCAACAGAGCAGTTCCACCCCGGGAGCTGTTAGCTCCACCGAAGACGGTCAAGCCCCCAGAGGAACCACCTGAAGGCCGAGAACATCCAGCTATCCAACTCCTTCAACTACAGCGTGCTGCAACATCTCGGCCAGTTCCCACCTCTCATGCCCAACAAGCAGATCGTCGAGTCGAACAGCAACAGCCAGCAGAACGCTGGTGGGAGCAAGCCGGTCATGTCCTACGCAAGTGCTCTGCGGGCTCCACCAAAGCCCAAACCTCCTCCTGAGCAGACAAAAAAGAATAGCGACCCTTTGTCTTTGTTTCAGGAACTTAGCCTAGGTAGTTCATCAGGTAGCAATGGCTTTTACTCCTATTTTAAATAACCAGATTTTTTTTTTAGAGAGAATTTAATTTTTATTTGTGTCCGTAGATCTAAGATAGTTGGGGCTTCACCTGTAGTTGCAACTATTCCCTTTGTTTATATTAGTAACTATAGCCTCACTTAATTGCTTCGCTTCTAGACTTGCAACTAATTTGGGTTTGTTTTTTTTTCGTTGTTTTTTTAATTATATTCCATTATTTTGCATTGTTTTGGAGGCGGGTCGGGGTTGGGTTTTTTTTTGGAAGCTTTTCTGTAGGAAAACACCTGTTATTTTTTAAGTTGTGTAACGTTACTGATCTGTTGCATTAAACTAGCAGCTGAGAGGTTCTTACCTGTCCAACAGAAAAAGAAAACAAAAAAAGAAAAAAAAAGGCAAAAAAAGGCAAAAAGACAAAAAAAAAGTTTGTCTAAATTGTATTTAAGAAGATTTTTTTTTTTTTTTAATAAAAAAATAGGCCTGTAACTAGTGGAGTGCCTCAAGGGTCAGTACTGGGACCGGTATTATTTAATATATTCATCAACGATTTAGATGAGGGAATTGAGTGTACTATCAGCAAGTTTGCTGATGACACTAAGCTGGGAGGAGTGGCTGACACGCCAGAAGGCTGTGCTGCCATCCAGCGAGACCTGGGCAGGCTGGAGAGTTGGGCAGGGAATAACTTGATGAAATATAACAAGGGAAAGTGTAGAGTCCTGCATCTGGGCAGGAACAACCCCAGGTTCCAGTATAGGTTGGGGAACGACCTGTTAGAGAGCAGTGTAGGGGAGAGGGACCTGGGGGTCCTAGTGGACGACAGGATGACCATGAGCCAACACTGTGCCCTTGTGGCCAAGAAGGCCAATGGCATCCTGGGGTGTATTAGAAGAGCGGTGGTTAGTAGGTCGAGAGAGGTCCTCCTTCCCCTCTCCTCTGCCCTGGTGAGACCCCATCTGGAATATTGTGTCCAGTTCTGGGCCCCTCAGTTCAAGAAGGACAGGGAGCTGCTGGAGAGAGTCCAGCGCAGGGCAACGAAGATGATTAAGGGAGTGGAGCATCTCCCTTATGAGGAAAGACTGAGGGAGCTGGGTCTCTATAGTTTGGAGAAGAGGAGACTGAGGGGTGACCTTATAAGTGTCTATAAATATATAAAGGGGGAGTGTCACGAGGATGGAGCCAGGCTCTACTCAGTGGCAAACAATGATAGGACAAGGGGTAATGGGTACAAACTGGAACACAAGAGGTTCCACTTAAACTTGAGAAGAAACTTCTTCTCAGTGAGGGTGACGGAACACTGGAACAGGCTGCCCAGGGAGGTTGTGGAGTCTCCTTCCCTGGAGACATTCAAAACCCGCCTGGACACATTCCTGTGTAACATTATCTAGGTGTTCCTGCGTCGGCAGGGGGATTGAACTAGATGATCTTTTGAGGTCCCTTCCAATCTCTATCATATTGTGATACTGTGATAATTATAAATTATTCTAAATTATCAGAAAATTCTAACTATTTCTCAATTTACACCTGCCAAGCAACAACTTCAAACTGTGTATATTTTAGAACAAATCAAAAGCTGTATTGTGCACACAGGATCTTCAGGGATCCTCTGTGGCAGAATTACTTTGGCACCACATTTAAATTTTGCAATGGTTAATGCGGAAAGAAGTGTTAAAAGATACACAGTAGTTTTCCTGTATGGATGCTCAGGACTTCTCAACCAAAGCTAGGCTGTGTAGAAACCTCAGGCACGCAAAGGTCTCTTCTGGGCTGAGGCTTTTTGCAACATGACACAATGTAATGTGACAGATTCATCTTTATGGGAGATGCTGGCTATGACGGGAGGTGTGTAATAAGTTTATGTCTTCAGAAGCCAAGTGTGGGCAATTTGATATGGAAAAGAAAAAAAGGTCCATCTTTCTGATGCAGTCAGAAACAGTCTTACTCAGACCAGATATAAGCCATGAATCCCACAGACCAGTTATGTATTTGGCACTCATCAAGGGGTTAATTTATTTAAAAAAGGCTAGTCCCACTAGTTGCTAGGTAACAGTGTAGTTCCCTCAGGCTTGTGATCAGCAAATGAACTTTTCTGGTGATATACTGCTGATAACTGTTTATTTTTCTGCTGGCGCCAGTATAAGGGATGATTTTTCTCTGAAACTCCATGTAACAGGATTAGTTTTATTTGAATAGTTTACTCATATAATTATATTTGACCCTAGTGTAATTTGCAGTGTATTAATAAAAAGCTCATTTTCATAACTTATTCTGCATGCAAATATAGTTTTCCACTATTCAATCTTAGAATAAACACTTGCAGGTTTAAACTGCTGTGAAAGCTTAAGCTTTAAATTTCTGCTCCTTCTACATGTGAAATTTGTATGTAAAATTTGGTCAATTTGTTCTCTAATTAGCTTCCTAGCCGAGGCAAGTAAAGAAAATAAGGAAGCGGGTTACAGGGGAAATTATATGACAAAGAGAGAAAGCATAGCTTTAGTCTACGGGTTTAATTTTCTTTGCAGCAGGCACTGCGCCAAGCACAGGTTTGAAGGCTTCACGCTAGGGTCCTTCTTCTTACCAAGTTGTGCAGATGAATTTCCACTACAGTCAAGGGACAATTAAGGAAGGTGTACAGCCCCATCCTCATAGACAGCATGAGGGATGGAAGCCTAGCAACAGAGTCTGTAAAAGCAGAAAGCAAAATTCTGTATCATACGATATTTTCTAACAGTATGGCATTAGGAAGAGTTCATCCTGTCTGTATTTATGGTGTCTTTCATACTTGCTCATTCTCATAATACCTCTAATTGGCCACTATTTGAATGAGAGAAAACAATGTTGGGCCAAGCCATGAATTTTCACATCTCCAAAGAGATAAAACTACTGGCCTGCTTATATTGAGGCTATCTTCCTGCCCTGCAAGCTCGTGGTGTTGTGCAATATAATGCAAATTTGTGTGGCCCTACTGTCTCATGAAATGAATTCTTCTTGGAAAAAAATAACTGTCTAAATACTAACAACAGTTTCATTGCAAGTTGGTGCTGTGAGGATGCCTTAATATTTTGTGTGTTATTGGCAAAATCCAGTGCTTCATGGGAAAAAAATGCCTGTCAGTTTTGTGTGAGAATTATTGCCTCTCTTGAAATACAAATCTCACTCTCTTAAAAAAAGCTACTGTCACCTCAAACAAAATGCTATTCTTTGAACAGACACTGTTTGTGAAATAGTAGGCTTACCCTATTACCATAAATGAGAGTGAAAAGCAGTTCTAGAAGCAGTTTGAGGCTTTGGTGGTGTTGTGGGTCTCTCTGTTAATAGGTTACTTCTGCACTGTACAGGGTATGATGGGTCTTGTGTTCCTCTGCAGCTGGTATCCAATTACAGGATGAATCAAGGTGACATATATGCTATGTGTTGAGGCTGCAAATAAGACTGTGCTGAGATTAGAAGTTCAATGAGAAAGTCTGCAACAAGGTTATTATATGATGTACAATATGATCGTAATGGAGTAATTAATCTATAAGAATTTTTATCTAATGAAGGAGGAAAATTATTCTAACTAGAAAGAGGGTATATTTAAAATTCTTTTGTGACTTTGGATACAGACAGACGTTTCAGAAGACACCTGAATTCATTTTATCCCACAAGTGTGTACATGAACGAAGGAGAAAAGCCCCTTGAGCTATTGAACAGTAATAGCAATCAAAAAGTTTTTAAATAAAGGTTTAGGTCATGTTGAGACAATTATTCTACCAGCAAAAGGATTTTCCTGATTTGAGGTTAAACTGGCAAGAAAGCTCAGTAGTTGCCCTGAGGGGGAATGCTGACCATCCAAAATAATTTCCTAGAACTCTGGAGAACACATACACAAGGATAATACTTGAGAAAATCTGAAGACTACAGGTGATGAGAAGAATGACTTCTAAGAATATTTTTTAACTGATGAAAAATACACATTTATTGTTAGGGTTTAATGGCAGGGCACTTCATTCTTCCACCATTTGATAAAAAGCTGGAAAACTTCTAAACTGAAATAATGGAACCTTACTTAAAAGCTGGTTGCAAACCTTAGGTCTTGTTTCTGTGGGAATTCCATGGTCTGAAAATTTACTTTCATCTAACTGAATGAAGTCCAGGATTTTAACTTCCTCTTAAGACCTAGTTTTTATACAAATAATTGAAGAACTACTCATTTTGATGTAAGCCCAACATTTTGTTTCATATTACAACAACGAGCATATTTGGGGATATTGGTGGACTAGTGTTTTCTGAGAAATACGAATCATTGTAAACACACCAACTTTTGAAGTAACTGGCTCTCTAATAAACACCACATCTGCATAACCTGTAAAATACACTTGGGCAAGTTCCTTTCATGTTTGTATCAGCTGCTGCTCTGGTTGTTTCATCCAAAGTACAAAAGACTGGGTCATGAGGTAAAAGCAGATGTTCGATGTATCACCACTTCTTTATGAAACTCCTTATCATCATTCTTATCACAAGAGATTACACAAAGCACTAAAAAATTCTGCTATTATCATCAAGAATATTATTAAAGATACTTATTTACATCTTTCTATATTACATCTTTCTATATGACATCTATACATCTATATGACATCCCTAATCTTGACCTCTTCATCTTCTTGTTCCTCAACCTGCTCATGTTGTTTACAGTATGTTTTGATTTTTTAATATGAAAAAAATTAATTTACAAAAATTAAAAATTAAAAAAATATTTTGAGGCATGAGGTAAAGTTGACAGGAGACCAGAGAGTGACATGATTCCTGATCTTAATATTGTTGATCTCTGTGTACCAGACGTTACTGCTGTGAGCAGCATGAGAAATAATATATTAGCAAGATGTGAGGTGACCTTTTCCTGCAGAGCTCTGTAACCTGATATGGCCTGTCAGATTAACCTCAAGATACACGGGTGCTTCTCCCCAAAATAAAGTCTCCTCCAGTGTTATCTTACTTTAATCACCTAAGAGTTCTTTTCCCATTTTTCCGATGGTATTTTAATTCGAACCTTTGCCATTGACATTTTTTCCTTTGTTTTCTTACCTAATTACTGGCATGTGCTTCTTGATGCTAAGAATGGCACTGTTTGCATCACTATCATTGCAAAAATATGAACACAAAAGCATTGGTTGAGTCAGTGAATTTGCTAATGGATACAAAAGCATTGACCACAGGAACTCTGCTTAGAGTTTGATTCTGGCTTGTTAAGAGCCATGTGTCTTTGGCATCTGGTGACTGCACATTGCCTGTGGGAAATTAATTGGAAATCCCAATGACTTTTACATTGGACTTCAGCTTCCGGCTTTTTGCATACTGGCATTGTTGTGAGGTTGACAGCTTGAGTCCACAAAGACATAGAAATGTGGGGATAGACTCCTTGCTGCTCCCAAGGATCTCCTCAAGCCTGAAATAATTTTTATTTCAGCAATACTGTGGCTGCTTTTGCATCAGTTCCAGCCCTAGACCCATCATATTTTAGATTTTACTGCATAAAAATACAGGAGCATAGCAGAAATGGGCAAAACAAAGACACAGTAACCCACCTCAGACAGTGTCCATTAGTGGGTAATTTAGGAAATTATATAATAATATTCAAAGTATGTAGTATTGAAGTAAGGAGTATCTGGAACTGAGGAACTTCCTGAACTGGAGGTCAAATTCTATCTGTTGCATTTAATAGCTAGCCTTGAATTTGTCTGCTGTCCATTTTTTTAATCAACTCCTACTCTGACTACCTGATATTTGAGGATGATTAATTCCGCAGCTTAGCTGTGTTATGTTCCTTTTACTAGTTTTAAGCTTGCTGCCTGGTAACTTCATTATGTGTTCTCTGTGCTTGAACTACAAGAAACAGTAAGCAATTGTTCAGCTTCTCCTTGCTTCTCTTCCACTTTTCCAGACGGAAGGGTTCTACTTGACCTCATGTAGAAATATAAACCTGTTGTATAATTCTGATAACCTCTGTTACCAAATCCTCTATCTATTATTTCTACTACATGCCTTAGCCTGCATGTAATGTTCAAAATGCAAGAAGGGCAGAATTTATATAGTGATATAACGATATCTTCCTCTACTCCTTTTTTAACATTCCCTTGTTACTTATCCTTTAGCATCCTACATGCCTTTATAAGCACAATCCAACATGGTGCTGACATTTTCAGGGAAAAATTACTCTAAATTATTTCACCTAGATGTTCTGATTTGGAGCCCATCACTGGGTATTTGGTTTTACCAGGAGACTAGCACTGAATTTAACTTAACATTTTATTACCCAATCCCCCAGCTTTAGACTAAACTATCCTGAACAGTTTAGTATTATCAGCAAATTTCTTTGCTTTCATATTTAAGTTTTTTTTTCAAATCCTTTCTGGGATTTATTTGACAATATAGTCACCTGTGCTCAATGCTGTGGACCCTGCTCATAACTTTGATTATGAAACTTTTCTACTTATACCTAGAGTAACAATCATAGTAAATGCAGGAAAACAGACCCTTTTTATGCTGTTTCAATGGTTTCTGCTTAAGCCTCTCCCTTTCTACTCAAAAGAAGAAATCTATCTCTCTACAGTTGTTACCTTAGTGTTTCTAGAGCATACTAAATTCATACATATAGAGACAAAAAGAGCTTTGAAGATTTTCTTTATGCTTATTAGCTGGAATAAAAATACTAGAGAAAGGAGCAGGTAAAACGAGATGCCTGCATTTTAAATTTATTCATTTTTTATGAATATGCCACTATAGCGTATCACACTTATTTATGGATTTGAAGCTATCTTTTCATGTTAGATAAAGGAGAATTAGCTAAGTGTAAGAAATTTGATCTTCATTTCCTGAGTCAGATGCAAATTATATACATGCAACCCCTCCAAATAGACTTTTTTAAAACGCCCTTTTGATGTTCTTTTGTTATGAGGGAAAAAGTATATGATTACGTACCTATAATAACACTGATACTTAAGGTACTGTTTTTAGATGGATTTTTTAAAATTTTAAGTGAGAAACCTCAGGCAAAATAAAGAAAGGTTGACTTGGTAAGATCCTTCACAACACTTCGAAACAGAAACAACAAGCTTTCAAATGAATTTCTTAACCAAATTGAAGGAAGTAGTCTAGAACAGACCTGCTGGCAGTGACTGAGCTTTATTCTATGAAAGTAAGTTAAGAAAACAGAACTGAATGAGATTTGTCAAAATTGCACAACTTTCTGAATGTAGTGATTCTATTAATGGAAACAGTATATGGAGTCACTTTTATAAAAAAAAAATAAATTGAAAGTAATGCAGCTCAATGACATTTTACAAGGCAATTTAGAAATGACAAGTAATGTCAGTTTGAGAAAATCAAATGTCATTTTTAGAAAGAAACTTTTCTGAAGAAGTTATGTATAGATGATGCAGATTATTTTTGCCTGTGGACTTGAAACTTGCATTGCATGGATCTGAGCAATAGGAAGAATTTTACTACCTGTCTTTGTAAGTTTCTCACTATTCTTCTAAGACGGTGCTATCAAAGAAGATGCTCTTTAGTACGCTCTAATCTTTAAAGATGTTGAGATCTTGTAGGTCTCTGTGAATCAGCGGAGTTTTACAGATGCTCTTTCCCACATTAGTCTTTATACCCAGGCACTGCAACACAGCCACTCATGCACTGTGCCTATTAGAATCTTTTAACCTGTGTCTGTAGATAGCATTTTCTGAAAAGGTATGGAGATGGGTTGTCCAACTGGCCTAAAGGGTTTTTCTTGTTCTAGAAGCACAACTAAGTAAAGTCAGGTATTAAGATCAGCTGTTGTTTACTGTAACATATGTTGAACACCACAAATTGTGGTACAGGGGGAACTGTCAAGTTCCAAAAGTGTTAAGGTTGTATTATAGGTTTTTTGACACCCACTTCCAATACCACTGTTTCTTTTACAGTGCAGGATGCATCCCAATGCTATAGTTAATTAGGAATGTAAAAGATAGGCTTCAAAAAATGGGATTAAGCAATCAGTGATGACCATCTTTTCACATTCCTTACAGCTGATGAGTTGTTTAACAGCAAAATTTAAAAAAGTATCTGCATTCTTTGGGACCTGAGCTCCTTTTATAAATAAATGTATAAAACAGAGGTACGAAGGGGGCTTACACTCACTAAAGTAGAACTTTTAGACCTACTTGAAATGTAGACATCTGTATTACATAATTTGGGTCCTCATGAAAATTCCATTACAATCTTTTAGAGAACTCTTTTTTCTCTTCAGCTCACAGTAGTCTCATGTAGAATTAGACCTGAGAAGCTGTCCTCTAGGAATGTCACCAATAGTTAAAGATATATTTGCTGTGTGCTTGATAAACTAGACAGAGGCTGTAGCTAAATATGCTCTGTGTCAAACAAGAGTTAGTGATTCAGAAAGCATTTATAATCAATTGCAAATAATTTGGTTTGGCTTTAAAACCAGAGACTACTTTGTCAATCTATTTGAGAGTGCCCTAATAGCTCTTTATTTCTTAAAGTGCTTGCTTAAAACATCTAGAATATTAATTAATGCCATTGTTGATAAAGTAATTTGAGCTGCCAGCCATTGGTAATTTCACATGACGACTCTTTGTTACTATGGTATGTACCAATTGCACATGTTTTAGGGAAATGATGGTGGTCAGACATTGGAAGAGTTTGCCCAGAGAAGTGGTAAATGCTCCATCCCTGGCAGTGTTCAAGGCCAGGTTGGACAGGGCTTGGAACAACCTGGTCTGGTGGAAGGTGTCCCTGCCCTGGGCAGGGAGGTTGGAACTGGATGAGCTTTATGGTCCCTTCCAATCATTTAATGATATGAGTCTATGAAATATTTTTTTCACTGTGGCTAATGCTGCTGCGATGTGGTCTAGAAAGCACTGAACATGGCACCAATGCCATGGAAACAGGAGCTACATTGTGGGGTTTCTTAGCTCTCCCGAGATCATCAGCTTTAGAAAGCAGATGTTTATTTCACCTTTAAACTACATTTTGCATCAAATACTAAGAGAAATCTTTAAAACTGTACACATCAAATTAGACATGGAAATCGGTAGTTTGTGAGAAATTTGGGGAGAATAAGAATGTTTTCACAGCAGTTGAGCTGGTTGCTTTGATAACAGAAAAGTTGTTTGCCAGAGGCTCAACATCTTCAGATACGTAGAGAAAAGGGAAGACTTAAAAGAACAATTTCTTACACCCCACCATGGCAGATGCTGATGGTTGTCCTTATACTGAAGCAAGTGACCCAACAGCGTGACTTGAAATAACATGTAAGTGCTGTGTCCACAGCACTGAGGCTGCATATAGTATATTTTATTCAGAGAGGGGGCATTGAAAAGTGAGATTTCTGTATCTGTTTAAGAAGAAGAAATAATACTGTTTTGCATTGAAAGTGGGAATGGGAAAAAACCTGATTTCAAAGTAAATAGCTTTGACTTAACCCTAATATATATATTTGTACCATTTGGTTTTAATATAGTTAATATGCTTGAATATACTTAACATATTTAATATACTTGAAGATAGATTTATTATTAGAGGGAGGCATGAAAAGCAGTTTACATATGGATTTTATTGTTTTTCATAATGAAAAAGATTTGAAATAGTATTTCAGGTTACTAATAAATTCTGATGGGGGAGAAACAGGCACATATTTAGTATCTGTGCCATTTGATATGACTAACAAGTTCTAGTAATTTGAATTAAGATTATTAAAAATTGTTTAAAAGTTTATAATGAAAATTGGGCAGGGGGAAAACTTTATGTTTTGTTGCTGAAAAGCTGCCTTTCTCAGCTTCAGCTGCTAGAATAAGCAAAACTTTGCTGTGAACTTTGAACTGTACCAGTTCCAAGGTCTGATACTAAAGAAAGAATGTGAGTGAGCTGCATAAACAAAGTACAAGCTTGTTTAATTTGCAATGAAATGAAGGCTGAAGGACAGTGAGTACACTGGAGGATGGGTTTAGGAATCAAAATTATTTGATAAGTAAAATATTTAGGATGGCATTCAGAAGAAACAAGGCCAAGGTAGGTAAGTGTTGTCACTAATAAAAAATGAGGAAAAGTCATGAGGCAGCAGTCTTTCAAAAAGGAAATTGGAGAACACTGGACTACAAGATGAACTTTAGTAAAACAAGTTGTGAGAAAGGGAAACAGCATTCCAATATGTGTGTCTGTGAGAATAGCAATGGGTAACGGATATGCCCAGTTGAGCAGCTCACCAGAGAGGGAGCCTGCCCCTGCACACACAGACATTACGGATATAGATATAGGTGTGCAGCACAAAGTTGTTGGCCACACAGCCTAGAGCCCTGTGATCCTGGAGAGGGCACATGACAGAGATGTGGATGCAGATGAAACTATCTCCTTTCAGCTAGTGAGCCGATAAAGTCTTCACAGTTTCTTTGCTCAGTCACATTGCTGTTTTTCAGTTACATGTTGTACTTACATGTTCATTTACATGTTGTATTGCCATCACTCCCCTCAGCTGCTCCTTTATCTGGACTCAGCTGGTGTTTTCCATATCCACCCATGGCCATTTTCCACAACCTTCCTTATCTCTATAGATTCTGCTTAGACAGCAAATACTGTTCTCACTAATGGGAGGGGGTTCAGCCACTTGTTAGTCCTGTTCACTGTTGCCCATGGCAACAACAGGATATATGAGGTATAAAAACGCTTTAATCTGTCTGTTCAATGCAGCTTTGGTAAAGCTCAGCTGGAGTCTGTCCCAGGCTTGGGTACTGCCTTCAGGAAAGATGTTAAGTAATTGGAGACAGTCTGGAGAAGATAGTGAAAATGACCAAATATAACCAATTAAGGAAAGACTAGAGGATGTTCTTTGGCCTAAGGAAGACTGATGGGGCAAACAATAATAATCTGCAGCTGAGTAAAAGGCTGCCATAAGCTCAAACCACTTTGCTACCTGTGCAAATTGTGGAAGATAAAAAGTAATGAGTTTAAATCTGAGCAAGAGAGATTTTAACTAGATGTTGGGGAAGATGTTATAATGTGAAAAGAGGCACTGGGAGACGGACAGTCAAAACACGTAAGAACAGTCTTGGACAGGCATTTGTCACAGGAATTACAAAGGATGAGATGATCTCTCAAGGTCTTTACCAATTGTGCTTTCTTTGATTCTCTAACTCTATTGATTTTGTTTCTCTCTCTCTTTTTTTTTTTTTTTGACTGCACATGTGTATTTATGAGGATCCACAGGAAAGTAATTTTCTTAAGGTCTCTGTGACACACTTAGATAAGGGAGACACCTGCTCTAAGTAAGCCTCTCTTGCTGGGAAGTAGGATGGATACATGAACAGGAAAAAACATTAAAAAAATGTGGCCTGCAGTTAAAAGCTTTGGTTTGAAGCAGAGAGCAGCATGTTGGCCTGCAGCCACCTGGGTGAAGCAGAGGCATGAACGACCCCTGGTGTTCATAATTTCTTACATCCTGGCTGGGATGGGGACCAACAGCCTGAATAGGGAAGATGGGTACTAAATCGGAGAAGAGAACAGGAGCAGGACAAAGAGAAAACGCTGGTTTAGGAATGAAGCTGGGACAAACACAGTGCAAGAAATAGACAAGAGTATGTTAAGCCTGAGAGACAGCCAACAAATCTGCGTGTCCCAGTCTACATCCCTGCCTGATACTGTACAGTCCCATTTTGCATACATATGAGCTTTAACTGATGCCAATAGGTTGTCATGCACCTCTTGGCAGAATACTAGCTTGGATCCCAGAACAGCAGCTACCTCTGTGGGTGATGCTCCTGGGCTGCTCAGCCCTGCACTGATGCAGCTAGACCTGGAACAAGTTTACACAGTGCTTGTGTGGGTATTTCTCTGCCAGGTTGAACTGTGTGTGCCCTGATTTTCACTCTTCCTTTACCAAAAATAAGTGAAGGCAAAAAAATGCATGTGAAACTTAAAAGCAAAACATCTTATTCATTCCCTGATCATATACTTTGTCACCTTCTGCAGAAAGCAAAGCATTACAGCGCTGAATCAGTTACTCTGTTAGCTCCAGTGGCACAGTTTTGTGCAATGAACTAAGAGGTCCCAGAAGTGCTGATGGGCTCTGTGGATTACCAACAGGATACCACTTATCTCACAAATGCTATATGAGTTTACTTGTGAAGTGGCTGGATACTGTTGCAAGAAGCCTCATAGAAAAGCTGATAAGAATTCCCTTGAATGAAAGGCTTTACAATTTACATGAAACCACCCTAAGGTCTATAACTTTTGACAGTAAGTAAAAAAAAAAAAGCAATTTATTCATTTCTATATATTGATACAGACTCATGCTCTGCAGAGGCAAGGCAGGTGTATCTAAAGGCTGTCCTAGAGTACACATAGAAGCTAACGTTAATTCTGGTATCTTCTGACATTCAGAAATTTGCAGCCTGAAGTCCTAGACAATGACATCAAGGACAACAGATTGATGCGAGAAATTAAATTACCTTAGCTATTTGGCCTATGCTGCAGACAGGGAAAGACAAACAGTCTACATGTTGCTGTGACTGAGGAAGCTGCAGCATGTAGCAATCGCTACCCCTGCTCAAAGCTGGCTGCTCCAGCCATGCACGCATGCATGGATGCACCAGGCTATTTCCTTGGCAGCAGGGGGGCAGCAAGCCCAGCTGCCTGCTGTGCTGCCTGCTGTGCTGCCTGGCAGCTCCGTCCTGCTTCCCATGGCAGACACATCAAAGATCTCACCAGTCTCTTGCCCCAGATCTTCCATTTTGCCCATACCAGGGGCAGATGGAGAAACTCTGAGTTTCAGCTTTGATGTCCACCTCCTCCTAATTTTTCTGGTACTAACAAATAGCCAAAACCAAATCACAAGGGCGTGTTTGAAACATAGTGAGGATGAGGAAAACAAACTCTGCCTTCCCTGCAAGAAAGCTGCAGAAGCACCAGTACAACTGCTTGCAATGGCTGCTATGGCTCAGGGGTTATCTGTGCAGCTGCTTGTGCAGCCTTCCCTCCCTCCCGCACCAATTAATCAGGGGATTTGCACATTAGGCTTGTTTGACCTCTGGTGGAAGTCAGAAGAGCCAGCATATGTGGGAATGTGGAGAGAGAGAGTACTTCAGAGAGAAAGGAGAAATAGTAGAGAAAGGGAAACTCACAGAACACAGAGATAAGGCTGAAAGAAAAAAGCTTAAGCTTGGAAGGGGACAAGGGAGTAGAGAAAGCAAAACACAGCTATTGGGTTATGAAGTAAAAATCAGCCTCATAAATAGACACATTCAGCAGCCTCTTCTGAATCAGTTAATTCATTCACTTAGCCAGAAGAAAAACTCTGCGTTTCTTTATACCATACAGCTTGAACAGTAACATCTCTCAAACTTGGATGCAGTGCATAATGAACCTCAGAACCTGCTTTGTGGATTATGCCTTATACACCTGGTTGTAAACAAAGCAAGATCTAGTGAGGATTGTGGGGTTTCAAGGTATTATTTTAAATCATGCAAAGGGCATGAAAGCTATTTTTGTTCCCTCAGCCTTGGGGGGTAGATGACCTAAAAATGCAGAAGACCTTGGGGTGCAGATGACCTAAAAATAACAATAATAAAAAAATCTGGATTAAGTGGCTATAAACTTCTTTTACTCAGCTCATTTTTCAATCTGTAATAAAATTCCACATGAATGGGTGGAAATAAGTTTGGCAGATTCTACCAGATCTATTCCACAAAGCCAGTACACTTTTGCACTTGGAACCTGCTTGTAAGGAAACAGTAAGTATTTTCACCTTAGATTAAAAAAGGAGAAATAATTAAGTTTCTGCATATTCTGTTGTACTTCTTACATAAGAGCACCAAATGGCTTTTCCTTTACAGACATGGTGGTTTGCTACATAATTTCTACTCCTGTTAATCCATTTTAAGAGAAAACACATCAGAACCAGCTGCTTGTGTTCGTTTTATTGAAGTAAATGCAAAATCCAATATAATTTCATATGCCCCTGTAGCTAATGAGGATAGGTAATATAAATAGTGTATTACAAACACCACTGTGTTACACTTTACTGTATTGAATGTTTCATCTTTTTCAACACACCATTTCAAATAGTGTCTGAAGGTTTCTATGCTGAGGAATAGTCAAGGTAGTTCAGAAGGGAACCCAGGTAACCAAAAAAATTCCTCTAGCATTTGAAAAATTATTAGCATATGAATTTCCTGTTATGCTTTGCTCAGAGAATTAGCTGCACATGAAACACCAGAACGATTTACATACTTTCACTATTATGTGCTATAATTTAACAAACTTTTTGAAGTCTTTGTCATGTCCTGGGTTCAGCAGTAGCAGCCATTTTTCTCCTTCTTGGTAGCTGGTGCAGGGTTGTGTTTTGACTTTTTGACACTGATGTTTTGGTCTGGCCAAGGACTTTGTGAGCCTCATGCTCTGCCAGGGAGGAGGCGAGGCCGGGAGGAAGCAGAGACAGGACACCTGACCCAAACTAGCCAACGAGGTATTCCATACCACAGCACGTCATGCCCAGGATGTAACTGAGAGTTACCTGGAAGGGCTGGGACTGCAGGGTTGGATGAGGTATCGGTCAGTGCTTGGTTGGGCTGGGGGGGCGAGTTATCGGTTGGCTGGTGGTGAGGTGTTGTATTCTCTTCCCTTGTTATTTCCTTTATCATTATTATTATTGGTGGTAGCAGTAGTGACCTGTGTTATACCTTAGTTACTAAATTGTTATCTCAACCTGTGGGAGTTACATTCTTTTTGGTTCTCCCCTCCGTCCCCCTGGGAGTAGGGGGAGGGCAAGAAGGGGGGGAGTGAGTGAACGAGTTACCTGACTGGGTTTAAACCACGACAGTCATAAAATATAAATTGTTGCTGTTGATTTTTGTGACAGAGGTGGCATGTACCACAGCAAGGTCAGACTTGTATGGGAAACACAGAGAACTCACTGTCACTGTAAACATTTGCTGGCTAACTTTGAAGTCCTTTATGTGGCAGAGGGCTTTAAACCTCTGAAAAACAAAAAGAGATTCTGGCTTATTACTGACCAGTTCCTTACTTACTCTGGTCTCTGTTTGATTTTTCTGTAAACTCCAAAGGGTGGTATGTTCCTACCAACCTAGAAGTCATCCTTTTCTTGTCAGCTCCTAACAGTCTGCTTTTTACTCCATCATCAGTCAAGGCTACTTTGAATAAACTAAAAACTGGCCTTAATGACCACTGCCATGTCTTCATTCTCCTTCAAAGCAATGTACTTTTGCCCTGTTTGTGCCCTGCCTTGTTTAGGCTGCTGGGATATTGGCATTAGTTTAGCCATGTCCTCTGATTGCTCCTCTGGACATGGTGCTTAAGTATATGACATCCCTTTCCATATGACATTGTCAGCCTACCATTTTTAATCTACTGACTCTCCAAATGTCTTTGATTATTCTCTGTGACTGACAATTTTTGTTATCATGATTTGTTTTGGAGTATCACAAACATGACAATTTTCACAAATCAAAGAGAAGGTCTCCCTTCTCAAGGGTTTGTTGTACAAGCATTTTGTTATTTGCTCCCTGAAAAATAGAAAAACATATTTCAGACTCCTAGTCTCTTATTGTATCAATATTTTTTCCTTTAAAAGGCAATCCCCATATTTTTAAATTGACAAAGAATATAATCTAATGAAGAGCCACAATAGGCTCTTCATGAAGAGCTTATGAGTGAAGCTTGGATAACAAGACTTGATACTAATTTGGTTAAATGTAGTTCCAATATCTTATTGGTCTATGGTTCCATTGCATCAACACTATTACAGTGTAAGTGCTGTGGACTTTTTATAACTGATCATATACCAAATCTGCTAACTGATCTTCTCTAGGCACTACGGGAGTTGGCATAAAGACCCTGTTCCTTTTCCATGTTCTCTTGACACAGGCAGAATTGAGAATACTCTTGGGAAATGGGAATGAGGAGAAGTGTTTTCCCTTCCCAGCTCCCATTTTTGCCAGGATGCTGCTAGGTCTTTCTAAGAAATGCACAAAAGTAGCATAAAACTACCTCTGAACATCTACCTCTGCCTACCTGTGCATATTATATTCTCTTAGAATTTTAAACTAATAGTAGGTTGCTGTATTTGCATTTGTGTGAGCCTGCAGAAGGAAACAGAAGGAAGGTGTGGCAAGAGATAAAAATCCAAAACTTTTTAGGCATTCCTCTACATTACACTGTACTTAAGAAATTATTCTTTGTACTTTAAAACTTTGTTACCTGTATCTTTAAATAAGCTTGCCTTTGTGTATGAATTGATAGAGTAGTTTCAGATAGATGAAGAAGTCTGAGCTCAGGTTTGTCTGGCCGGATTTGGTTTGGTTTGGAGACTAGGATGTCAGTTCTTGGCCATGTCAAGAGGCATAAATGTAGGGATAAAATGCATATACATGCTTTGCACATGTATGTAGATAGTGGCTTGCTTCCATCCCCATAGACTTCTAATTTTCTTGCCCTTTTTATGACTTATTTTATCTCATCTGAACATTTCTGGGATATTTTATATCATGATATATATATCATGATCATACTGTCCTCTTCTTCAAAGTTCCTGCTTTCTACAGTACCGTGGAGAGAGAAATGTCCTTTAGCCAGGTAACTTTGGTGTTTCACTGTCTCAAGATTCCCTTGAGGCATCAATGCCATTGTTTATTAATTCATTGAATAAAACCTCATAGTCTTCTGGGCACATTATGGCCCCCCTTAATTTATTACAAATGAGGTCAAGGGAAGACTGGCGAAATTTACGGCTCATGCTTTGAATGCCATCTAGTGGTGCGAAGATTTATGCTGCTCCAACAGCGTTAAAAGTAAGCAATTTCTCATGCCTATGATCCTCTAACCACGAGGCAGGAATACCTGTGATGAGCTGAAACGCATACAATGTGATGGGTTGTTATTAGTGGAAGAAGATTAAACGGCCCTGGATGTCGTGGTTTACACCCTAGCCAGACAGCTCTCCCCTTCCCCGCTCCCGGAGGGATGGGGAGGAGAATCGAAGGAGTGCAACTCCTACGGGTTGAGACAAGAACAGTCCAGCAACCAATGTACAACACAAATCACCACCGCTACTACCAACTACAACAATGGTAAGGGAAAACAACAAGGGAAGAGAATACGATACCACTGGCCAAGAAACGAGTCCCACCCAGAAGCCCGTGTCCTTCCAGGGAACTCCCAGTTACCCCCCACCCCGGGCATGATGTGCTGTGGTATGGAATACCTCTTTGGCTTGTCTGGGTCAGGTGTGCTGTCTCTGCTTCCTCCCGGCTTCCCCTCCTCCCTGGCAGAGCATGAGCCTCACAAAGTCCTTGGTCAGGGTAAACATCACTTAGCAACAGCCAAAAACATTGGTATCACCAGCACTGTTCCCAGGCCGAAAGTCAAAACACAGCACTGCACCAGCTACCATGAAGGAGAAACATGACTGCTACTGCTGAACCCAGGACATTATCCACCCCTTATTCCATACCATTCACGTCATGCTCAGATGCCACATATTCAGTACACCATCGCTCTCCCACATACATACATCCATATACACACAGACCAAGAGAAAAAGATCATTTTCTTAGTGCATGGACCAATCCCTATAATGTTGCTGAGTCCATTCGGTCCACGATGTCAGGTTCCATCTCTTATAACAATCTTTCAGGGCAGGAAAGGCTGTGTGCAATATTGGATCGTTGCCTGCTGATGCTGGTCATTCCTTTAGTGCGCAACTCAGCCGGTTCTATCAAAGTTCATTCTCTGTTGGGATGATGGCTGGAGGGAAGTCAGGGCTAGTCGCTGGTGACCTGGAGAAATCTAGTTGATGGGCTATAAAAGTATTACACAGCAGGCAACAGCATACAATTGAGTTCACTGGCTGTTTTCCCCTAAAATCAAATCCCCTTGAGGTACACATCGGACTTCCCCATCTTCCCGCATTACCCACCAAGTATATCCAGGTCCCTGAGCAAAAGCAATCCCACGAGTGGGTTTGCCTTTACCTGAAGCAGGAATAACCCAGACTGTCTTCCCCAGCAAATTCTTCAAATGCACCACGGGAACTTTGTTCCCCTCTACAGTATGTAAAAGTTCTGACTGGGCTGGGCCAGCGCTGTTGGCAGAACCTCTGGTGTTGACCAACCAGGTGGCCTTTGGTAAGTGTGTATCCCAATGCTTGAAAGTTCCCCCACCCATCGCTCTCAGTGTAGTTTTTAACAGCCCATTGTACCATTCGATTTTCCCAGAGGCTGGTGCATGGTAGGGGATGTGATATACCCACTCAATGCCATGCTCTTTGGCCCAAATATCTATAAGGTTATTCCGGAAATGAGTCCCATTGTCTGACTCAGTTCTCTCTGGGGTGCCGTGCCACCACAAAATCTGTTTCTCAAGGCCCAGGATAGTGTTCCGGGCAGTGGCATGGGGCACAGCGTATGCTTCCAGCCACCCGGTGGTTGCTTCCACCATGGTAAGCACATGGCGCTTGCCTTGGCAGGATGTCGGCAGTGTGATATAGTCAATCTGCCAGGCCTCCCCATATTTATACTTCAACCATCATCCTCCATACCAAAGAGGCTTTAACCGCTTGGCTTGTTTAATTGCAGCACGTTTCACACTCATGAATAACCTGCGCAATAGTGTCCATTGTTAAGTCCACCCCTCGATCACGGGCCCATCTATATGTTGTATCTCTGCCCTGATGGCCTGAAGTGTCATGGGCCCACCAGGCCAAAAATAATTCACCTTTATGTTGCCAATCTAAGTCCATCTGAGCCACTTCAATCTTAGCCGCTTTATCCACTTGTTGGTTGTTCTGGTGCTCCTCAGTGGCCCGACTCTTGGGTACATGGGCATCAACATGACGTACCTTCACCACCAGGTTCTGCACCCTGGCAGCAATATCTTTCCACAGTGCAGCAGCCCAGATGGGTTTACCTCTGCGTTGCCAGTTGCTCTGCTTCCATTGCTTCAACCACCCCCACAGGGCATTTGCCACCATCCATGAGTCAGCATAGAGGTAAAGTACTGGCCAATTTTCTCATTCAGCAATGTCCAGGGCCAGCTGGATGGCTTTCACCTTGGCAAACTGACTCGATTCACCCTCTCCTTCAGCAGTTTCTGCAACTTGTCGTCCAGGGCTCCATACAGCTGCCTTCCATCTCCGATGCTTTCCCACAATACGGCAAGAGCCATCAGTAAACAAGGCATACTGCTTTTCACTTTCTGACAGTTTATTATATGGTGGGGCCTCCTCAGCGCGCATCACCTCCTCCTCTGGTGACATTCCGAAATCTTTGCCCTCTGGCCAGTCCATGATGACTTCTAGAATGCCTGGACGACTGAGATTTCCTATTCGAGTTTGTTGTGTAATTAGTGCAGGCCATTTACTCCGTGTAGCATCAGTTGCATGATGTGTAGAGGAGACCCTGCCTTTGAACATCCAGCCCAGCACAGGCAGCCGGGGTGCCAGGAGGAGCTGTGCTTCAGTGCCAATCACTTCTGAAGCAGTTCAAACCCCTTCATAGGCTGCCAGTATCTCTTTCTCAGTTGGGGTATAGCTGGCCTCAGATCCTTGGTATCCTTGACTCCAAAAGCCCAGGGGTCGACCTTGAGTCTCCCCTGGAGCTTTCTGCCAGAGGCTCCAGGTAGAACCATTCTCCCCAGCTGCAGTGTACAGTACATTTTTTACACCTGGCCCGGTCCGGGGAGGTCCAAGGGCTACTGCATGAACTGTCTCACGTTCAATTTGCTCAAAGGCTTGTTGTTGCTCAGGGCCCCATTTAAAATCATTCTTCTTCCGGGTCACATGATAGAGAGGGCCTACAATAAAACTGTAATTTGGGATGTGCATTCTCCAGAACCCCACTGCACCCAAGAAAGCTTGCGTTTCTTTCTTGTTAGTTGATGGAGACATTGCTGTTATCTTGTTGATCACATCTGTGGGGATCTGTCTACCTCCATCTTGCCATTTTATTCCCAAAAATTGAATCTCCTGTGCAGGTCCCTTGACCTTACTCTGTTTTATGGCTAAACCGGCTTTCAGCAGGATTTGGATTATTTTCCTCCCTTTCTCAAAGACTTCTTCCGCTGTATCGCCCCACACAATAATGTCATCAATGTATTGCAGGTGTTCTGGAGCTTGCCCCTGTTCCAGTGCAGTCTGGATCAGTCCATGGCAAATGGTGGGGCTGTGTTTCCACCCCTGGGGCAGTCGGTTCCAAGTGAACTGGACACCCCTCCAAGTAAAAGCAAACTGTGGCCTGCACTCTGCTGCCAAAGGAATTGAGAAAAATGCATTGGCAATATCAATCGTGGCATATCCCTTGACTGCCTTTGACTCTAGTTCATACTGAAGTTCTAGCATGTCCGGTACAGCAGCACTCAATGGTGGTGTGACTTCATTCAGGCCATGATAGTCTACTGTTAGTCTCCATTCTCCGTTAGACTTTCACACTGGCCATATGGGGCTATTAAAGGGCGAGCGGGTCCTGCTGATCACCCCCTGACTCTCCACTCTACGGATCAGCTGATGGATGGGAATCAGGGAGTCTCGGTTGGTGCGATATTGCCGCCGGTGCACTGTTGTGGTCGCAATTGGCACTTGTTGTTCTTCCACTTTCAGCAACCCCACAGCAGAGGGATCCTCTGAGAGACCAGGCAAGGTGGACAGCTGCTCAATTTCCTCAGTCTCCAAAGCAGCAATACCAAAAGCCCACCAGTACCCTTTTGGGTCTTTGAAGTACCCTCTCTTGAGGTAGTCTATGCCGAGGATGCATGGAGCCTCTGGACCAGTCACAATAGGGTGCTTTTGCCATTCCCTCCCAGTCAAGCTGATTTCAGCCCCCAGCACAGCCAACTCTTGGGATCCTCCTGTTACTCCAGAAATATAGATGGGTTCCACCCCTTGACAGCTTGATGGCATCAGGGTACACTGTGCACCGGTATCTACTAGAGCCTTATACTTCTGTGGGACTGATGTGCCAGGCCATCTGATCCACACAGTCCAGTAAATCCGATTGTCCCCTACCTCCACCTGGCTGGAGGCAGGGCCCCTGTAATCGTCATCACAGCGTTGGACACTTAAGTCGTGGTAAAAGGGATTATTCTTCGTTATCACAGGAGCTGGAGTAAAATCAGCTCTTCCACTCCATCTGGGAAACTGCTCACCAGAGACTGAAGCCGTAGCTCTCATGGGACGATCAGTCTTGGCCCTTGCTCCCCTCTTCAGTTCACTCACCCGTTCCTCCAAAGCTGAAGTAGGTTTTCCATCCCACTTTGTCATGTCTTCTCCGTGATCCTGCAGGTAAAACCATAGGGTACCCCGTGGCGTATACCTCCTGTATCTCCTCTCTCGAACAATAGGACGCCTTTTGTTAATAGCTGAGATGTGTGTTGGTACACGTGAGGAGCTGGATAAATCAGATAGATCGTCCCTCAATTGTTTGAGGTCCTGGGACAGTTTTTCCACAGCTGAGATGACGGAAGGGGTGAGATTGTCTTTGAACTCTTGGAGTTTATGAACCATTTCATCCACTGTTAGTGGTACTATGTTATTCCAGGTTACTGTTGCCAATGAATGGGCATATGATGACGGTGCATTCCGTGTAAGTTTCCGCCACATGGGTCATGTACATTCAACTTCATCTGGATCTATGGGTGTATCCCCGTTATTCGGATTCATGTGACAGATCATCTCTACGATGGCTGATTCCCTCAGAGACTGCATGCCTTTGTCTATAGTAGTCCACTTGGCCGAACGACTCCTAACATCGTCCTTGCATGGAAACCTTTCTTTCACAGCTGCCAAGAGCCGTCTCCAAAGACTGAGGGACTTTTTCTCTCTTGCAATTGCTTTGTCAATTCCCCCTTCTCTAGCAAGTGATCCCAGCTGCTTGGCTTCTGTACCTTCTAGTTCGTGACCATCGGCCCCATTGTCCCAGCATCGGAGTAACCAGGTGATGATATGCTTCCCTGGTTGACGGGTAAAATCTTTTCACATATTCTGTAGCTCAGTTGAGGTCCGAGGTCGAGAAGTTACCTCTTCTTCTTCTTCTTCGTCATGTGATGATGACTCCTGATCAGATGCTAGACCGGGTGATGAATACATTGTTTCTTCATCTCACTTCACCCTTCTTGCCTCTTTTTTGCTTTTTCTCTTGCGTACAGGGGCAACCGATATTGGTACGAATTGGTCCTCTGGTTTGGCTGCAGTGATTATCACTGTGGTTTGAGTAGTGACTGTACTTGTTGCTGGGGGTGGTGAAGCTGCTGTGCCTGGAGCTGGAGTAGCTGTGCTGACTGCTGCTTTGCCCTCAGATCCACCGACATTCTTTTCCCTTTGAAGGTGCTGGATAGTGTTGAACAAGGCCCTGTAAGCACAGGCCAAGCCCCAGCACGTTGCCATGATTTGTCCATCTCTGGTATGGCCAGAATGACAACACACCTCATTTAAGTGTTTTATTAATTCTTCTGGATTTTGCAGTTGTTCGGTAGTGAAATTCCAAAGTACTGGAGGGGCCCACTGACCTAGATACTTGCCCATACTATCCCACACACCCTGCCACTCATGGCTATCCAGCCTCAGGGAAAATCTCTTGGTCCTCCTACATCGTCGTTTGACCTCAGACAAGACCCAAACCTGACTCTGCTTAACTCTTGAAATCAGTCGTGGGCAAAACACACTCTGTATGCATGCCAGCATGGTGATTCCCATCACGATCAGCAAACAATTCTCAACAGCATTAAAAGGCCATTCAAAAACTTCAAAACTCTCAAATGTAAATGGTCTGGGGGGAGGACTGGGAGGGTAAAAGGATGTCTCCTTCACAGCACCTGAGAAGGTGAAAAAAGATGTGTAATTGATAAGCACTTCTATTACATACCTTCCAAAGTATAAAGGTGGTGACCACACTGGGAACATAAGCCAGATCAGTTTCATGATCAATGATTCTATTGTATTACAAGTCATTACCATAAAGTACAATGAGACAAAAACCTTAGCCCAAGCCCCACACTTGAAAAACACTAATACAGCAAATACCGGCTCGAAGTAAGGTACGATATACTGAAACTGTGAGATCAAGAGGAACAACCTTGAGAGCCAGTAAATCAGCATTGTGATGAGTGACTATTAATCCGGTCAGATCTGTCGTTATCTCAACCCCTTGAGCCCTACGTTGGGCACCAAAAAAAGAACTGTCGTGGTTTAAACCCTAGCCAGACAGCTTATTCACTCTCTCCCA
This sequence comes from Pezoporus wallicus, assembly GCF_028554395.1. Taxonomy (NCBI): domain Eukaryota; kingdom Metazoa; phylum Chordata; class Aves; order Psittaciformes; family Psittacidae; genus Pezoporus; species Pezoporus wallicus. Next base: position 812,629 of record NW_026642515.1, on the reverse strand, counting down.
GTGAGTGGTGCTGGGCTGAGAGCAACTGAGGTTCCCCCCCCCCCCCCAACTCCCGGAGGGATGGGGAGGAGGATCGAAAGAGTGCAACTCCCACAGGTTGAGACAAGAACAGTCCAGCAACCAATGTACAACACACATCACCACTGCAACCACCAACAACAACAATAATAAGAGACAATAACAAGGGAAGAGAATACAATACCACTGGCCAAGAAACAAGTCCGACCTGGAAGCCCGTGTCCTTCCAGCTAACTCCCAGTTACCCCCCACCCCGGGCATGACGTGCTGTGGTATGGAATACCTCCTTGGCTAGCCTGGGTCAGGTGCCCCGTCTGCTTCCTCCCCCCTTCCCCTCCTCCCTGGCAGAGCATGAGCCTCACAAAGTCCTTGGTCAGGGTAAACATCACTTAGCAACAACTGAAAACATCGGCATCACCAACACTGTTCCCAGGCTGGAAGTCAAAACACAGCACTGCACCAGCTACCACGAAGGAGAAACATGACTGCTACTGCTGAACCCAGGACACTGGAACAACTAGGAATAAAGCTTGGCTTGACTGTTCTTTATTCAGTTCTTACAAGGATTCAGGAGCCTCTGCAAGAATGTTAATGATTACTAAATTTGACACAGTCATTTGCAGAAACCGCAAATTTTCTCTTCTCCCTGTATTTTACAATGCACATACAATATACATTTTTCTTACTAATCTGCAAAATGTCACAAAGAAGTTAGAACAAATCATCAACATGGTTTTATTTACAATGGGCAAACTTCTACATTTGATTGCACAGCTGCAAAAGGCATATTGTTCACTCCTTAATCTTTTACACTGTCTACCAAGACTGGGAATGAGGACAAAGAAGAGCATGGCAACTCTGGGACTGCTAGTCTTTGCTGCCTTAATCCTTCTCTCCCATAAGCAAGTGAAACTCAATCTGCAGAAAGTCACTGCAGCCCTAGCCCCTCTTCAGCTATTCCATTCTCTCCTGGGTAAAAGCAATTGCCTACCTGTAAAAGAAATTGTCTGACTTTGGCAAAGGCTACCATACCTGTGGGGCATGGACTCCATGCCACATACATCTTTTTAACTAGCAAGCTGAGATGAGATTTCTGGCCTCTCTAGGAGCTCTGCTCTGACCTATCTTGCTAACATGATGCTTACTTCAGGTCTAAGCTCTTTTTCCTGCTCTTGTTTCTTGCCCCGGGTGTCCCATTTACTGTTACTGACTAAGCTGCTCAGTCTTGCTCAGATCTTGGCTCAGGTACCAAAATGTTCAACACTGGATCCTGGGTTGCCGTGCTTTCTGACTGTTTCTGGCCTCCGTCTGCTCTGAACATGACGTTTCTTTTCTGTATCTGTTGGCTTGCTGAATGCTGTAATGATGCAAGCAGAATTTTCTGCTGCAGAGGAAGTGCAGAGGGTGACAAATGATGACAGCATTACACAGCTACTGTGACACAGATCATCAATCTTTCCCTAATGATTCTCTGAGCTTTTGTCCTTTAATACTTAATTATCCTCTTCATCTTCTATATCCTTCTTTACTAGCCATTTACTATGTAATTCTATGAAGTTATTTACAAAATCTTGAAATAGATTGGGAATTCTGAGGCTCTTGAAAGAACAGAACAGAACAGAATAGAATAGAATAGAATAGAATAGAATAGAATAGAATAGAATAGTTCTCTCATGTCCTGCACTGGGTTCCAGGGTTCAGAGCTCAGCCCCTCCCTCTCCACTTCCCCTTCTCAGGAAGCTGCAGAGAACAATGAGGTCACCCCTCAGCCTCCTTGTCTCCAAATCAGACAAACCCAGAGTCCTCAGCTGCTCCTCACAGGACCTGCCTTCCATACTGTCCACCAGCTTTGTGCCCTCCTCTGGAGACATTCAAGGACTCCACATCCTTCTTCAGCTGTGGGGCCCAGCACTGCACACAGCACCCAAGGTGAGGATGTACCAGCACTGAACACAGCGGTATAATCCCCTCTTGTGACTGCTGGCCATGCTGTTCGTGATGTACCCCAGGGAGGCAGTTTGCCTTCTTGGCTGCCAGGGCACACTGCTGACTGACACTGAGCTGCTGACAACCAGCTCCCCAGATCCCTTCCTGCAGGGCTATTCTGCAGCCACTGTGCTCCCAGTTTATACTTGTGCCCAGCATTTCTCCACCCCAGGTGCATTTGGATTTGTTAAGTTTCATGTCTTTAATGACTTCCCAGTGCTTCTGTCTATCTAGATAAAGGCAGCCTGGTGAGAAGTGGAAAATTACCGAACAAAAGCAAATGCCTGTCAGCCTAGCAGATGCGAGACTGGGAACTAGGCCGTGGAACCAAAAAAACTTCCTTGGAAAGTGCAGCTGGTGTCTTTGAAGTACAGTGAAACAGTGTGGTGTTAACATGACAAGCAAAGGAAAAATCTCTAGATTAGATTTTCATCTTCGCAATGTCCCTTTAGTTGTGGGAAGGTGACATTGTCTTCTTGTCAGTTGCTTTTGGCAATTAACTTAGCTGTGACAGACCATCTTGGCTCAGGAGGTTATGACCTTTGGAAGAAGGGACAGGCAACTCAGGAAGACTATGAAGATGTCATAAGTTGATGCAGGGAGAAAATGAGAAGGGCCAACGCCCAACTAAAACTAAATCTGGCTACTGCTATAAAAGACTATAAATAATGTTTCTATAAACGCATGAACAACAAAAGGAGAGCTAAGGAGAATCTCCATCCTTTATTGGATATAGGAGGAAAAGGTGACAAAAGGCTGAGGAAAATCCTGAGGGACCTGATGCTTTCTTTGCCTTAGTCTTTGATAGTAAGACCAACTGTTCTCTGAGTACTTAGTTCCCCGAGCTGGAACACAGTGATGGAGAGAGCAGAATGAAGCCACCATAATCCAAGCGGAAATGGTGATCAACCTGCTACACCACCTAGATATACACAAGTCTATGGGGCCAGATGGGATCCAACCAAGGCTACTGACAGAGCAGGTGAAAATACTCAGTGAGCCACTTTCAACAATTCTGGTTCACTGGGGAGGTTCCAGTTGACAGGAAGTTAGCAAATGTGACGCCCATCTACCAGAAGGGCCAAAAGGGGGATCCAGGAAACCTCAGTGTTGTTGAAGGTTATGGAGGGGATCATCTTGAAGTGCTGCCACATGGCTAGGACAGGACAACTAGGTGACCAGTCCCAGTCAGCATGGGTTATGAAAGGCAGGTCCTGCTGGACTAACCAGATCTACTTCTGTGCCAAGGGAACTGCTTAGTGGATGTGGGAGAGGCTGTGGATGTTGTTTACCTGGACTTTAGTAAAGTCTTTGACACCATTTCCAACACCATTCTCCTCGAAAAATGGGCTGCTTGTGGCTTGGACATTTATTTGGAGCCATTTTCCAGCTTTCATGGAAAAGGAGGAAAACACACACATCTTGTTTTCTTTTCTAATGGCATAAGTATGGTGGCGTACTCTTTATTTTCATTATAGTGGCATAATTAAGAACTACATAATAACTGGGAATGAGATGTGGAGTGAGTGTCAGAAGGCTTCATTAGACATGCTATAAATGCTATTAGAAATCTATGTTAATGAAATCTGCTTCCAGAATTACTAATATAGTTTACCAGAATTTACCATTCAGTCTTCTCCTGCACCTCTGACTTTGGTGTTGCCTTTGGATTTCTTTCAAGGTGTTTAAAAGCCTTTGATTTAGTATTATAATGGGAAATAATGGATACTTAAGGAAAAAGAAACTTGAAGGCAAATTAGTGTGCAGCAGATCCTGGTGCTGGAGGCAGCAGTAAGTGATGCTGGATGTCAGAAGAAACTTATCCTGTGAAGAAAACAACTGTTTTTATAGGCCATGGCTCAAGGACTTTGCCGTATAAATCAGTAATTATTCTTCTAACCACTCACACAGGTCACTGGAGAGGCAACAAGAGCAATACGCACCTTGCTGCCCCTAGGATCTTCTCTGCCAGCTGATTAACACCACAGTAGAAAAAGGGGAGTATCATTTCCAAATGGCATATGAAAAAACAACCCTCATGATTCTTTTTCTAGGCTGAATGAAGAGCCCCAGGAGATTCCTGAGAAACAACATTCTTAATTTAGAAATCATATTTGTTTGAAAGCAATTTTTATGCACCCATTTCAGACAAAACAATGTGTGGGAGAGTGACCTGGAAAAATCAGACCTAGCTGAAGGTGTCATAGTTAGCAAAACAAACTTTCACCGAATTTGCCTTATTAGGGAGGAAAAACATAGGAACAGAAATGGCCTAATTTACTGTTTTGATGCTGATACTGCATCATAACATACCCTCTGCAAAGTGAGTAACTACTGTCCTATCTGTAGTAAGGTATTGAGCACATGCTGGCCTTCAGAAGACTGAGTAATGAAATATCAGGAGGTATAACACCAGTTCAGGCAAGATCAGCTGCAAGCATTAGAAATGACTTTAGATGTTATGAACCAGTTCCACACATAGGGAATCATTGGCTTCTCTGGCCATGAGTTTAAATCCCAAAATTCAATGAATTGAGCCTGATAAGCGGTTATTGCCTTATTTAAAGCCAGCCTTCACAGGGTGGATTGTGGCGCTAGGCTGACTTCAAGGCCTGTGCTTTTTGGCTAACTCTCCTCTAGATGGTAGTGGTCCTGTAAATACATCCGGCCCTTGAGGAAGACAAAACCCCAAAAGATTCTTCATTAAATCAAGCTGTTTTAAGCAAGCTGATACCATGGAGGGATATCCTGAAAAAAAACTTGTATGGAGGAACTTTTCTAAGTGCTGTTCCAAATAAGCTGGAGATCTGACTAACCAGCAATCAAATTCTCAACAAGGCTAATAATTTAATTATAACTGAATAACTTACCAGTGTTCTTTTACATGGTATGTCTCTGCCTGTTAAGAAATGTATAGGATAATCCCACAAATGCTGTGCAGATTGTAGCTAACTTTGTAGGTGTATGAATAACTTCAAATACCCATAACAGTTCAGCCGCTCAGATTTCCTCCATGAACTTAGAGCTTACACTCTTGTAGAAGGTAAAATAAAAGCTCACACTGTTAATGAGTTTTCTTTGTGATTACGGCCAAATTATTAACATTGCATAAGGCTTGTCTAAAAGACAACAAACATACCTGTATTGAAGAATCTTATGAAGTGAATACTCTGTAGTCAGAGAGCCCTCTTATGTTCAAACACTCATGCAAACTAAGATGGTGCCTGATCTTGTGGCTGTTTTGTGCATGTTTATACAGAGGCAAACAATCTTCTGCCTTGATAGCTGTCATTTACTTGTGTGGGAGTATAAAGATGTCTAGCCTCCATCCTTTGAAGTTTTAAAAAACAAGCTGAATAATGTCCTGAGGCAACCTTGTCTGGCCTTTTAAGCAATTGTGCTTTGAGCAGGAATTTGACATAGAAAGCTCTTGAGACCCCTTCAAAGCTTATGGTTTGATAACGTGATCCTAAGATTTCACTTTGACATCAACTGAGTTATCACCACGGTCAACCTTGACTAAATGCCAGATGCCCACCTGACTGCTCTCTTACTCCCTTTCCTCAACTAGACAGGGACAGAAAATAAGATGAAAATCTTGTACATCAAGATAAGGACAGGGAAATCTCTTATCAGTTACTGTCATGAGCAAAACAGACTTGACTTGGGGAAAATGGGTTTAATTCATTACCAATTAAAAATAGAGTAGGATGGTGAGAAACAAAGACAAAACCTAAGACACATTCCCCACCCCTCCCCCCCGGTCCCCAGTCTTCCCAGATTTAATGACTCTCCTTTGCTCCTAACTCTTCTACCTCCTTCTGCAGGAGAATCGCCCCTCCAGCTGCTGGCGTATCTCTCCCCATACTTCACTGACATTAGTATCTGCAGGGCTGTTTCTCAGATTTTTCTCAGTCCTCCAACAGCTTCTGTGCAGCATTTTGTCTCTTTCTTAAACACGTTATTATGGAGCCACCACCATCTCAGCTGAGGGACTCAGCTGTGCCATGTGGTGGGTTCATTGGAGCTGGCTGGAACTGCTTGTATGTGGGCCAGGCAAATCCTCTCCCCACAGAGGCCGTATCTGCAGCCCCCACTCAGCAGCATCTGGGTGCCTTTACCAAGTACAAGTTCTGCTTAACAGAATTCTAAACTTCGCTGCTCCAAGGCCAGAAGGATTATACAGGAAGCAACAAAGAAGGTGAGCTTCTTAAATCTGCTGCTGAACTGGGATCCTGGTCCTGACATTTCGGGCTGATACCAAGCTGAGTAGTGTCTATTCCTTTTTTCAAAGCTTTGAAGTAGTAGATGAAACAATTACTTTGGAAGACCCAATTATTATTCTTGAAAAGGTCAAAATTGTTTAACTAGCTCTCTGCCACTCATTACACCTTTTACAAAAGAGCTGAAGCATTGGTAATGACTAGTATGCAGTAAATATTGCCTTCTTGGTTTTCTTTACAACTCTGTAAAGACAGCAGTTTAAATAAAATACTTTTACTTAGTTTTTAATGATATATTATTTTTGATGGTACAGGCAGAAGACAAGTACAACATAATTAGGCTTAAATTTTAATTGGTAAACTCAGTAACATTATAGTCAAGGAATGATGTAGAACTTGGCTGTAAGCATCAGCTGGGTTAACAGTCTTGAAGATATAAATAAGCAACCACTCAAAATAGCAAGTACGCTCCTCTGACAATTAAGCAAGATGCTAGGAATCCAGACCCTACCAAAACAGCATGTACATGATATAAAACACATGTACAAGCAAATTAAGAACTCATTGTGATCATTCAGTGCTAGCAGCAATGGAAACATTAGCAGTGAACTTGGTATCACAAATATGGAAGACTATCAGATAGTAAAGAATAAATAAGCTTTTCTGTAGAAGTATTAATACAGAAGGAATGACTTAATCTCATTAATCTTCTCTTTACAGATGCTGTGTCTTGGGGCACTGCTATATCAGTCAATCTGTGGTTATATATTGGCAATCTGTGCTATTCTGTAATGTGGTGGGTTTGAAAACATGCATGTATTAGAACAGCAGTACATTTTACATGCTGTGTTAGCTGAGGAACACTCCTACTTTTGTGTCCTAGAAAACAGAAGAATGTCCACGCTGTAGTCAATTTGTATGTAATATATATAGTGTGCTATTCATAGAGATGTACAACATAATAATCAGATATTCAGGATCACCTGAATGTAATCACATGTAATGTGGGATGCATTGTCCTCCAAGATTGTGACAAAATTATTTATTTTCAAGGTACAGAAATATATTTTACTTCAACAGCAATTGCTTTGCATTATACACTCAGCTGTGATGAAAAGAAAAAAAAAAGAAAAGCCTTGCAAATGCTGGAGCAACTAAATGCTTATGGGAGCAACTAGTATACGCCTTGCTGTTTAACCCACATTGTGAGGAGGAGCTATAGTGAGACACATCATGTGCCTGAAACACCAGAAGCGCATGTTTAAAAACTGTGATGCACCATGTAGCAAAGTAAGAATCCAGGCAAGGAGGCTAGCCTGGGACTGTGAGGCGCACAGAAGGGCTGTGTGAGCAGATAATGAGGAGGAACACCCATGGCGCTTAGACCACACTCCATTTGACTTCAAGGCAGAATGTTACATTAGAGGATAAGACCTGTGCAAGCACCATTTGCACTTCAATTCCATCAAAGCTGTTTACAATTTCATGACTCAGTCTTATCCTGTCTTTCTGTCCCTCTTTGACAGGCCCAGCTCCTACAGAAAAGTCTCCCAGTTAGAGCATTTTTACTATATTTTCTTTCTGGTTTTCAGTTTATGCGTTTTTCCCCTCCACTTTTCTTCCATTTGTTTCTCTTCTCTCATGTACGTCCTACAGTTTCTTTTGTTTTTCTACCTTTCACCTCTGTATTATATACTTACTTCGGAGTTCTTACCATCCCAACAACAAACAGATCAGTTTGTTTCTCCTCCCCCCTTTCCTTTTGCCCTTGCCTTGTATTTTCTTCTCTGCTCTCCTATACTAGAAATTGAGCTTGCTGAGTGTTAGCATGAACAAGGAACTTGAACTCAAAAGTGGGGTAGCAAGAAGTTAGACTGTTAGCTAAACGGAATGATGAAGAACAGGAAGTATTCCTATATTCTCAAAGGCCATGTTAGACTTATGCTGTAACAATATGAAATGCAGAAGTGTCAGGACTTCAAAAATGCTGTGAATCTCTTATTTATCTCATCCAGTTTCTCAAATTACTTTAGGGGCTGAAGAATTCTTTTTTGAAGGCATGCTAAGTTCTTTAATTTCTCTGGTTTGTTAAGGGACTTACTGTCCCATGCAGTTCTCATTTATATTTTTTCAGGAAAGAATAAAAGGCCATCAAATGATGCACACACAATCATGTGAGTCAGGTGTAACTACACTTACAAGCGATCTCCCAGAAAAGGGGCAAACTTATCAGATCTTCCTGTTGCTCATCCTGACTTTCTGAAAAATTGCAGAAAATAATGCTTTATTAGAGTGAATTCATCATCTCTGCAGCTAGAAACGTTCCCTATGTTCAAGGGGATGTGATAAGCATGAAATCAATTAGGTGATTTAGCATTCCAGTCTTACTTTGAACTGGAACAAATCCTTCTGCGGGCTCAGCATTGCTCAGATTCAGTGATTGGTGTAAAAGCCTGAGGAATCATTCCCAGCCGCTGAGTACAGAAAGAAAACTTGAAAGGAAGTCACAGCAGGCTACATATGACATGCTTCAGTCTGTATTTTCACTTAGTGAGAATTTGAATCTACAAGATACATGATGAGCTGGTTATTTCCTTGATCAGTTGCAGGGAGCTGCTGAAATCCTTTTGATTTTGGCATCTTCAGTGTCGTCACTGAAAACTTATTTCTTCTGATTACCTACAGCATCCCATCACCATCCTATCTCTTCATGGCTGATGATAGGTGATGTTCTCCAGATGACTTTATTATCTGCATTCAAGCTACAGCTTTTCCAGGAAGGGCAATCCTTTGTACAAACTGTATTAGAAAATCTCTAGATTCTCAGATTATTCAAAACTTGAAATCTTGCTGCATACTACAGATGATATTACTTTAGTATTACACAATATTAGAAATCGAGTTTGCTATATAAGAATGATGGCTTTAATGTAGAAACAGAATTAAAGGTTGGCACTGGAGAGATCTCAGTCATGAATGTGCCTGTAATATCCAGGCATCAGAAGACAAACCCGAATACCTGTAAAAAAACCTAGACCTCAGTTTTTTAAAGTGAAGGCACACAGTGATGTGTTTAATAAACTTTGTAAGAGTAGTCAGGAGTTTTCTCTATCAGAGCTTCCTGTTGATGGTTTGTCTACATAAACTCTTTTTCCATGGGTGGAAGACACTCCCTGTTAAAATGTTTGTATTAATTTGGATCTGTGTCACTTTAATGAGATTGTGACTGATCACCTCCCTGAAATGGTCTGGAGTTCTGGCTGGGGGTATCCTCTCAGCCTATGTTTGGCTTGCCTAAGTCAATGCTTAGGTTTAGTATCTCCCTAGGTATATTTCCATGGTGTGTAGAGGTCTAAAAATCCTCTGGGCAGCAGAACCAAGAATCTCTTGGCAATGATTCCCCCAGAAACTTGCATTCAGAAAGTGCAGGAGAGGAAAAGAAGAGATGATAGTTACAAACATGGTTTCTGTTGTATTTGAACAGCATAGGGCTGTTGTTTACAACAGCAACAGACTGACTGACACCTGAGTTCCTTGTAATTTTCCAGTCAGCATGGCCAGCCTACCCTTGGGATAAAAGATGCTTCACTAAGTTCACAACTGCCTTTTGCAAGAATATCACAGTGTATGTAGTGTATGTAGTGCCTTGAATGGGTATAGTACCAGCTCCCTGGCCATGAAAGTTTTGGCACATCATTATTTTCTTACCACAAAGCTCTTCTAACATGGTAGGAAGAGTACAGTAGTTTGGCGACAACAGTCTCTTCTGTGCTTAAGCATGAGTCTATTCAATCCTGTTTTACTATGGAAGGTGCCCGTTTAACCATTAGGTAGTGTTCTTTGAAAAGGATATGCTTTTCTCCACAGGAAGCTCACCTTCTACATGTCCATGGATCTTCATTGCCTCTATTTTTCTGCTGATTGGTTGCACAAGGTACAAATCCAAATTGTCACAGCATGACTTAAAGTCCTGGAGTTTCATCTTGCCATTCAATTCTCTTTAGTATTAAAATATATTCAAGTTCTGCTAAGGAAGCTGAGTATAAGCAAAATAAAACAGGATCATCTGGTTCTTCTTTGTGTAGGGGTAGCTTGCCAAAATCTTGAGAGAGACTTTGTAAAACCACATCACACAAAATTAGGTACAATAAACAGTAGCTAAAGACAAATATTTCTTGCTTTGACAGAAGTATGCAGACTTTGCAGTTTCTCATTTTAGCTCTACAGTTTACAACAGGCATCCCAACAGCTTTGTTTTATATATTGGATAGAGAAAGTGCACTTAATAGCATATTTTCCTTATTAAAAAATCATAAAGTGAGAGATCCTTATGATTTCCTTAATTATTGTGTGATTGCAGTGCTGCAACCTTCTAGGGTCTTGTTAAATGAGTAAACAAAAAGAAAAATGGATCTTCACTCCATGCCATGTCAATTCAGAGGTCCTCAAGGCATTTACTGCTATAGAAATACCAATAAATTAAATTAGCTGTTCAAATGCACTTTGGGGTCTTTTGAGTGGTTTTTGTTTTTTTTTTTTTTTCTTTGGGTGGTGTTTTTTTCTGGTTGCTTTGTTTTTCTGTCATCACTGTGTTACAGATCTGAATATTTACCTTAATTTAACTTTTCTTATATTTAAGTAGCCTTGACTGGCATGTCTTACTTTAAGGGCTCTCTAAGTGTATGGCATACAGTATAATGTCAAGTCATAGAATCATAGAATCGTTAGGGTTGGAAAGGACCTTAAGATCATCTAGTTCCAACCCCTCTGCCGTGGGCAGGGACACCTTACGCTAAATCATATCACCCAAGGAAGTTTAACCATGCCAAGTGCAAGGTCCTACACCTGGGTTGGAGCAATCCCAGGCACAGCTACAGGTTGGGCAGGGAAGAGATTCAAAGCAGCCCTGCAAAGAAGGACTTGGGGTGTTGGTTGATGAGAAAATGAACATGGGCCGGCAGTGTGCACTTGCAGCCCAGAAAGCCAACTGTATCCTGGGCTGCATCAAAAGGAGTGTGACCAGCAGGTCGAAGGAGGTGATCCTGCCCCTCTACTCTGCTCTTGTGAGACCCCACCTGGAGTATTGTGTGCAGTTCCGGTGTCCTCAACATAAAAAGGACATGGAACTGTTGGAACAAGTCCAGAGAAGGGCCACGAGGATGGTCAGGGGACTGGAACACCTCCCGTATGAAGACAGACTGAGGAAGTTGGGGCTGTTCAGCCTGGAGAAGAGAAGGCTGCGTGGAGACCTCATAGCAGTGTCACTACAGTTTTGGAGGAAATACAAAACTGATCAATATGTGGATAAATTCATGCTTACAATGATTGTTGTTGTGCAGTTACTTGGATAGTTACTGTGCAGTGGATGCACATACACCTTATGTGTGTGATGTGTAGTAGTAACACAGAGTCCAGAGTAATTGTTAGGATAGCATCCATCTGTGTGTGAAGTGAGAAATGTGATTTCATGTACATTTGTAACACACAAACTTCAGCCTCTGAATGCTGTAAAATGCTATATGGAAATGACTTGTTCCATTGCTTTCTTTGGTCCTCTTTTTGGGTGGTGGAGGAGACACAGATAGGTATAGTTCTCAGTAGCATGTTGAACATCTGGAGAACTTCTCTGGAAGGACTACAAGCATCTGGGGTCAATGATAAATGGACAAGTGAGCGGGTGTCAAACCAGAGCAGTGCAGTGCTGCTGCAGGAGTTGTACCTTATTTTTCCTGCAAACACACTGGACAGTACCCTCGGTAAGAATTTTTTCTTTAGTGGAAGAGTCATTCAGGGTTGTACATTTAGCCCAGAGAGTATGTGCTGTTGCTTTCTGTTTTCACTTCAAACTTCTTTCATTAGACCTCATTGCTTTTCTCTGCTCACCAGGAAGTTTGTCTTCACATGAGGAGGATGATGAAGAGGTTGCTCTGTAGCTTTAACTTTTCACTTATCCCCTGGAAGCCCACATGGATAAGATACAGAAATTGCATCTCTACACATTGGTAAGTATGAGTGATAATGGCTAAAATAGGTTATCATGCCTCTTACTATATATTCAGCTACTGTCAGCAAACATGAGCAAAACTGCCAAAAAAATTAGTGAGAAACCAGATATGCTAACCCATTTCCTTTGGGCAGTTAGTATCATTGCTGATGTGTCACAATATGGATGCAGGTCACTTCATATGCAAAATCCTTGTGGTGCTCAGTGTGTTGTTTGTATGACCTCAGTGAAGAGACTTGATTTCAGCTAAAACTGACCGTTTTAATGAAAGTGTACTGAATCATAATGGCTGCAGTGAATTGTGCTGAATACCTCATCAAACAGGCAATGGACAAAAATGCCTTTATGCCCTGGTCCTGTACTTACATGCCTGAATTAAACATGCCCATAATGTTTCTGTGATGAGAGCTTATGTCAGCAACTTTTCCTTTGCGGTGCTTGCCTGTGTTTTTCCTTGTAAAGAGAAGTAAAAAGGAGCTCAGTTTCCTGACAGATCTGGAAAAAAAAATAGTATCTTATGTTTCTCACCAGTTGTGAGCTGGCCTGATACACAAAATACTGAGGCAGGGCTGGTGCTATGGAGCATGGAGCTCAAATGTTGTTTCGCTTTCCTGAGCTTCTCAGGGCTCATATTAGTTCCTAGTATAAATCCTACCCCTTCTTCCCCCACTCCCTTGACTAATTTTCTCACTTCTTCAGTCCAGAACCCCCTTCTACGTTTTTACCTCAAATAGTATATTCTGGTACTGCTGCTGAATCGAACAGCTAGTTGGTTGTTATCTCCTAACCAGGCAGCAGCTGATCAGGAGACAATTTCCTATGTTAATGGCTCTGTGCTCCAAACATTGGCATCAGCTGAACATGACTGTGTATTTTCTATATGCCCCTTGGACCAATCAGCTAGTGTGCAGTAGCATGAAACAGATCTTTAAGATCTTCAGAAATAGAATACATGAAAGAGTTCACTTGGGCTGCTTACACCCAAACCCAGTCTTGATTTAAACTGCTCAGGTGTGGGACTGTAATGTAGCTCTGTGAGCCATTCTGAAATTATAATTGAAGGTTTTAAGTTCACTGAGTCCTCCCTCTCCCTTGATTAATAAGTGATTTATACATATATAATGACTTTAACTGACAGAGGGGGGTAATTTATGTCATGATGTGCATGATATATGGATCTAACAAGAGGGAAATGGGAACCATCTGTTCTCTAAAAAACTGTCCACTGTCAGAAGAATTCAAGAGCTCTATTTGAAAAATATGTTCAGAAAACCAAAAATAAATTTATCTGAATTTCTTGTGCTGTCTGGATGACATTCTCAATGGGTATGTATTGACCAAGAAACAAGGTTAGGAACTTGAATTTATAATATTTTGCAATGTTTCATATTCTGTAAGTTGTTCAGAAGTCTGTATTTTATTAGTATATATATTAAAATACTTTTTGTTCTGATCTTCACAGTGCTCATGCAACACTGGTTTTGCAGCTTACAGGATGGATACAGAACACAGTGAACAAGTTTAAACACTACCTACACCAAACGAAAAAATGGGAGTGGTATTTTCTGGGAGTAGGAAGGTTTTATTTAGGACAGGGATTTAAAAGCAGACGTATCATTCTTTGTGCCACTTAGGTACATACCTAGTACTGTTTGTCAAGTGATAAATCTCCTTGTGCCCTTCTCTTATGCAATGTGAGCAAGTAAACAATCTTAAAAACACTTATGCACATTCTTAAATTTGCACATGCAAATTTTGTATGATCCTCAACAGGACGTCTCATGCATGCAGACTCACGCAACTGCAGAGGCACTTGTGGGATCAGGGTTTCATTTTCTGCCCGAGGGGGAAAAATAATAGGCGTGTGCAACAAGTAGAACACGAAGGTGAGCTGGTGTGTGTGTGCTCCAGAACTATAGACGGCAACTGCAAAAGCAGTTGAAAGTTCTTTTATGTCTTTTTTTTTTTAATACTGCAGGGCTGTAGGGTTTTAAATTAAATATACCTGTAGCAGGCCCGGTATTTAACAGCATACCGGAGAAAATATTTTCCTGCCACGAGTACTTGTAAAGTCGGTCTTTTCCGGACACCCACGAGGGTCTCCTGAAGCCCCTCCGCGCGGAGTGAGAAGGCAAACCCCGCCCCTCCGCGGACACGGCTCCCCGTCCTGGACAGTGAGCCCCGAGGCTCCCGCCGGCGGCCCAGCAGGGGTCAGTGCTGCCGCGGCGGCGCGACCCGGCGGCGAGAAGAGTCGGGGATGGGTAGCCGTGGGTAGGACAAGCGCCCTGCTGCCGGCAGCCAGCACGGGGGCAAAGCGGCTGGTCTCCGGGTGTGCCAGTGGTGTACCGTGACGTGCGGCAGCGCTGGTCGCTGCTGGTGCCGGGGCGGAGCGGGCTGAAGCAGCCAGCCCACTGGCGGCAGCTACCTTTCAGCCTGGCACGTGCCGTCTGCAGGCCTCCGTCCTGCACCCTGAGGGAGCCTTGCACGGCGGACAGCAGGAGGCTAGGTGGCTACACCCATTCTTCCTCTTCTCCACGAAGGGAGGAGGCGAACGGCTGCTGTCGCTGTCCCTGCATGGCCGCGGGCACCCGCGGCACAGCAGCCCTGCGCCCGCAGGACACAGCCGCCCTCCCGCTGCAGTAATGGGGACCGCGGTCGCAGGCACCGCCATCGCCGGGCAGTGACACAAGCACATCCTGTCCACCACCGGCCGCGGCGGCAGAGACGGATCCCCCGGCCACTTTCCTTCCCTACACAAAGAGGAGGCGCGGAAACCTGCGCGGACGGGGCGGGAGGCGGTGCGGTACCTCCCCGGGGCAGCGTGACAGCCAGCCGCTGGCAAAGGCTGTACCCTGGACTTCTTCCTGAAAAGCAGCCGGTCTTTTTCTTCCTCTTTCTTCAGAGGGAGCACCCGGCAAACCCCGTCCAGGCTGTTCCGCGGGATGGCGGCGGAAGGCCGCCCCTTGGGGCTGGGCGCTTTGCCGTAGCCGTGCCGGTCTCCGGCCACTGCGGTGGGGCGCGGAGCCGGGCACGGCCCAACCCCGGCTTCGCCTCAGCCGCCTCCTCCGCCGTAGCTCGGGCTTTTTCCCGCCTCCCCGCTTCGTCCCCGGACATCGCAGCAGACATGGGCTGTTTCTGCGCGGTCCCGGAGGATTTTTACTGCGAAGTTTTGCTCTTGGATGAGTCCAAGCTGACCCTGACCACCCAGCAGCAGGGCATCAAGGTAAAGGGAGGCCGGCGGGGCTGCGGGGTGCGCTGAGGGAGAGCTCCGGGGCCAGACTCCGCGCCGCGCCTTGAGGTATCCAGGAAGGGAGCGGCGGTAGGAAAAACGGTTTTCGGGGTCCTGCGAGAGGCGAAGAAATAATTTTGTAACTTTGGTTGCCGGTAGCGCATGGGACGGATGAGCGAGCAAGACGCGTACCGGTGCTGGCTTTGGAAGCTTTGCTGTGAGGTACTCAAGTGAGCAGGTGCCGAACACTCCTCAGCAGTCGGGACTGACTCGTGTTTTCCTGTACATGCTACCAAAGTAGAAAGAGAAAAGAGAGAAAGGAGGCTGTTGTACAGAAAGGCGGCTGTGTACACGGGCTGTTGCGCACCCGCGCTGAGTCGTTTTGCCTCCGGCTGCTGCTCCCCGCCGAGACTTCCCTCTTGGCGCTGTTTGCCTGCCCGGGCTGCGGGTGCCTCCCCCCCGGCCCCGGGGTCCTCAGGGCTGCTGCCCTGCCGAGTGGAGGAGGTAGAGGTCCAGCCTCTTCTGTAGGCCTGTGCCCTGTCGCCTGCTCGGTGGGAAGAGGTCTTGCGCTGTTGCAGCGCGCCGGGTAGGGATAGACTCTTCGAAGTAGTCATCTGCCAAACGCTAAGTGAGCCCTAACAGAGGATGTGAGAAACGGGACGTTTTTCTAAAGGCCCTTAAATTATTCCTGTTTGATTAAGCCTGATGACAACATGTCTCAGACAGCTTGGTACTTGAATTTATTAGCAATATAAGAACATGGTTTCAGTGTTGGTTCAGGAAAAAAAAAAAGAACCAACCCACAGTTCTTCTAAACTTAATTTTTGGAAAGTCTGATCTGTTCTACCCAAGACATTTGAAGAATAAAAATCTGTATGCCTGTATGTTTCAGTTTGAATGATTAAAGTTTGGTGAAAAAACTGGGGAAGGGAAAGCCCAAAGGGGGAATAGCGACTGTTTAACAGTATCATTTTAATCTGTGGCACTACCAGCTCTCTACATGTATTGAGAATCGGCCAGCTCTGCTAAAGCAACTGCCTGCAAATAGGCTCATAAATCCGCGCTTAACAGAGGAGTAAAAAAATCATCCTAACACTGGAACTTAGTGACTATGTAGGGTCTTTGAAGTCTAAGTTGAGACACTTCTGAAAAATGTACCTTTGTGTATGATGTGGGTAGGTGTGTTATGCATGTATATATGCTTTTGTTGCCTGAAAATGTGCAATCGCAGAAGTATATTAAAGGAATAATCTGCAAAGATAGTTCTATAATTAGCTTCATGAATCCAAACCCTGAAAGGTGATGGGTTTCTGCAGTGTCTAATAAAAATTAATGTCCCATGAGAAAGTGTCTGAAGATGTAACTTCTTAATAATGTGTGACTTACGGTGTTGGGAGCTGTCTAGTTTAAAATGAGGGTGTGGTTTCCTGCCATTCTTAGTGTGATATGAATGTGATATGATGCAAAGTATTTCACCCCTTCCACTTGCTCCTTCTCTGTCTTGACTGTAACCATGGAGCAGTCAGAGTTGGTTGGAACAGTGTGAGGACCTGGCAGAAAAGTAGCAGTTAACATTTTTGGGCAGTGAAACTGCATTGCAAGAAACTTAAGCAAAGGAGGATGTCGCCTTTTATAGCAGCCTGTTGCTGGTGGGTTTTTGTTTTTGGCGTTTTGCTGTGTGTTTTTTTTTTAAGATTCAACTTGTATAATGCGAATCCACAGCCCAGTGCTGTAGCTCCAGGAGCCTTTGAAAACCTACAGAGAACTGCATACCTCTCCCCTAGTCAGTGGCTTTCGCTATTGCTTTCTCCCCTTGCCTTTGTACTTGCACAAGTGTTTGTGCAGCTGCGTGTGAAGAGCAGCTTGTGTCCAGCTGAAGGCTAACCACAGATTTTCCTTTTGCTGGGTTAGTCTTCAGCGAGATTAGTGCCCTGAAACACTTCACTGCTGGAAGAGGGCAGAACTAACTCTTTCAACTGAGTCCTTATGCCGTTTCAAACTGCTCAGGGAGCATGTCTGTTGTTTTTATCCTACAGGTTTCCACTGAAGTTACATGATTATTTCTTAGTAAAAAAGAACTTAAATTTTGTCATCTTCTGTCATTTGGCACTTTAACCTTGAACTATAGATGTTTTGCTTTGATTCTTTCGTTTTCATGTACACATCTATGAATGTACAGTCTCATATTTGCTTTTATAGAATTTCAGCTTTGACACTGAGGTGTAGATTATAAATGTTCTTATGTGTTTTATTTTAAAACAAAGATTTCCTTAGAACTTCAGATTCTGGGTGTGATCTCTCTTTTATTTTCACTCTTAATTTGTGTCGCAGCTACAGAGGAAACTTATGGTTTTGGTACTGTGTCACAAATTTTGAACTATTGCAAGAGAAGAGCTTTTAAGTGGTTATGCAAGGAGATTCATTCCCTTCTTTTTTTTTGCCAAACAGATGCTGGTCTGCTAAAAGTAAAACCTGCAAATTAATAGCTGTTTACCATCTGTGTATTTACTTGGCATTAGTGGATTTTGTTTTATTTGCTTTGAAGTGTGTAAGACTGAGCTGTCTGACTCTAGGAGTCCTAGGCAACTTCATTTCTTCCGTGATTCTGAAATAAAGGTGTGAGGTAGAAAACCTATTTCTGAACTAAGGTAGAGTTTTGAAGATGCATTGCTTAGTTTGTACAGTAGTTATTTCTGGCTTTCTATGCTTGATAGCAGCTATATGCAGCAAAATATGACTTTTTGAATTACAGTTTTTATTAACACATTATTGGTACTACGGTGGGCTTTAAGTTGTACTTTAGATTAAAACAATGAGCAGAGGTGGCGCATGACTAAGACTTTTATTGCAATTTAGAGATAATTTGTCTCTTCCTTGTGTATTTCATAGAGCTTGTTAGGGAAAGGAAATGATTGCTTTTCTCTCATCCTGGTGGGGAAACTGAGGTGCAAAGAGGTTGAGTGACTTTTCCAAGGTTGTGCACCAAGTTGACATCAGAGCCAGGAATGAATAATGACTTAATATATAAAAGACATGAGTGGATTCATCAGAATGTGATACATGTTGTTAAGAAAGTTATGGAATAGTTGACTATGATTTAGTAAAATATATAGAAATAGGTAGACATACCATTTTTATAGCAATTTCTGGGGATCATTCTGGTGTTACTCTTCTTTTTTTCACTCCCCAGTGAAGTTTGTGGTTTTGTTTTTGTTTTATTTTTTTTGTGGGTTTAATTTTTTTTTTTTTTAATAATATAAGCAGTTCAAAATGTTCCAGGCATCATGCCTTCAAAACTTAGTATGTACAGAAAATGTGAGATGCACTTTTGGGTCAAGTTGTTTTAGCTCTAGGGACTCCGGGAGGTCAATATGGCAACAGTAGGCTCCTATCTTTTTCCCTGGTGAAATGCTTAATGAATGCACATGTCAGCAGGGAAGAGCGCTATGAATACAAAGATCTTACATTGTGTTAATTATTCTAATTGAGACTGAGCATTAAAAGTCAAATTAGTAGTCATTTGCTGTGTGACTTTGGAATGTATTCTTTGTGATAGGGATTTCTGCTGTTTTATACTTCTCCATTTTTTAAAAAGGAAAGCATCTTCTGGTGAGAAATTTCTTAATCATGCAGGTGCATTATTTCAGAAATCCTAAAAATCTTTTTAATGGTAAATTGCAGTTGCTTTCCATCTATGGTTATTTACTTATCATCTACAGTAATGACTAAACTGTGATACAAAGGCTCAAGCATATGAAATCGTGTTCTTTCCTATAGATACACTAAGGGCAGATTCTTCTAGCTATTCAGAGTATTGCTTTGAAAAGAATAATTAATAAAAAAGTGAATTGATTAAAAGGACATAATCTTGAAATGCAGCTGCTTTTTTAATATTGAGAACAGTATTTAGAAAAGTGTACATATTTTAAACAGCAGCAAGGAAACTAGAAAATATGGTCAAACTTTAAGTGTAAGTAAGAGCATGTTTTCTTTAACGTCATAGATGCAGTACATCTAAGATCTTTTTTGTAGCAAAAGCAATAAAAAAGTCTTTTAAACAAAAATGTAAATGAATGATACTCCATAACACTTTACTATTAGAAAGATGCTGTTCTTTCTTATATTTCTATTATGGGCATAGTCATTGAATTGCAGACTAAGAACAAGATGGTGCATGTGGACCATTGTTCTAATTGAAAAAGAAGGGAAAAAAATAAAAGGGCTCACAAACCTTGCTGTTAGCTACTTCTCAAAATTACTGTCACATATTTGAAATAGATTACTAATCTCAGCAGTATCTTTACAGATGAGACCAACAATTTTAAATACCCCAGGGAATAACCATAAAATAAATGAGCACTGAGGCACTTCATTTTCCCTAGGTGCCCTTAAAAAAATTAATGAAACCAGAATGACAGCAAGAAGGAAATTTATCAATTGTTAAATGAAGTTACCCCTTAGTCAATCTGAGGTTTAAGCAATAATATTGTCAGAGGGAACTGTTTTGCTGGTTTCAATGAGCAATCATTTCTTAATATAACCAGGGCAAATGTAAGCTGTGTGGGGCAGGCTTTTTATTAAATGCTTTTGGATTTCTGTAACTTGGATTGAGCATTTATAATACTAGTGTATTTAGTACAGTTACATACCATTTCTTGATACTTTATTCATTTTAGTTTACTGAAGTTCTAAACCAAAATTCAACTGCAGAATTGGAACCCTTCCTCTCAAGAAAGAAAACTGCTAAAAATTACCACATGATATGCAGTGAACTCTAGAAGTGACTGAATAATTTGAATGGTGCTTCAGAAAGAGAATTTAATTAAAAGCTGTAGGTTTTCTCACCTCATACTGTAAAATCTGTTGCCAAGGTGGTGCTGAACATGTATGAGCAAATGAGAAATTATGTATTGGTCATGTTGCATCATTACTAATATCCATATTTTTGGTAGAAAAGGCATTCTCCTTTTCTGTTCTTGTCAGTGGTTTGTTTTGTTTTTTTTTGTTTTATTTAAACTTATTTTTCTTATTTTTGTAATGATAGAGTAGATGAATTAGTTGCATTTTACTCAAAAATGAGATCTTTGCAAGTGAATAATCATGTATCAATACCTGGGTAGAATTTTGCAAA
The DNA here is from genome assembly GCF_028554395.1 of Pezoporus wallicus. Lineage (NCBI taxonomy): Eukaryota > Metazoa > Chordata > Aves > Psittaciformes > Psittacidae > Pezoporus > Pezoporus wallicus. Next base: position 792,038 of record NW_026642515.1, on the reverse strand, counting down.
CTGCAATTTTAGTACATATTTTATATACTGCCTTTTTCGATCACATCTTATGCTTGCTATATGCCAATTCAGTTTCATACTTTATAATGAAGATTGTTCAGTACTGATTGTGCTTTTGTTCCCTTTTTTTCCTTTACATCTTGTGTTGGAGATGGTTGAACACTGTAGGCACTAAGGTCAAGGGGACTTGGGGTCAAGCAATGCTGTTATTTAGAAGTGGAAAACCAACAGAAACAGTAGAAAATGAAGAAAATGAGAGCTCTAATTCTTTGGTTTTGCTGCAGCATGAAGCAGGGTACCTGCCTGTTTTGCCAAGTGGAAAATGTGCTTTTTTGTCTCTGATAGAAGGCTGTATAGCTTGGTTTGTGACCTTAAATTTAAAATAGCCATGCAGGGACTTTTTCATCATTCTTCATGGAAGTCTAGTGAGCTGAATGCATCATTAACCTATAATACCAGGGGTGTTACATTAAAGCTTTGTTGTTAGAAGTCTCAGTAGTTTGTAAGGATTCCTTTTAAACACATCCTTGTTTGTCATCACCCGTGGTAATTTTTTTTATTTTGTCTTGGTGCGAAATAAGGAAGTGCATACAATTGGCAAACCCTCTCTCCTATCAGGTATTTGTATTACTTATGTTTAATAAGGAGGATCCTTTACATTCTGTGAAATGCAACTGCTCCTTCCATGTGCATTTAAAATACACAAGAATGCCGTTACAGTAATGGATAGTTGGTCATGTGGAAGAAGTAGGCTATATTTTGTATGCTTCATGAACTTACTTATTTGTCAGTATTTACCTTTAGTCTTTGCAGGGTTACAAATGTTCCTTTGTAAGCCACACAAGAAAACATTTTGTATTCCTGTAGTTCTTGCAGGTTTGGGTATGTGTATAAAACTTGTATGTGGTTGAGTGAGCCAGTTTGGTAATATGTGGCTGAACACTTCACTATCTTCCCTGAGTTCTCAGGAAAATGAGTACTGAATGGACTGAGGGATAAATTCTTTGGCTATGTGAGACAGAATGCCTTTTAGTAATGGAAAAGGAGGATCTTTTATATCTTAATTGCATGAGAAGTATTTGCAAGGCAGAAAATGGCAGTTTGCCTACGTAATTAGTGGTAAAATTTGTCATGGCTACTCATGTAGGTAAGCACATGTTTTAATACTTGAAGACCAAAAGGCAGTTGAGCAAATGGACTGGAATGCTTTTTCAGGTTTTAGTCATGCTGAGGAACTGTCAGATTCTCATTTCCTGTAGTTTTTGGTGGCTGTGTCTTTACTCCCTGCGAAGACAGTATGGGGGAGTGCAGGGAGCCTGTTGCATCCTGGATTGAGTGGTGCAGTTTGCCATATCTGTGCTGTGTTGCATACCACCCAGACCTCCTCTTTGAGGGTCCTTTGAAGTCTGCTTGATGCTGGCAGATAATATTTTGTCTGTATGGTTGGTTTGTTTCTTCAGTAAACCAAAATAAAGCTGAGTCTCAGACAATCATAATTCTGATTGTCATAGCATGACTGTAAGGGGTGGGTGATACATATTGGGGTGCTTTGAAGGTGCATGTGTTTCTGGGTAATGTTGAAGGCTGGCTTGGATGACTGAAACCAAGATGTTTATATTGGAGACCATGCAGAAAATGATTCTGAGAGCACTGTCTAGATCTCCCTTCAGAAGAGATTCAGAAACTGGGAGTCTTCAGAAGGGGTCATTGGAGAGAGGTAGCTTTAGCTCAGCAATGGTTATCGGGAGAAAAAGGCCCTGGGCAAATAAACAAAATAATGCAAATTGACAGCATGGTTACACTTGAAAAAACTTTTCTCCTATCACTGTTTCCTCTGTGAAAGAAGGGGAAAAAGCCACAAGACATTGCAGTGGAATCTTTTGAAGAGGTGTGTGAATGTCCTGACTTGCGCTCAGCTTTTCAGGTTTAATTTGCATTTGCTGCTTCAGTTAGGGGAGGAGGGAGTGGGCTTAAAGGTTATTTTTTAATAATATTTTCAGGATGAAATAAAGCCCTTAAGTTCAAAAGGTCAAATATCTTACCTCAGTTCTGAAGTGATGTCAAATTCTTCAGCCATACCCTTCCCCCATTCTGTTTTTCTCTCAAAGTCCCTCAACAGGACCTAAATGTTCCCAATCATCTGCCTATATTCCTTTTCCTTATGTGTATAACAGTTAAGTTGGCTGAACACTTCAGTTCTCTTTTCAGCATGTAAGTTCTTCACCTGGAACATTGCAGGTTCTAAAGCCTGCAATTCCAGTCATACTTGATTGGAATACCCCACACAAAATATTGGAATACCCCACACAAGAGCTTTTGGTGTCCTTCAAAGGTTCCACATTTATACTGGATTATTTTGAATAGTCTTTTGTTCTTCTGTGAACAAAATTATAGTGCCAAATTAGTGTGACAAATTATAGTGCCTTTAAAAACACCTCTACAAACTGTGTTCTACAAAAACGTGGGGTATTCTCTGCTCTCCCAGTGCTTCAAACTGATATGAATGAGATTTATTATTAAGAACATTATGTTGGCCTTCTGATTCCTTCAGCTGTTCCTCCAGTGACCCTGGGCTACTCCTGCAAAAGCCAATTTTCTTTCTAAGGCAGCCATTTGGTAACTAACTTTTGTTTTTCTTGTGAAAGCAATAGTGAGTTACCAGAGCCTTTCTCTGATTTGGGAATACTTGAAATTATGGATGCAGTTTCAATTTCAGTGCAGACAGTAGGTGTTTTGGTGTGCTTTGGCACCAACTTAAAGAGGATCCAAATTGGACCCGATTTTTCTGCTAGCAGGGTAAATTAATTAATGATGAAACTGAAAAGAAAATGTGGTAGATCTTGTAAGAAGATGTTAGATGTTGTTCAAATAAAATAAATGCATAAATTTTCTAACTTTTAAATAGAAGTTCAACTTTTTCTTAGTCATCCTTGGCTTGGCTTTTCATCAGCTTTCAGGTCTCGAGTCTGACTGGTTAAAGCATGAAAGCTGTGTTTGTTGCTTTCGTGACTGAATCTTTATTCCATGATCTTAGATCTGTTTTTTTCCTACTTTCCTGAAAAAAGATTGGTTGTAAAAGCAGGTTTTGTGAACTGCCCCCTGGAGTCTTCATTTAAAAACAAGCTGCAATGACAACCATGTTTGTTTATGATGTCTGCTGCTTTTTGAACAGGTGAACAAAAGTCAGCATAAGTGGTCAGAAAAATAATAGGTTTATTTTCTTGTGTGTGTGTCTGTATGGAAGTTGGAGGGGTCTTGGTGAAATTAAGATGTTTGGGGAGAGAAATATATAAAATCTCAGAAGCAAAGAAGTTTCTTAATACTTTGTATCTTTTGCTGTAAATCTTTTTTTTACATGATTTGTCTTGTTCGTATTTGTGTAAGAGCTCAAAAATTTTACTGTAGCATTCAGAAACTCCAGAAGAAGGCAGAAGTCCTGCAGGAAAAAGTGTTTCTGGCTTGGCATACTTTGTTGGTGGGAAGGTTTGACTGGGAGGGAATTAAACCACTTGCATTGAGTTCACTGAAAATGAATTGAGCCCAGCTTTTTATTTCTTTTATTTTTTTACTTTTTTTTTTGCTTGTTGCTTAGAATGTCATGTATCTAAGCCCATGACATTTTCAATTTTCTTGTTTGTTTTTTTTTTAATTTTACTCTGTGTCCATGAGTGTATACAGAAATATATGGGGATACAGAATGTATACCTCATACATACTCATATTTCTGTATGAGTATACAGAAATACTTCTGTTGCTGCATGTGATGTACATGTAGTGTGCTTTTAGAACTCTCTGTCCAAGAATATGAATGCAGAAATTTTCATTAGCAAATAATGTACCAAAAGAAACTCCAAAATTAAAGGGGTAAGTGGAATTCTCTTCAGTATTGTTTAATCCTACCATGTGCATTGTCTTGATGATAATTCAAAACGGCTAGATTTTTGGATGCTTTCTGTCAGTGGATTGATGTAGCTCTTTTGAAATTGCACAAAGTTTCTTCTGCCTTTGCCTGCAGTGGATTAAGGTTCTTTATCTTAATATGCTTTTTTTTCCTATAGAAATCTTACCACATAGAGCAGATAGACTTAGTATTATTATCTGTAAGAAGAACATCTATCAGGCTGCTGCTTATTACCTATTTTCTCAAGCTTGCTTTGATTCATATTCCTTTTCCTGCATACAGAAGGAATATGAGATAAGGAAAATCACTTTAACTGTAGAAAAGTAGTGTAATTGAATTTTGAACATTGATTTCTGAGTGTACAAAAAATTAAGTGAAAAAATGTACTCAGGCAGTAAATTACAGAAGCTAATGTAGGGTACAGCATGCTTAAGAATCAGGTATTTGCTATGAAGTTGACTCTGCATAGAAATGTGCTTGATTTTTAATTGGTTAGGAACAGTTATGGGGGAACAGGAAACCAGACCGACCTGTTGCAGCCTTTTTTCTATTCACCACAAGCTTGCAAAAAGGAAAAAAAAAAATCATAATGCAGGGAAAAGCATGATTCTTCTTAGCTCTTGAAGTCTGAATCAGGGGGAAACAGAAGAATGATTTAAAGGAAATTGCAGTAGTGATTGTTTTAAGTGCACACAAAGGAAGCCTTGCTCTCTGTCAGAAGCACTGCTCATTTTCAATCTGAAAGAAGGAACTGAACATTTAATTAAACAATGCCTTTAACTCTCTTAGTTTATGCTCCAGCATTCACGATACATGTGGACTTCAGGTTATTTTCAACGGTACAGCCGTTTCCTCCTGCATAAAGTTTGGGCTGAAGCTTTTGTAGATCCATACATTTGTTTAGTTGTAGTAGCACTTGAGCACACCCATAAAACATCAAAGTACTCTGCTAACAGCCTCTGCCCCAGAGAGATCTCAGCCCAGGGCTGCAGCAGTATACCGGTGAGCAGATCCACAAATGTGGGAGGAATGCAGGTTGGGATGGAGGAGAAAAGAGGCCAAGTTATCAGTTCAGGAAGTATTGTCTCAAATAGTAAAATAGCTGATTAAGTCTGGGGTTGTTTCTCTGGTCATATAAATTTGCAGAATTCTGCTGTGAGTAAACTGCACCATGTGTCTGCCCCAAATTATAAGTTCATATTATGGGTAGCTCTGGAGTGATGTGTATCCAGTTCTTGCATGGCTGTCATGATTTTGAGTAAGGGTGCCCTGTTTCATAAAAAATAAAAAATAAAAATTGTGAACGTAAACCAGCATGGAAGCAGGTTAGGGTGATAGAAATAATTTTGTACTTCCCTAGCTTAACCTTTTTTTTCAGTGAGAATGATAGTAGGTTAGCATTAGCAGCTCAGCTGCCTTTGCCTGGAATAGGCTGTGAGGGAGGTACACTGTAATTCCAGGAGCGGTGTAAATTGAAGGAGGTTTCTAGGCAAGCCTGGAGATTTTAAGCATCTCTGACAAAAAGCTGCAAAGGTAGCTCGTCTGCCAAAGGCTAGCAGCTAATCTCACTGTAAGTACTGACCTTATAAAAACACAGAACCCACAGTTTATGAAACAAATTTAATCAATCCATCAGCCCCTGCCAGCCCATCAGACCCCCAACCTCAGGATTTTCTCTGCATGCAGAAATTGTCTTTCTGACTAACTGGATGTGCTTTCATGCGGAAAAAAAATACAACCCCCCTGTAATCTGTTTGTCTACATGTTGTGCTAGTGCTCATGTTATATAGGCTACTGTCCTGGGTTCAGCTGTAGCAGTCATTTACTTAGGAAGAACTGAAAACATCAGTGTTATCAGTGTTGTTCCCAGGCTGAAAGTCAAAACCACAGCACTGCAACAGCTACTGAGAAGGAGAAAAATGACTGCTATTGCTGAACCCAGGACGGCAACTCACTTCTGGGAAAAAGAAGTGTTCATAGACTGCTTTGGGTTAGAAGAGACTGTAAAGATCATCCAGTTCCAACTGCCTGCTGTGGGCAGGGACACCTTCCACTAGACCAGGTTGCTTAAAGCCCCAACCAGCCTGGCCTTGAACACTGCCAAGGGCAGCCACAAGTTCTCTGGACAGTGTTGGAAACATGTATATTGAAACATATATATATATATATTTGAGGTGCTTTAACTTTCAGGTATATATATCTGTCTATGCTAAGGATTAGAGAAGAAAAAAATACATGAAATAACAGGCTTGTTTGAACCCTGGTGAACTAGATGATTTTTGTGATTTTTTTTTTTTTTTTTCCTCCCCTTAATCTACTTCATGTAGACAGAAGGCTGGATCTGCTTGAAATGATTTTTTATCTTGAACAAAGGTTTGTTCTAGGTTTGGGATCCTGCTTCAACTGGCAGTTATATGTTTCAGTGACAGTGGATTACGCTAAACTAAGTCAAGTCAGTGATTATACGCTGACTGGACCAAGTTACACACCTGACAAGTAGTCAGGTCACAGACATCCTGCTACAACAGAAAAAACCTCAAACTATCCTTTCTTTGATTAACTCGAATGTCTTCTAAGCAATAATGTATCAAAGCAAACAAAATTCAAATCAAACCAGAAAAAAAATGCTGCTTATGAAAAAGGAGAAATTGGAAGAATCTGATCTTGGTGAGGAAGATCCTGTCAATGTCAATGGTGATTGTATCATGTAATTGTAGGCAGGATTGGAATTGTGCTGAGAGGATACAGGCTTGATACAGTTTTCAGAAATATTCTGATGATTAAAAAAGAATCTTTCAAAAGTCTTTTCTACAAATTGTGCTTGGCACTTGGGTAATTCTGAAAAACTGTCTCAAGTCCTGAAGTACCAGTTACAGAGTAAATATCGGTTTAACAGTATCACCTATATCGAGTTGCCTTTATGATGCGTGGTGTATGAGAGCTAGACCCATGAGAGCTGAAACTGGGAAGCAGCATCTTAGCATTACAAGTTGGCATTTTCTTACTCAGTGCCAGAAACATCGAAATATTTTATACTGTTCAGTTTGTATTTTTAATAATCAAACAATCCCAGATAATTAAAGGTGGATTTAACAGTTTTAAGGAACAGCTGCTGCTAACACAAATAAATGTTTGCCCCTAAACAATACTGTAATTCTTCACATAGGTACATATTAAAACTGCAATTTAAAAGGTTTGTCTGTCACAGAGTCATTTATATAGTGATATAGAGCTGAACGTTCTGTGGTTCAGATAGGTATGTTACCCTACTAAAATCAAGTTCTGTGACTACAGAATCTAAGTCACTTGAATGCAGTATTTGTGGGCTCTGCTGATTCTTACAAGTTTCTGTGTAAAGGTTTGGGCAAATGATCAAGCTTGTAAGTGTTTAGCTGTGTTAGCTATCAACATGCATGAATAGCAATTACTGAGTAATTCAGTTTAGTATGGGTTGCAGTAAGAGGATTTAGTTGCATTAACTTTCATTTGCTGTTGGCTAGAAGCCTGCGCAGGTTGTGGTGGTGGTAGTTCAGCTTACATCGGCATCTTCAAGGGTCTCTGATTTCTCTGGAAAGCTTCAAATATGCAATGCTACAGTCTGAGTCTTGCAGTGGATTTCACGTTGGTGTTTTTGTCAATGCAAGGTCTTGGAATTTCTTTCTTGCTTTAATTTTAAATAATTTAAACTTTCTGTTGTCATGGTTGCAGTGAGGAACTCAAAAGCATGAACCCTACTGACTTCTAAAACCAGTAGCCCTGCATATTTCTGTGAGGAAACTCAGAATTAAAGCAAGTGTTAGGATTTTTGATTAATTCCACCCCCCCTCCCCCAAAGGTAAAGTCAGCATTTGTCAATAGCTAGGTTTGCTTCTGTAGAGCAACAATGATAGAAGGGAATTAGATGAATAGGATATATAGTCAACTTATAGTTACATAACAAGATGGGATGGTCACAAACGTGCTTCATTCTTTACACATTCTTTTGGTCTGATCTCTGAAAATCTCCACTAAAGGAGCCTCACAGGAGCTCAGCTGCAGTCCTTTGTTACTCTTCTAGCTAGAAAGTTTTCCCTGACATCTAGCCAGGGTCACTTTTGTATTTAGTTAAGCTACTTTAATTTTTTCCTAACTTCTGTGTGTCTATGTGTAGAGTACATATGCTCCTCAGTCTTTTTTTAAAATGCTTTTTCATACCATGTTAGGAGACTTGATGCTAGGAAATGCTGGAAGCTTTGACTTTGGGCAGCTACAGGCACTCAGGCAATCATCTGGTGCCCAAGCTCAGGGAGGTTATGCATGGGTGGGGCATTAGGTATACAGTCTTCCACTATCTTCTCATATTCATGTGCCTAGGGAAAATATCAAGACTGGCTTTCTTTAACTCCTGGCCAGAGTTTTTGAGTATCCCTATTAAACTTCATGTTTGGTTTTTTGTTTTTTTTTTTTTTTTTTCTGCTGTGTGTCCTCCCTGAAATCCTGCTTTGCAAGTTCTCTTTTGTCTTTCTTGAGTAATTCTTCTTGTTCTGTTATTTCCTCCCTGGGTAATAAGGACAGAGAACTAAGTTAATCTAAACAACCTTCTTAGTCTTCCCTCACCTTCTTTTGTTTGTTTTTTAACTAGCCTGGTAAGAGAGAGAGAGATGGAAGTTTCCCAGCAAGCAGATGACACCATATACCTTGCCCTGACAAAAATGCAATAGAAAAAAAAACTTTCAGCAGCAGTTTCTTCCATGGCTAGAAGCTTGTGCATAGATTCCTTTTTTTCACTATGTGAAGCAAATCAACTAATTTTGTTAGCACATCTTGAACAGCATATACTTTTATGCTCCTGTATGGATGCTCTTACTTGGGAGGTTGATCAGCAGTGGTCTTCAGGCAGCTCTCTCTGAGGGTTATTGTTCTGCTGTGTTTTTTTTGAGAGCCACCACGCAGAGAGGACTTAACCTTGGGACTTTGCAGCCTTTGTTAGCTTATTCCTCCCCTGCACCAAACCACAGTACACTCTCTGAATTCTTATAATTGTTTCTGCTCTTCATGTTGGATTGTCTCTCTGCTTCATGTTGGCTGTCCCTGGAGCTATTTGCTTGGCAGAATGTTGCCCTTTCCAAGACAGCTTTAAACTGAGCCAGGGTGGCATCCAGCAGATATCCAGAATATGTGATATGAAACAGTCTTCTGAAGATGACGAAGAGACTGAAAGCTGGTAAGATTGGTCTGCTAGCCAAAGGCTTGGAATAGTATGGAAATGAGCAGAGTGCAGTTCTTGGTTCTGCCAGCCTAACCCCCTTGGGAGGGTCTGGTCTTCAAGTCTTTCCATGTAAGAAATTGTATTTCCTACCACTCCTCCCCCCACCGCCCCTTCCCCCTGCTTTGTTTCTTATTTTGATGAAGTTTTTGGAGTTAGGGACTAATAGATGTAGCTTTTTACAATCCCTACTACAGGTAACTGCAGTATTTTGGCAGTCTCTCTGTGTCTTGTCTCTGTGAATGATGGTAATAGAGCAGAAGGAGCAAGTGATGTTAGGGGAAATGAGCACTGCGGTGTGAAACAGCTACTTCATATTTTAATTAAAGTTGTTTTTATCAGATATATGTCCTTCTACAAGATACTCTCATACACTTCTTTGTTAGAAAATCTGACAGGACCTTGAAGACTGAAAGTGTGTTCAGGGTTCAGGCAAAAATATTTAACCTGAAAGAACAGGAGTTGACTTAAACACACAAAATAGAAGCATAGCAAAAAAAAAAAAGCAAACAAGCCCCACCACCAGCTTTGCCAACTTCCTGACCCCTCTCCCCTTAAAAAAAATAAATGCCAGTGGCCATAGACAGATTTTCTGCAGATTTAGTTTTTAAGTTTGTTGGCTTAATTTTATACATCTGATTTTTGACATCTCCATGATACTGTTGCCTCTAGTGTCCCTTCTCATTTTTAAAAGATTTTATGAATTCACTTCCCAAAGCTAAATCCCATGATTTTGGAAAGGTTTTAGAAAACTCAGGATTTCTAGAAGAGCCCTCTGCTTTCAGGAAGTTCCTCAAAGTGGACTCATGTCTTTCATAGCCAAATTGGAATTTGGTCTCAGGCTATTGAAGGGCCTGAATGCGTAGTGGCTTCTTATTAGGCAGTTTTCATCTTTCATACTTGAAAAGTTCTCCAGTGTCTTTGTGTTCTTTAATATTAGGCTGAATCTGTAAATAGTATTAACTACTTTTCTTACCAACTGCAGGTTGGTTTTATGCAGCAAAAAAATTACAGAAGTGGAAAAAGGGCATTGAAGCAATATTTTTGTGTGTTGTTCCAGTTTGGGTTCAGTTTTATGTTTAAAATTTTGTAGAACTGCAGAGCAACAGTTTGTGGTTGTCACCGATTTGTCTCGGCTTGCTGAGATGCTTGTCTTCAGAGACATTGCAGATGTTTTTTTATTATCTGGCAGCTTCTTCTAGGATCCAGAGATCCTGAGTGGAGTATAAATGCAAATAACACGACAGAGGTAATATGCCCTTGCATTCATGCTTCTTCCCTCCTAGACTTGCTAGTATTTGTATCTGTGGCTGCAGAGGTGGCAAGGACAGGAGGTGCACTGCAAAGGTCTTTGTAAAACTATTAATGCTTGACTAAATTGAGAAGAAAAAAGTTTTTTGTTAAGAGAGTGTGTATTCCTTGAACTCTGTCCTAATTACAGCTGCATGTTTCTCCTTTCCTGACTTGGCCCAGCCCTGTCTAAGGTAGCCTGAGGTCTACTTTAATTTACTCCAGTTGGCTGTGATTCTCAAGGAGTCATATGCTACCTGGCTATGGCTAGAACAGGGTTTATTCCAGTTGCTCCCTTTCCTCACCTTCAGTATGAGCTGTGGGAGCTGGACCCCCTGGATCACAGCACACCAAGTTGCTCCAAAGTAGTGTCAGCTTGTTCACAAAGTTATTTTTCATTCTTTCTCTAGAACTTATCATCAGTAAATTTGCTGTCCATTAGTAGTATAGTGTCAAAATGGAGGAATTATGCTGATCCATTTTTGATAAAGTAATTGTTTTAATTGGTATTATATTAAAGCTCCATGCTGTATTGTGCAGTATTTGGCAAAAAAACCTATAAAATATGAATTTTCTGAGTTTACAAAAGGATGGACTAAGCTGGACTAGAAAACAGATCCAAACATTTTACTAACATATATAGAATTATTGAATTGTGTGTCCCTATTTCTTAACTATTACTCCCTTTTATAAGCAAGTTCAGTATTTTGCTTGGTGGGCAGTTTAGAGTGGAGTTACAATAAAGCCTTGGCAATTTGTAATAAGTTTTAGGCTAAATGGTGGCTGCTCAGTCATGTTAGGTCATTTTTTCCCTGTTTTACTTTTTGAGGAATTAGTATCCTGTAAGTCTAGCACTAGTTGTTGATAGCGTTATTCCCTAATCAGATGTGTTAGAAGTAGTAAATCCTGGTAGATAAGCAAGTGGAGCACTGCTCTGTCTGTGTATGTGTGTGGTTTATATACGTGTGTGTGTATATATGTAAGCTTATATGTATTACATATTATTTGTTATTATATATTATGTATCATGTAGAAAAAGGTATATAATATTCTAAAAGTATAGACAGTTCATATAATTACAAATCTTTAGCTAGCTACCTAAAAGAAAATTGAAAGGCTGGAGCTCTTTCCACGAGACTGGTGGCAGAGAGACTCAGTGTGCTGAAGGACTGCTGAACTGTTGTAGCTCATGTGCCATTCCTAAAAGTCTGGAAAAGGTTTTTGAACCCCTTATAAAGGAACAGAGGGTGCTCACTACTTCTATGTGAGTTAGTTGATGATGGGATGAAAGTTAAAGATGTTTTGTCCCTGTAAAATACAGAATTAGTAATCTTTCCTGGTGGGCGACATGATTTAGTACAAGGTGTCCCTGCCAATGGCAGGGGGATTGGAACTAGATGATTTTAAGGTGCTTTCCAACCCTAACTATTCTATGTTTCTGTGTTGTCAATTTAAAGAATTGGAATTATATCTTTGTATTTGTAGCTTAGTTAAATGTGGCATTCAGTGTTTTGACAACCCAGTGAGTTACCAAAAGAAAACCTCCCTTCCACAACTTCTGGCTTTATTCTCCACTTCTCTGTTGTGTGCGTGAGAGCATGTTTGTGAATACCTCCTTGCATTTTTTTTTGGTTGTCTATTTAGTGAGCTGAGTTAGATGCACAATTGCTTTGTCCATGGAAATTTTTCCACTGATTTCAAAAGGCTGAGAGTTGGGCTGTTGTCACTCTCTCCTTTGTTGAAAAAGACCTTTGATAACCTTGACAGGGGCATAGAAAAAAAAAAGTGTCAGTGTAGTTTTGTCAAAAGAAATTTAAAAAACTCTGTATTATGTAAATAGTGCTCTAGCAGAATTAGAATTGGCGGAAAAAGATTCAAAACATGAGTGTTCACTAGGGTAATTTAATTTTTGATGCAATTGTGCATGTAGTGCTTACCATAAAGATTGCTTTATATGTCTCTTGACAAAGAGGATTTTCATTTAACATGAAAAAACAGTGTTTTCATAAAAAAGCATGATATAATATTATGTGACTGCATGAACTCACATTTTTAGCCATCTGAATCCTAAAAATAGTGTATAGTTTCATATTTTCTGCTATTTTTTCCAGAAAAAATAAGGCCAGGATTTTCAGGTACAGTTTTTAAGTGTTAGTGGCATATATGGTATCTTTGTACATTTCCATTTACTGTGCATTCGAATTGTAAGCTGTGGAGGTTGTAAATGTTCTGGAACAGATCTTTTGTATGGTTTGTGTTTTTTGTATATGTTTTATCTGGGATTTTTTGCATTGGTTTCTTCTCCAGTGCTTTTTCTTTGCAGCCTTTCTTTTCCAATTCAGCTACTAGCTGAAAAATGTCATTAATCACCTTCCTATTGCTTGCATTGGATCCTAGATGTGATTCTACCTGTGTAGTGTTAACATTGAGATGCATTTCCTGGTATTTCTGCATATGACATGATAAAACACGGTATTAGGGAAATCAGGTCATTGGAGGCAGAGTTGCTTGCCCCAGTGGCTAAACCTTCACAGTAGCAGGGAGCATGAAGTCTCCCTGGAAGCAAAGAACTCGTTTGTTTTTGGTTTTCTGAATGATGTTTACAATGCATTGCCTGGGTCAGCCAGGTGTGTTTTTGTGGTTGGTTTGTGTACAGCAGTGTATTCTGGATACAGGTGGGGCCAGATTGGGAAGCCTTTGGATATGGTCTGAATATTCCCAAAGTTTCTGAGTTTCTGTTAGTATAATGTTTAGAAGTGGATTTGTATCTGTTCCCTAATCTGAAATAGTTCAGGGACTTGTGAAGAAAATAGCAGTATTACAGTTCCTGGTTCATGACAGGTTTTGTGGAGCATCACAGTGTGAGTAACCTGTCTTGGCATGACTCCAGCGTACCAGTCTTGGCTTGATAAAGTCAGGTATGCTTCTGATGGTGTCACAAATGAGCACAGTTCTGGCTAGTTTTAAAAGTGAATAAACAACAAATCTTACCAGCACATCTGGGTCTGTTTCAGAGAATTCTGTAGGTTATGCAGCAGCAAGCCATGGAGAAGGTAGGGACTGGGGAAAGCATGGGATTTTTGCATCATAGATGATGGATAGTATGATGGGAATATAAAGCAAGTCCAGTTGTATGCTGTATAATTCTGTAATTAGACTTGCATGCAGTACCCAACAGGAAGTAAAAATTAAACTTTTAAAACCAGTTAGGGATAAACTGCAAAGTAAATTGATGCCTGACAGGTTGTTTTCTGTGCTTTTCCTCATGCAGTGCATTTTGGTTTCTAGTTTATCCTGCTCTCTTTTTACTTTTATTCTATTTTCATTAGGTGTTGTATGTGTTTTTTTTTCTTTCTGTCTCCTTGGTTGCTTGTACATGCTAGTTATGTATAGTCTTTCTTACTGCATTGTGCATGATCAGATGATGGCTCCACAGAGCCAACAATTTAACAACTGGAATCTCTCAACAGTGTAAGCATAGGAGGACAGAGCCCAGGCAACGTGCAAAGCTCATGTCCTGCTTCCTGAAGACAGACATTTGTGCTGCTCCCTTCATTAGTCAGGAGAAGGCAGACCTAGACAAAGTACTCATTTCACATGTGGCATGGTGTGCGGTTGGAAAAAGAAAGGTGCTGTGGTATCTGTCCCTTTGGCTCTTTCTGCTTTTTTGCTCTGCTTCCATTTAATATGTCTCTGGCTTTCTCCTTCCTGATCGCAGTTTCAGGGACACCTATCCTTCCAGTTGGTACCTGTGTTCTTTCAGATTTGTAGCAGGGGGTAAAAAAGACTTGCTTTCAGAAAACAGGCTGCAGGGTTGAAATCTTTGTTTTGTTGCTCAGCTGTGTTGAAAGTAAACTGCAGCTGCTAGGTGTTACGTTGCGTATTGGTACATGAAGCCTAATGCATGACTGCTTTTAGTACAGCTTGAGATCTTTTGGTATCAGGCATGTGGCTTTCAAGCAAGAAGCAAATATTGCAAATTTCTCTCCTTGGTAGAGAAAATTTATAGAGTTAAGGGAACTCTTAGTCTTTTCAAAATGAGTCCTTGTCTGCTGTTAAATGTCACATAAGAGTCATCAATGAACAGGCTTGATTGAAAAAGGGCTAATACTGGGTGTGTTGGTGCCATAGCTAGGGCTTCCCAGCTGAGAGTGTCATCAGCCGGGTGTGTGCATGTGAGTTGTATAGCCATGCCTGTATCTCAGGGTGAAAGAGGAACGGTTGGTTTGTGGCATAGCACTGTTCAGAATTGTTTGGAAGGAGTTTACAGCTGATGGGAATTAACAAAGCCATCCCTTTTAATAAATGCAATTAGCATTTGAACAATTGGTTTCCATCATTTTTAAAAAATAAATGCAATAAATCCATCCTCCTCCTGGTTGTTTACTTCTTTTTGAGGAGGGGAGCTGAAGGGCAATTTTTACGTATCTATTATCTGCTCTTTGGTGTAGATTAAATCAGTTATGCCAATTTATGTTGCATGTGTGTCTTGTATATGTAAGTCAGAGTGTGACACTTTAAAAGCTCAGAGTACTTTATTTCCAGCTTACGAAGGTAACTGTGAACATGGAGTTTGTGGGGTCTGGTGTAATGTAGATAAATGTGAGTGTAAAACATACAGAAACCTGACAGAGAGGGTGAAGTCTCAGAAGATCTGCTTAGAAATTGCTTGTTTGTTTCCTCTAAAGAATTTTGTAATTATTTACATTCTTAAGAAAGCAGCATCCACAAGAAGAAAATACAGTGTGTTTTTTTTTGTTTTTTTGTTATTTTTTTTAATGGCAGATTGTGTCAAATTGAAGTGAATCCTTCCCATCACTGTGAAGGAAAGGGATTTTGTTTCTGCTTTAAGTGCTAATTACAGTGCTCCAATTTGGAGCAATCATTATATACCCATCCTTTTGCTCATTTTTGCTGGCTTATATAGCTCCATAAATTTGCAGAGCCAGCTGTGACAGAACAGCCTGTCAGGTGAAAGAACCCCAAGAAAGCTAACTGCTTTAAAATTGACATTAATCTTCTCTCAAACAAAATGTGTTAGAATATTCCTTTATAGGATTCTGATATATTTGTAGACAGCCAGACATCCTTCATTGGAACTGTGATCTGTAAGTACAGTAAGTACATCCTTTACTTTAGAGTGACATTGTGTTAGCAGTCCTGACCCAGAAGCCGTGCTGTCTTCATTCACTGGTGATAATTTAAATACAGGGAGTACTGCCTCTCCAGTAATTTGTGCTCAATTTTTAAAAAGGCAGTGATGAGAATGTAAGCTTTCAAATTAAGAATTAAATTAAGTATCATCATTAGGTTGCTTGACATGTTTATTTTTGTCACTGTTTTTTGTTTTTTTTTTGTTTTTTTTTTTAATTATGCTTAATGTAATTATATGTGGATGTCTTTCAGCCGTTTGGCCTTAATCTGTCTTTTGTTGTTAAAAAGCTGTCAGGTATCTTCATTGAGTTGATACTGAGAGGCACTGTCCAAGTCACCCTTTTAATCTCTTTCTGAGAGACTGAATGTAATTTTTCATTTGCCCTTTTCCAAATGACAAGCTCTTTGTTGTTTCTGTGTTTTTTAAACTGTGGTGTGAACTGTTTTTGATTTCTTGAACAGTAGATGCAAAGAACTCGCTATTACTCGCATATACTTGCTAGAATTAAATGAAAGTATTGCTGCCTTCCTACCCAGATATTTCTCTGTTTATAGGGCTATTGCATTTTCCCGTTGTTCGCAATTTAGAACTGTATCCTATGATCGCACATTCACTTGCTCATTCACTGTGATGCCTAAGTCCTGTTCAGAGCTGCAGCTATTCAGGACACAGATCTTACTTCATAAAATTGCCATCATTTTGTTGATCTTACCCTTTGCAGTTGTTAGAATGCATGCTTTCAGAAGAGTCTGTCTTGCCAATTGACTCAGGTTATTTTCTCAAGTAAGTATCTTACCTCATTATTTGTCGCTTTAGTAATGTTTGGGATACCTACAAGTATTAATAGGGTAGTTTTATATTATCTGACAGGTCATAGGTAAAATATTGCAAAACTCTGCCTGAAACTGGAAGACAGTACTGAAAACTATGTTTTGGGGTCTGTAATTCACCCTATTTTAATATAATTTAATGACTTGTATTTTTTTTTTATAGTGTTACTTTTTAGCACTGGCTATGGTAGATTTACTTCTCATAACTACTAGAGCTTTCCAGTACAGTGTTGTAATTACAACAGGCTCTTAAAATTTTGAGTGTGCCTATCATAATGCCCATTTATTTTATACAAAGGAAATTGCTGATTTTAATTTTTTTTCCTTTAACTATGTTTAACTATGTTGTGGAAAGAAATGTTACATGTGAAGCTTCTGGTGCTAGAGCTGAAATATTTTGAAACCTCTAAAAAAGTCTTTCGCCCTCCCAACTTCCAGAATTGATTCATTATTGAACCATATAAGTGGACTACCAGAGGCTTATTCTGTTACCTATTTACACAACTGTATTGCACTTACAGAGCAAGGTTTTTGTAGTGGGGGTCTGCAGAGGTGGTGTCTTTGAGGGGAGGAGGGGAAAAGTTGAAAAGAAGGAGTGTAAGAGAGGAGCTGTTGTGGACTGATCACAACCCCTGTTCCCCATCCCTCTGCACTGCCTGGAGAGGGGAGGAGGTAGAGGAGTTGGAAATGAATTTGAGCCTGGGAAGAATGGGAGAAAGGGGTCTTAAGTTTTGTCTGTTTCTCACCATCCTATTGTTATTTTTAGTTGGCAATAAATTCAGTATTTTTTCATAGAATCACAGATTTGTTTTGACTGGAAGGGACCTTAAAGCTTATGCAGTTCCAACCCCCTGCCATGGGCAGGGATGCCTTCCAGTAGATCAGGTTGCTCAAAGTCCCGACCAACCTGGCCTTGAGCACTGCCAGGGACGGGGCAGCCACAAGTTGTCTGGGCAACCTGAGCCAATGTCTCACTGCCCTCATAGTAAAGAATTTCTTCCTAATGTCTAATCTACATTCCCCTCTGCTGCTTAAAGCCACTTGTCCTATCACTACATGTCCTTATAAAAAGTCCCTTTCTAGATTTCTTGTAGGCCCCCTTCAGCTGCTGGAAGGCTGTTATGAAGTCTCCCCTGAGCCTTCTCTTCTCCAGGCTGAACAAGCCCAGATCTCTCAGTCTGTCTTCATAGAAAAGGTGCTCCAGCCCTTTCATCATCTGTGTGGTCTTCCTCTGGACTTGCTAAAGCAAGTCCACATCACTCTTGTGTTGGAGGCCTTAGAGCTGAACGCAGTACTGCAGGTGGTGTGTGATGAGAGCAGAATAGAGGGCAGAGTCTCCTCCCTCAGCCTGTTGGTCATGGTCCTTTTGATACAGCCCAGCACACAGTTGGTTTCTGGCCTGTGAGCGCATACTGAAGATGGCCCATGTTGAGCTTCTCATCATTCAGTTTCATTCTCAACCCAGCCTGTATTTATGCTTGGGATTGTGCCAACCCAGGTTCAGGACCTTGCACTTGCCCTTATTAAACTTCGTGAGGCTGGTACTGGCCCACCTCTCCAGCCTGTCAAGGTCTCTCTGGATGACATTTCCCTCCAGCATGTCAGCTGCTCCACACATCTTGGTGTCATTGGCATACTTGCTGAGGGTGCATCAGTCTCACTGTCCGTGTCACCGAGAATGCTTGAACAGCACCAGTCACAATTCCCTGAGGAACTCTACTTGTCACTGATCTCTACGTGGACATCGAGCTGTTGACCGCAACTCCTTGAGTGCAACCATCCAGCCAGTTCCTTACCGACCATTTGGGTAAGGAAGTGGTCCATCTTGTCAAATCTCTCCCTCTCCAGTTTATAGACAAGGGTGCTGTGCGGGACAGTGCCAAGCGCTTTGCACGAGTCCAGGTAGATGATGTCATTTGCTCTTCCCTTATCCACCAACACCGTGGCCCCATTGTAGAAGGCCATCAGATTTGTCAAGCAAGATTTGCCCTTAGTGAAGCCATGATGGCTATTACCAGCCATCCCCTTATTTAACATGTGCTTTAGCATAGTTTCAGGGAGGATCTGCTCCATAATCTTGCTCACGCTGATGTGAGACTGACCTGCTTGTAGTTCCCTGGGTCTTTCTTTTTTAGCTTGTTAAAAATGGAGGTTATGTTTTTACCTTTTCTACTCAGTGGGAACTTCATCAGACTTTTCCCCAAGTTGAGTCTGTTTTGCCCATGACAATAACTGATGAGCGATCTCTCTGTCCTTGACTTGATCCCTGAGCTTTTGATCTTATTTTCTGCTTCAGTCTTGTTTAGGGGGCGTGGGAGCAGTTGGGTGGGCATGTCACAGCCAACCAAGTCAGCCAATCACAGCAATAAAGGTTTTTGACAAAAAATGTTAGCAGTCTTATTTTCTTGAATTAGAACAGTAGTGTATTATTATGAGGGGTTATGATAAGGCTGCTTATATTAACAAATAGCAGTCCTAGATAAATGGAAATATTTAAAAAAATTAAGTCATAAACATGCTTGGCAGTCGTCATCATGGACAGCTGCTCTCCCTCCCCAGTTGTAGCATTGAGTTGACAGATTTTGTTTTATTCATTGTATGTAGTCAAAAACCACTTTTCTGTATGTTAAAAATGAACTAATTTTAAGAGCTATTTATGCTTGTTTTGATAATCTTTATTTTGTCACATTTCAAATACAAATCTCCTTAGCTTGGCTGCAGAAGAAATTGCTTTTTGACACTTCTGGTAATTTCTGTTTTTAGGGTTTTATGTGGCATAGACTTGGTGTAAAATAACTTCTCTTTGACGTTTTTTACTATTGGTGCATTATAATGCTATTCTTCTTAATGAAAAAGAAAATGAAAGGAAGTAAAAATGTCAACATTTATTATTCTTAGAAGATCTTTGTAATTGTTTCTTACTGCAAGCTCTAGTAAGTGGATTTTGGAAAAGTATATGAGAAATTAATGCTGATAATGCATTACTGGTTGTTTATTTTGAAATGTAGCCAATATAAAAGTTTTAAAGGGTAAAGAGTAGAGGGTAGTGAATTAATATATGGAAAAAAATCAGTACCTCATAAGTTGTGTTTGTATTTATCTACTAGCACCTTGAACATTGACATGTCTTCAAATCTACTTTTTGAGATTTTGCTTTCTTCTTAATTCCATGCCCCACATAGGCTTACTCCTTGACTTTATTTGCTGTATTTAAATTAACAGAAACAGATGTATCATGGTGGGCTGTAAGGAGTATGTCCTCTGTCTGCTTCATTAGTCTATCTGTAGAAGCATGTGGTTTTTTTCCAGTTCTAAAACATCACTGTAGTTGTGGGAACACTGAAGTCACCCAGTCAGCTGCGTACCCTTTACTGTCTTCTGTTGAAGGTTCTTCCTAGTACAGTCAATTTTTTCAGTGCGCTTAAAAGTAAAATGCATACGTTGAGATCTTCCAAAGTGCTACTAGTGTTCTGCTTCCAAAGTGCTCCTAGTAATTTACAATGAAAAAATCTACTTTCATTACTACTGCATGGATAGAGAGCAGCAGACATGAAGACATCTCCTGGTCTTTCCCTGAAATTTGTGATACATTCATGTGTGGAGCACTCACTTGTTTCATGCTCTACAAAGCAACATTTTGTGTTTCCTTTAACTAATACCATTTATATCATATTTAAGAGTGGACACTGTATTTTCAAATGCACTCCTGGAGCCTGAGCTGGCATACTGACCCACCTGGTATTGTGGTTTTGGCTTCATACACAGTCAAGATTTTGTTTCTGTTTGAAGTATTGTGCTGGTTAAAGGCCAGCAAATTAGAAGTGAAATTGCACTGGAGCTGATGTTTGTATTTTTCTCAAAGAAGCTGAAAGTTTTTAATTGAGATACATATTAACTGGGTCCTTGAGCCTCCTGTTGTGTCCTTTTATTTCAAGGAGGTAAAATACCCTAGGATTGATTCACCTGTCCTTCTGAATGGATGATGCAAACACTGGCTGATGTCAAACTTGCCTGATTTTACACACTAGTCATATAAAATTGCTCTTGTCCTGCTTGTAACAAACACCTCTGCTGTAATACTGGCATCTCACATGTTAACAGCTCCACAGCTTCCCATGCCAAAGGCAACTGGCAAGGGCTGATGCGTGGCCATAGCCTTCTCACGCTTGCAACAGGTTTGCTGCATATTCCTCAGCCTCAAGGTAGTCCTGTGGCCTGCCAGGATCATAGGATCTGGATGGAGGATATGGAGGACTCGTGCATCCTGAGATGCCACTGAGATGTGTCTGTCTCCTAGACCTCATGGGCTGGATTTCAAAGAATTCAGGAGGTCTGAATGAGCCAATAGCATCTGAATAGTTAGATGTGTTATCATATGGATAAATAAGCCAACAATGTCAATAGTCTTCATTAATGCCAGTTTTCTGTATTCTTAAAATGGATTATTTGAAACATTTGGAAGTAAGTTAGCATATTTAAAATGTGTTTCTTTTGTGAAACCTTCCCATGGAAAATGGTGTAGTTTCAACTAACAGATGACCTTCTCATCCACAGCATAATATGTGGGTTGGGACCTGATTCAGTTCTCTTGTTTTACAGAGGAATTAGATCCATGCCTAATGCAACAGCTTTAAATCAAGATTTGCTAGCGTATCTGTGTGGGGTCCCATTAACTCAATTTTCTTTTCCAAAACAGTGCCTGGGCTGCAGTACTGCAGATTCGGGCTGAAATTTTGACTTAATTTATTTTATTTCTAACAGCTTTATAAAGATAAGAAAATGAAGGACCAGTAAGATATATATCCTTTCTTGTTCATGATTAACATAAATGTCTTGCATGCTAATTAATGGTACCTATTTAAACCGGTGTGTAGGTGTAACCTGATGAAGATATAAGTTAGCCATCTGCCTATAAATCAGAGTTTATGAAAGAGGTTACAAAATACTATTTCATCCTGAGAGATTAGCTTGATATTTTGGTTCATGAAATTACATGATCTTAGAATGTTTTCTTACATTTTTCTATATAAAATAGTAAATTAAGAAGTATTAAGAATGTTCTCTGAAAGGCATATAAGTATAAAGTTTAAGGAGTAAACTGTCTTGAAAGGAACTTTACTTTTAAATACTAATTTTAGATAGTTTTGATGGTACCTAGCACGTTATTAGATGAGCCACTTTTTAAATTTAAAAGGTGGACTAAAATTAGCATGCTTGTTACAAGTAAGAAACATGTACTGCCTTGGCAACAGTGAATTTTTAACAAATTTGAGCTTAAAAAAAAAAAATTAAATTACTTGGAAGCGTTGTTTTGGAGATAACTTTTGAACTGTGAGGGTGCAATATTATCTGTCTTGAGTTTTGCAGGCAGATAGCACTTGTTTCTCCCTTAGGAAAAAAAAAAGGGAAAAGGAAAAGAAAGTTCAGATGAAGGTACTTAGAATTTTCTGTTCAAATTAGTACTTTTCAGATACTGTCTTTATTTTTATATATAAATGAGGGATGAAGAATGATCTTATTTTATTAGTTTATTAAATGAAGTATTTAATAGAAAAATGAAGACTTGAACATGCATTCATGAAAATAGTAGTTTGGGGTAAGTACTGATGCCCCTGTCCCTGGCTTTAAGGAATGTTGTAAGAAACTTCTTCCTCATACAGAAAATATTAGAAAAATGTATATAACTGTATAAAAAGTTATCTATATATAAAAAATGTATACATTATACAGTTATGTATATAACTATAAAAATGCCTATAACTTAAAAATACATAACAAAAATTAATTTTTTAATAAAAATTGGTGTATCCACAGATTTAGCTGTGAAATGCTTGAGCTATAAAGCTGTAGTAAGAAAACTGTCTTTTAGCAGAAGTTACATGTAAGAGGGATGTTTTTCTTTATTGACAGAATGTTTCCAAAACATAGCAAATTTGTTTCTGTGATGTAGATGGCAGAAATGACACCAGTACCAACTACAGTTCAATGGTGAGTTCTGACATACCTGCTGTACGTAATGGTATGGCTCTTTCTAAAGTTTTGCCAGTTCACGATCAGTAATAATTGACAGATTGATTTCCATTTTCTGTTGTGACTAAGTACCTTTCCTCATGACGTATATAAGTTAATAAGTGTAAGCAAATCCAATATTACATTGCCTTTTCCAGAGGAAAGTCAAAGCATTTTTCTGTTACAATAGAGGTGATTAGAGCTAGCCCTGTTTAAGCTGTCCATAACAGTTTTCTCTTTTCAACAGGAATAGTTCAGAGTAGCATGTATAGCTAAATCAATTGAATAAAAATATGAAAAACAAAAGTAGATGTAAGAATTGCAGACTCAGTCATTTATATTGTAATTAGTGCTAAGCTATCAGATCATGCTATGCTTGAAATGGCTTCTGTGTGGGTTCTGTGGGTCACTGAGATGTTGTGTTATTGTTTCAAATGGACTTACTAGCAGCTCAGTGACTTATTGGAAGTAAACTCCTTGAACTAAGAGACTTCTGTTAATAATTATTTAAAGGAACTCTCAAGTATTGCTGGACTAGAGTTTTCTTAACTATTCTCTTTAGAAATTCCTCAGAGGTAACATTTCTAGAAATTGTGCTAAGGGTAAACAGAGATTACTGATACGATTGACTTTATGTATAACCTATTTTTCAGTCTGTTTGCTTTTCAAGTTAAACAGAGTTGCTGGTTAACACTAGAATATTTCACTGTCATTAAGAGTTGCAGTTAATATCTAAGAGCTCTGGATAACTTTTGAACTCCTGCTTTCATTTTATATAAATGTAAGCAATATAAAAATGGCTAAACAATATTTTACTCTCTTAGAACAGTAAGTGTGCTATTCTAAAACTTTTCAATACAAAAGTTCTGGTGGTGCCTGTTGACTACATGTCTGTATAGACTCTATTAGGAGCTGGGAGTTTTTCAGAT
Source organism: Pezoporus wallicus (assembly GCF_028554395.1). Classification (NCBI taxonomy): domain Eukaryota; kingdom Metazoa; phylum Chordata; class Aves; order Psittaciformes; family Psittacidae; genus Pezoporus; species Pezoporus wallicus. Next base: position 768,679 of record NW_026642515.1, on the reverse strand, counting down.
CACTTTTCAATGTTGTGGGCTTTGTTTTTGTTTTTGTTTTTTTCTCTCCAGTGTTTATAGTGCTATCAGTTTTATACATTTTTTCTGGTGTTTTTCTTGTATGAGGAAGAGGTTTCTTACATCCCTTAAAGCCAGGGATAGGGGCATCCTTACTTACCCCAAACTACTATTTTCATGAATGTATGTTCAAGTGTTCATTTCAAGTGTTCATCACTTCAGCAAGTGAAGTGATGTTATCTGAATTGAAGAGATTACTGTTTTCAATAGATTATATATATATGTGTTATGTGATAGGTTAAGCTGGAAGAAACCTCTGGAGGTCATATAGTTTATCTGCCTTCCAGGTCAGAGCAGATTATTCAGGACCTCTTCCCAGATGAGCTTTGGCTACCGCTAATGGCAGAGGCTTCCATAAGCTGTGGGCAACCTGTTCCTGCACTTACTCTCCATTAAGGAGTTTCCCTTACTGCATTTTGTGATCATTTCCCCTTTGCATCTTTGATGAGAGTCTGGCTTTGTCATGTCTTACTACCACTACTTCCTCCTTTGATTACTTCTTTGCAATGTAACAAACAGGTTATCCTGGACACTTACATGTTCGCATGCTGCACCTTTGTGGCCCTCAGCCGAACTTCATCCGAGTTTATGTTCATACAGGACGTGAGTGAACTTATTGTCATTTCCTTTTCTCCCTAGCCCACCTAGGATATATATTTAATTCATGACTGTAAAAATCTGCAAACATACCTTGGTTTTACATGAACACTGGTGTAGCATAAAAGGAACCCCAGGTTGAGTGGTAAACTCAGAAGGTGTGCTGGGTTCCCATTGGTTTGGCAAGCTGTGTGACTGGGGTACCAGAACGCTTGACTGCACTCTGCCCTTCAGCCAAATATCAAAAAGGTGGAGAGTTGCACCTTCGCTGAATCTAATTCAAACCATCTTTTAAACTGCTAGCTTGGGGTGCTCATGAGAAGTGCTAGTGGTACTGTGTTTGAGTAATACACCTTTATCCCCTGTACTTATTTATTTCTGCTTAGTGATGTTCCAGCTGTAACAAAAATGCGTGATTTTGGTCTGTAAGAGCATATCCTTGCAATTTTGTCTGGTTGAATTTTGTCTTATTTCTGTTGAGCCCATTCTCCAGGTAGTTTTCTTCCTGTAATTTGTATCTGTTGTTTTCCTTCATACTTCTTAATTTTAGACTGCCATTTGTGTTAACTTCAGAAATGCAAAAAATTAAAGTGGCATGTGTTCCACCTTCAACTTTAGAGGAACTTGTTTTGGTAATATTACTTTAAAAAATGAAAAATCTTCTGCCATTTTTCTTTAGCCAGCCTGTTTTACAGTTCCTCTACAAAACAATACTTCATCTAATTTAATTAATAAGGTCTCATATGAGACCACACTAGATACTTTACTGAAGCGCAAACTGGTGAGACATGCTGTGTTTTCTGTTCTTGAAAATCACTCCTCAGCAGGGAAGGGTCATTCTTTAGTATATCAGAGCAACCTACAGCCAGCAAAAATGTGCCTTGTAGCATCCTTCTTACCTGTGTGGCTTTAATCATTGTTTTCTTAAAAATTATTTGAAGTTTTGTACAGTAGAGAGGCTAGATTCATAACCCATTTTTACAGAAGAGGAGACTTAATCAGTGTGATACACTCAGGCAGCCAGTACAGAGTGAGGAACAGATGTGAATTTTCTCATGCCTAACCATATATAATATGTGGAAAAGCTGAGGGAGGTGGCAGCATGTGTGAAAAGGAACTATGAACATGGAGGTTGCTATCTGGAAAGAGACAAGTGGTAGGAAAGGACAAGGAACTTGGAATGGTTAGGGAAAACAGAAAAAAAAATCCAGTTTGACATTGTAGATAGGTCTAACTAAGGAACTCAGGATTGGAAAGCAAGGGTGACTAATGATGCCAAGAAGATGATAGTCCATTTAAGTTGTCTGGGGGGAACAACTGATGGTAACACTGACACAGTACATACATGCAAGAGGCTGAATCAGCAGTTTGCATGTTGCTTTAATGCTGTAAATTTATTTTGTGTGTTATTACTTGAACTTAACGTTTACCATGGATGTTTGTTCATGTACATTCTTCCAAAATTCTGGTTTATCTGAATATGCAGGGCTGCAATGTGCAGTGGTTCAGGAATTGATTGACAGCTGAGTGAGGCACCCTTGCTGTAAGTGTTGGGCAGATAGCACTAGTCAGAGGGTGAAGAGCAGCTTGGAGCTGACAGATAGGTCCTCCACTGCTGCGGGTCTGTTATAGTTCTTCCTTTCCCGTAGAGAGGCTTTTTTGTCTTTCTCAGTCAAGGTTGTTAGAGTTGAATGCAGTCCAATACCAGTAAAATGGTAATGTGACCCAGTGCAGTGTATGGCACTGCATAGCAGCTCTTCAGGAGAGTCAGAAATTCTAGAAGGGGCAGGAGAGAATACAGGTGTAATAAGTTCCCCATTAACAGTCACTACAGCCTGCTAATGGATAATTTACTCCTGTCCCAGTGCAAACATGTTGGCTGTTTTTGTTTTGTGTAGGGTTTGCTAATGAACCTATCTAAAAAACTACTTTTAAAACAAAAATGTTTGCAGTGTATCTTCCATTGCTCTCGTGAGGAACGTTGGTTAAAAAAAAAAAAGCATTTTAAAAAATGTCAATCTGTATTTTTTTCAAACCCAATTCCAGATAGTTAGTGTTAGTGTAAATGAATTTTCCAGTAGAATGAAATCAGTCTTATGGGAAGCACTGTGGCAATCAAGTTATCAAAGCTGTACATTATTATACAGAAAAAGCATGTACATTATTTTAGGATAACAAATATATCCGTTTGACTTCAGTCAGCATTGCAAGAGTGTGTAATTGTATGTCAATCAAAATGAGAAGTTAAACTCCATTAAACTGGAAATAAAACTTTTAAATAATGAAAATGATACAACATTTTGGAAGAGCATTTTGGGGGTGCAGCTAATCATCATTACATAGACTGTAAAACGACAGTAGGTGTTTCAATGATAATATGTTCAAACAGTTGAAACAGAAAATAATCACTCTTACATATGAACTACAAGTTTATATATATATATAAAAAAATGTTGTTGCTTGGTTGCAGTATAGACTGCATACAGTTTGCACTTGACAGGTGGAAGGAAATAGCTTGACTAGCATGTAGAAGAGCAGCAAATGGAAATGTCATAATGTTTTCTTAGCATCCTTTGTGTCCTCCTTAGGGATGCTCCAGAAATAGACTGCAAGCACCTGGTGAGGCAGGAAACAAATACATGTGAATTTGTAATGCATGCATTTCTCTTGTACTGTCACAGATTTGTTTTAAATAATTCCCTATGAATATGGAAGACACATCCCCTTAGACCCACCAAACACTATGGAGCTGTGAGATAGGAGGAGGTCCTTTGCTCTTGGAAGCTGCGGGTGGTTCTGTGGCCGAGCAGGGCTCTCACGGGTGCGTGATGGAAAGCGAGTGTTCACATCCCAGCCCTGGTCTTTGAGACCAGGGTGAGCAGAGCAGAGATCCTGCTGCCCACCCAGGAGCCTGTGGAGGCTGCTTCGCCCTAACCTCACCCTTGTGCACTGCCACAGCTCCCCGCTGGCAAATCCTGCCAGTGGTAAAATCAGTGGGGCTCTGTCACTCTTCCACTAAGGAAGTGCACAAAACCACTGTTGCTGCAAACCCAGGCAATATGGGAAACCCTGCAAGTATTGAGGTGGTGGGCTTTGTTTCTGCAGATCAAAGCTTAGTGCACCCCGAGCCTCTTTATTCTGACTGGCACTACCTCTGGAGGACAGGTCTGGTTCACACCCACCCTGAGCTGCCTTCAGAAGTGCCTTTAGAGAGTTCAGTCAACTGAAAGGTCACCTCTACACCATCAGTTGTGCATCTTGTGGAGGCAAAGATGCAAAATTGCTGAAGATACACATGCTTTGAAAGTCTCGCTTGATGGAGAGGGCTACTCATTTTTTTCTTGTATTTGTTACATTCAGGATGATCTTAAAGTCCTTTCCAGCCCAAACCATTCTATGATTCTGAGAAAATGCTGTGTGAAGCTTACTGTCTGGATTATGTCTGCCTCAGTATAGTGATGCTGTTTAACTGGGTGCAGGTGAGGTGGTGCTGACACACATGTCCAGAGCTGTGCTTGCTCTCTGTCCTTCCCTGCTCACCGGCAGGTCAGGTGCTGGTGACCACGCTCCGTTGCCAGCATGTACAGAGCATCTAATGTGCTGGGTGGGCACTAGCTGCTGTCTAGCACATAGGTAGCAGATCAAATGCACTTCCCACTTGGAGGGCTTGTTAGAAGCGTTACTCACACAGCCCTGTACTTGACAGGGAGACGTGGGTATGTTACACAGGTGTTTCTGGATGTTTCAGCATGATTATGTGCCATCCCCCGTAGCATACTCCTTATTTTTCCATACTCTAAACTCCATCATTTAGAAACCTTCTCTTCTTCTGTGTTATCTCGTGTCTGTGTATAAGCCAAATAACTAATTCAGCATTAGGTGTGACTTTTCAATAGAGCCTAACAGTGGTTGTGGTGAGGGGAGGCATCTGAAAAGGCAATTGTTTTGTTCAACCAAAGTTTTAAGCCTTTTTTTTTTAATTTTGAACAAAGGATCAGGAATTCCTCTGCATCTTCCTTAACATTTATGAGGTCGTAAGAGGTAGAGTTTGTGTATTGTGTTACTTTCAAGAGACAGGTTTTTGTGATGAGTCCTTGAACTAAAAGAGGCTATGTGTTTTTTACTTTGTTTTTAATAAAAAGAGGCTTCACTACTTACACCACTTTTCTTTCAAGAGCGGAATTAGCATCCTACTGAGGCAGACCCTGCTGCACATTTTCTTTGTCTTTAAATTCACTTAATATCAATCATGGATCTGATTTGGCCTTCACTGCTGTGTACAACAGAAAAGAGGAAATGAAAAAATTTCAAACCAGAAAAACCGCACTAGCACTAAAAAGCAGTGAGTATAGAAAGTAAGAATTCCTGGTGACTAAATATACAACAATGTGAATATGTTAAAATATAGTATAGTATGTACCATTCTTAGAAGCATTATTTTTTTTTGATTAAAAAAAATACTATTAGATCTGTCTTGAATGTTCTGGCTGTCATTTTCTTTAGCCAGTACAAACCTGCCTTTCTGGTTTAGGAAGCCAGAGTGCTAACATGTAAAGCAAGATGTTATGACTCATTTAAACAATTCTTTGTTCTCTCTTGAAACAATTGATGATGTTTTCAAATGTTCTTGGGTTTACCCCTAAGAATGCAAGTCTCTAGCAAGTCTGAGCTTAATGCAAGGCAGATTATGTAACTTTTGCAGTGCTATATGATGTGAACGTAATCATAGAATCATAGAATCATAGAATCGTTAGGGTTGGAAAGGACCTTAAGATGATCTAGTTCCAACCCCCCTGACGTGAGCAGGGACACCTTATGCTAAATCACATCACCCAAGGCCTCGTCCAACATGGTCTTGAACACTGCCAGGGACGGAGCATTCACAACCTCCCTGGGAAACCTATTCCAGTGCCTCACCACCCTAACAGGAAAGAACTTCCTTCTTATATCCAACCTAAACTTCCCCTGTTTAAGTTTTAACCTGTTACCCCTTGTCCTGTCACTACAGTCTCTAATGAAGAGTCCCTCTCCAGCGTCCCTATAGGCCCCCTTCAGATACTGGAAGGCTGCTATGAGGTCTCCATGCAGCTTTCTCTTCTCCAGGCTGAACAGCCCCAACTTTCTCAGCCTGGAGGTGCTCCAGTCTCCTGATCATCCTCGTGGCCCTCCTCTGGACTTGTTCCAACAGTTCCATGTCCTTTTTATGGTGAGGACACCAGAACCGCACACAATACTCCAGGTGAGGTCTCACGAAAGCAGAGTAGAAGGGCAGGATCACCTCCTTCGACCTGCTGGTCACGCTCCTTTTGATGCAGCCCAGGATATGGTTGGCTTTCTGGGCTGCAAGTGCAGACTGCCAGCTCATGTTCATTTCCTCATCAACCAACACCCCCAAGTCCTTCTTTGCAGGGCTGCTCTGAATCTCTTCTCTGCCCAACCTGTAGCTGTGCTTGGAATTGCTCCGACCCAGGTGTAGAACCTTGCACTTGGCATGGTTAAACTTCATGAGGTTGGCATCAGTCCACCTCACAAGTGTGTCAAGATCCCTCTGGATGGCATTCCTTCCCTCCAGCATATCAGCCTAACCACACAGCTTGGTGTCATCGGCAAACTTTCTGAGGGCACACTCAATCCCACTGTCCATGTCAGTGATGAAGATGTTAAACAAGACCGGTCCCAACACCGATCCCTGAGGGACACCACTCGTTACTGGTCTCCAGCCGGACATTGAGCCATTGACCACAACTCTTTGCGTGCAGCTATCCAGCCAGTTCTTTATGCACCGAGTGGTCCATCCATCAAATTGATGTCTCTCCAATTTAGAGACATGGATGTCGTGTGGGACGTTGTTGAACGCTTTACACAAGTCCAGGTAGATGACATCAACTGCTCTACCTTTTTCCATCAGTTCTGTAGCCCCATCATAGAAGGCCTCCACATTGGTCAGGCAGGATTTCCCCTTAGTGAAGCCATGCTGGCTGTCACCAAGCACCTTGTTGTTTTTCATGTGCCTTAGCATGCCTTCCAGGAGAATCTGCTCCAAGATTTTGCCAGGCACAGAGGTGAGACTGGCTGGTCTGTAATTCCCCGGGTCATCCATTTTCCCCTTCTTGAAAATGGGGGTTATATTTCCCTTTTTCCAGTCATCGGGAACTTCACCTGACTGCCATGATTTCTCAAATGTGATGGCCAGCGGCTTCGCAACTTCATTTGCCAGCTCCTTCAGGACCCGTGGATGGATTTTATCAGGACCCATGGACTTGTGCATGTTCAGATTTTTAAGATGGTCTCGAACCAGTTCCTCTCCTACAGTGGGCGCAAGGTCTTCATTCTCACAGTCCCTGCATCTGCCTTCCAAGACTTGGGTGGTTTGGTCAGAGCCTTTGCCAGTGAAGACCGAGGCAAAGAAGTCCTTCAGAACCTCAGCCTTCTTCAAATCCTGTGTAGCCAGTTCTCCTGAGAGCTTCCTGAGGGGGCCTGTGTCCTCCCTAGTCTGTTTTTTATTTGCTATGTACCTGTAGAATCCCTTCCTGATATCTTTAATACTTCTAGCTGAGTTTAATTCTAACTGGGCCTTAGCTTTCCTAACCTGGTCGCTGTCTTCTTGGACAACATCCCTGTACTCTTCCCATGCCACCTGTCCTTGCTTCCACCTTTTATAAGCCTCTTTTTTCCTTCAAAGTTTCCTCAGCAGCTCCTTATCCATCCAAGGAGGTCTCCTGGCCCTCCTGCTGCACTTCCTTCTGGTTGGGATGCAACACTCCTGAGCTTGCAGCAGGTGATCCTTGAATATCAATGAACAGTCTTGGGGCCTCTACCCTCTAGAGCTGTATCCCATGGAACCTTCCGAAGCAGGTTCCTGAAGAATCCAAAGTCTGCTCTTTTGAAGTCCAGGGCAGTGAGCTTGCTGCACGCTCTTCTCACTGTCCTGAGGATCTCAAATTCGAGCATCTCATGATTGCTGCATCCAAGGCTCCCCTGGAGACTCACATTTCCAACGAGCCCTTCCCTGTTGGTGAGCACAAGGTCAAGCATGGCACCTCTCCTTGTCAGCTCCTCTATTACTTGCAGAAGGAAGTTGTCTTCTACACAATCGAGGAACGTCCTGGATTGCTTAGGAACCTCCTGGATTGCTTAAAATCCTGTTAACATCTTTGATAGTTTTAGTTTGCAGTTGTCCTGGCTTCAGCAGTAGCAGTCATTTTTCTCCTTCTTGGTAGCCGGTGCAGTGCTGTGTTTTGACTTTCAGCTCTGGAACAGAGCTGATAACAATGATGTTTTGGTTTGGCCAAGGACTTTATGAGCCTCATGCTCTGCCAGGGAGGAGGGGAAGCCGGGAGGAAGCAGAGGCAGGACACCTGACCCAAGCTAGCCAAAGAGGTATTCCATACCACAGCACCCAGGAGGTAACTGGGAGTTGGCCGGAAGGGCTGGTAGACTGCAGGGTTGGAGGAGGTATCGGTCAGAGCTTGGTTGGGCTGGGGGGATGAGTTATCAGTCAGCTGGTGGTGAGATGTCATATTCTCTTCCCTTGTTACATTCTTTTTGGTTCTCCCCTCCGTCCCCTGGGAGTAGGGGGAGGGCAGGAAGGGGGAGAGTGAGTGAATGAGTTGCCTGACTGGGTTTAAACCACGACAGCAGTTTTGCTGAATTTTACTGTAATTTTATCAGGGGAAATAACATGGCTTTTCTTAGCAAATTTCTTCAAATGCAGTAAACACTGAGAAGTAGCCAGTTAGGGATTTGTCAGCACAGCTGCTTTCTTAACTGCATTTCAAGGGCCAGTTTGCTTGCATGAAACCCGATGTCATGGGGTTTAAAATGAGAACTTTAATTTAAAATGAGGTTGCAGTAGTTCAGCAAGAGTCAGTGTTTACCTGAAGAGCATTTCTCAGTCCTGATAAAACAGGAGATTAAGGAAGGTGAGGTTAGAGGAGTGTTGGATACCGTCTGGTAAAAAGCCAGTTATGCACTGTTACCATTTATCTCTGAAAGGAAAGAAGGGAGTCTTTAATTTCAGCCAAACCGGCTATGAAATGTGTGTTTCTTAGGGATAACAGTCGCTTTAGCCTTCATGGGAGGAAAGTTCACCCAAGGCTTTCTGTGTAAAGCCCACTGCGGTCCTCAGCTGACTGAAGAAGATGACTTACAACTGAGGAGGCTAGACAAATCCTAAACTGGGACAGATTTATGCAAGTTAAACTCCTGTAAAACACAAGTTAGTATCTTTGATTACTTCCAGGATTGTGCATTAGTATTGAAAGATGCTTGAATGGAAAATTGACAGCTTCATCTTTGCCACTGTTTCACAGTTCTGGTAAAGCTAAACTGGTGCTATCAAGAGCATTACTGGTCAGTCAAAGAGTAGAAAGCTTATTGAAAACAAACAGATTTGAGCTTCAGGATCACAGAAGCTCAGCATGCCTTTTATGGAGACCAGTCCATGTACCCTGTAGGCCATGGTTCAGACAATCCCTTTTATGTCTTTTGCAAGGGTTTACTAATCACATTTTGGTTAGCTGTGTCAAAACCCTGGGCCTCTGCACAGCTGATGGTGGAGCTCCTTCTGTCTGTACAGAAAGTGAGCTTTTTACTTTCAGTATCCATTTGAAACTGGTGCCATCATTCATCTGTGCGGGTTGTTTGTAGTCAGGGCTGCTTGTTTATTTTGAGCTTTTGTTGTGTCTTTTCCTACAGATGCCTGTCCAAACCTAGGTTCCTAAAACGCTGCAATGTTTAAATGATAATAGAAATGGTTCCAGTGATAAAGGTAATTTGCCTTATGGCATATGAATCATGAGATAACTGTGCTTTTCAGTGGGGCATCTCTTCTGCATCTTTGAATAACAACTGGTTTAAAGATAAAATGAGGCAAGACAATTACTGATTCACTCTTGAATCCCTGCTATCTAATAATTTAATAATTTAATGCATTTTTTTAAGGTATGTTTTGTTGTTTGGGTTTTTTTTGTTTGTTTTTTTTTTTTTTGTGTTTTTGCTGTGGTGCTCCTGATAGTCACTTTGTAGCTATGAGGGGCTGTTTCTTGTCCCTTATGTTCATATGACCCAAGTTCAGTTTCTTGTGGATGGATCTGATGATAAAATCACTTTTGATAAAATCACTGTATTGCTGTGCTTTATCCAAAATGCTAAAATGAGATCTTGTGAATTGCTGCTCACTTTAATCATGTTTTTTCCCAAAATGATTTTCTGTTTTGTGGCTGATTGTTAAGTCTCACTGCATATGCTGGGGGAATGTGTAGCTACAGTTGCTGAGTGTAAAAAATCTGTATGGTGGCTTTAGACTGTTTCATGCTGAGAATATTTCAAGAACATCTCCTGATTTAAACAAATATACAGTAAATCTGTTGAAGAGCATGGGTCCACAATTCCCAGTCTACCAGGGATATTTACTTTGTTTTTGCTTGCCTAGAGTTTGAGTGGCCATCCGAAGTTGTTGTATTGGCCCTGCCCATGTAACTGGGTACAAATCCTGACCATATGAATATACCTGCTGAAAAAAAATGAATGCATCTTCACAGTTGTTATGTGATTGATACTTCAACAGCAAAGCTGAATTAGATAATTTCTTTTAAAATCAGTATTATTTGACATTTTAATTTTGAAATTACCTGCTTGTAAGCGAAAAAGTGAAATAGCACAAACAATATCCCACAGCTTCCTCTTGGAGTATTTTTTCTCTCCATTGATTTTACTACAGTCTAGCAGTTTATACAATGTGAAGCAGGTAACCAAAAACTAATTATGAGTTATATCCATATTCTCTTGTGGAATTTAGGGCAGTAATAGTAAAGGTTCTGGTTGGTTCTGAGTGGGGATCACTCTGCATAATTTTTCTCAGTCCTCCTAGTCTGTGTGTTATTGGCAGGTGAACTGACAAGTAAGAGTCATTCGGGTGGAAGTGAGCTTTTTATAAGACAGTCTCAACAGTACAATTTTGCTTTCAATGTTTTCCCCAGCATTGTTTGCAAATACTGGTTTAAACCCTTAATGAAATGCTGTTCAGGAAATCAACAGGATTATTTCAATTCAGGGTGCTGGATTGCTCCCACTTCTACTATTAAAAATATTTTAAAAGAAAACAAATAAAACCTAACCTTCTTTACAAAGGGTAGTGGCAGAGCAACTAATGATGTATAATTTAGATCTTAAGGGCAAAATTTTGCTTCCTGATCTTCATTGTCAGAATTTGAGTGACAGGCCCACACTGAAAGGAAGAAGATAAATTTAAATTAAAATATATCATGGGAATTAGCATTTTGATCAGAGAACAGAACTGTTCTGGAAAAATGCTGGGTTCAGCAGCATCGTGCTTATGCAAGTACACTTGAGCGCTTTTTATTTTGTATCTTGTAACTTTTGACCTGACAGCTACCTAATAGTATTTCCAGAATGATTGATTAAACATGTGTGAAGGCAAAATATTTTCTTCTGTACAGCTGAAGTTTTTGTTAAAGGCACTGGGAACTGCCTCCTGTTTTTTTTCAGACAAAGCTAATAGAACTCATGAATGCTACTGCACATAGCTGACAAAGGCAAAGCATCTTTGTGAAAAGCCTCTGTAAATTCTTTCCCACAGAAATCAACGAAAGGGTTGGTTGTTCTGGGCTACGTATTTCGTCACTTAAACCTAGTGGAGATAGATTACTTTGGACTGCGCTACTGTGACCGAAGTCATCAAACGGTGAGCAAAAGATGCAGCAGACTGTATTTTCCATATCTAAAATATACCCTGTTGTGCTGTTTGCCTGTAAGCATTAGACTGTCATACTTTCACTAACTTTCACTGTTTCCTGGTTTAGGTTTCTGATAATAATTTCTTTGTGTTTGTTTGCAATAAGGTCTTGGAATAACTATTAATATAATTAATATCTAATTAATTAGATAGGACTGAATCAAATGCTAAATGTTGTTGAAAACTAAATGAAGAAAGTATAAATAGTACAAACTTATGATATGAAAGTAGGATTAATATTTTTTCCCTCTTAATACTATGTTGTGAAGGCAGTGCTTGGTGCACTGTGCTGTCTGGCCTCGCTTGGCCCTGGGGTGTCTGGGGAGCAATGTCCCTGCATGTCACAGGCTGCTTTGCTTGGACCAAAAGCTTGAATACCTGTTGCAGAGTGTATTGTATAGATGGTGTGGTGGCTGCACTGGTAAAGCCCCAGGAGTCAGGGTGTTGACAATGGCATTTTCACTCAGCCTGAGCCCATCTCTGTGTCCTTGAGCCCATGCTCTTTTGAGCCTTCCCAACTGTGACTCCACAGACATCTGGGAGCTTTTTCCACCACAATATTACTGTCCTAAATAGGCAAGAAAATAGAAATTTGGCTGATTCAGATGAAGCAGGCAGTGGCTTGGGGCAGCACTCGCTGGACTACCTCCTCTTCTCTTCCCCCCAGATGGCTTGTGCAGAGCCTGCAGTCAGAGGTGAGGAGCAAGGGATGCTCAGCAGGTGGGACCAGCACTGTATTCACAGGATTATAATTACATTGTTACAGTTTTATAAAGGGAATAATGCAAGGCCTCCGTTTAAATTTAGTCAAGCAGTGATGCTTTTGAAGCCACTGTTCTGTGCTGAGGGTACTGCACAAGACCCTGACCTCAAAAGATGTCATGTTTCATCTAAAAATAGTAATGTCATTGAATTGGTTAAATATTTGACAGCTTCCTTTGTTTAGAGAATTTGAACATGCAGAGACTGAAGTCAGAACAGTATTAGCAGAAAAAGATTGATCACTGCTGAGAGCTACAGACTGCTCTACTCAGCATATCTTTATTTTTGTGCCATTGTCTAGACATTTATGAATTCAGTTCCTTGATAAGCTTCTAACCAAGTTTCATTCCATGGAGGTGAAAGTCAGATTCAGCTGTGAACTAAAGGTAGGCTGTTAAAAACAGTATTTTGATTTCCTGAGGAAATTGAGGTATGAATGAAGAACAGGTAGGTATTTCCTGCTCTCAAAAGTATTTATGTTTTTCCTGAAGAGGCAAATAAAGTAGAAATGGCTATTACTGGGAACAGTTCCAGAGGCATACACACTATGTATTTAACAGTGTATATGGCATTATGAAAAGAGAAAATTGTATCTGTTCCATGAAAGACTTAAGACATAAAGCCATGCTTTAGGAGGCATCCTACTAAGAGGTTAGATGATTCAATTGTGTTATACTGTTGTGTTTTGTATTATGGTAGTGTGCATGAGCTGTAGGGCATAACTCTATTAACTGAATGATGAATAGAGCAAAGTGGACAAAACTATGTGTTTTAAAGAACACAGCCCAGTCACAAAAGAAACATTTATTTTTTTTGTTATCAAGAGTTTGAAAGAACTTGTCTAGTTATTTTTTTCTCATTAGTTTTGCATACCTCATCACTTCCAGGAAGTCTTTTAAGAGCTGTATTGGTGTGCTACCTCTTACGTGTGTGGTATCTAATTATTTTAGTAGTACTAGTAAGGCTCTAATGGCTGTAATCACTGAACAATGTTCCACTGTGCTAAGTAGTATATGAATGCATAACATCAAAATAGCCTCTTTGGGAACAGCCAACAAACTAACTAACATATGAAAGAGAATAACTGGATGCAGCAAACAGAACAACAGTACTGGATGGCACTGGGAAGACCCTGAACAGTAGGATAAAGCATAAATTGGATGACATTGTGTCTAATGCAATAGTTTGGTCATATTACACAATTTTTACTTTACTGATGTTCCTGGTTCACCCAAACTTTCCATGGTCAAAGGATGGTATTTAGTTTGCAAAATCAAGCTCTGTATGTTTACAAGTTGCCAGAAGCTATATCTATCTTGTGCTCTAAATAAGACAGGACTCCTAAGGAAGAGCAAGAAGTCTGCAATAATTAATTGAGACATAACATTTAATCATTAATTAAAAATCTTGTAATATAAAACTACACCTGAACAAACTGTATGTTGTCAGTAGTGACAAAGTACCTCTGAGTGCTTTGTTTGACAAACTACATGGCGCTTTTTAATGTAGTGAGTACCTTTTTTGGTGGAGATACTTTGAAAGAGAGACCAGTTTCCTTTGAGTGCCACTGAATCTCTCACTGTCTTTCATCATCAGCCTTTCAGCTGAGCCTTTTGTGTTGCTGCAGATTCTGCTGACTATCACGTTAGGCTAAGTTGAGACCAGAGTCCTTATGCTTCTTAGTGTGGATGGTCAGCTGGGTCCTGATTAACAGGGCGTTTTTGTCTTCTGCCTGATCTGCCAGAAATGTGAGACATTATGCTCCATTTGGTATTTTCAGTCAGGATATGATCATCAGAATCTCTGTTGCAAAAGCTAAAGGTGTTTTAGGAAACTTTATTCCACATTTTAGTCTCTTATCTCTTTAGTATTTGGGGAAAACAGTGGCCCAATGATGTACCTCTGCTTTAGTGGAAGAAGGCCCAAATACTGGGTAAGCCACTGTTGGGAAGGCCATGCAGGTCCCCTGCCCCTCTCTCTTCCTACTGTGCTGCAGCTCCCAGGTGCACCCCACACACTCCCTGTGGTACTGTGCTGCTTTTGTGCCTTAGGATAGTTGTGCTTATTACTGTTCTGGTGAGAAGCCATTATTCTCTTGAGTCACATAAAAGAGAGAATGGAAATAGCAATTTTCAAGCATAATATTTCAGGAACAGCTGAGCAGAATTTGATGAAGGAAAGGGTACCTTTGAAGCCCGAAGGCATTCCTTTGTCAAATCACAAAAGTGGGCTGAAAAGAGTCATGCTATTAGAACTTCTTTTACAGAAAAGATTTTTAAACTTCCTTAGTGCAATAAACTAGACAACCAAAAGCATTTTAAAGGTCTGTTGATAATAAAACCTTTAATTTTTTTTTTTTTCTCTAATTCCAGAAACCTGGCTGTACTTTACTATCTCACATTGGTCAGGTTGCCTCCTCATCATCCCTCATGCTAAACCTGCTTAATTTAACTGCAGGAGGCATGTCTGCATTGTCTGTCAGGCTGTGATGCGAATATGCTTCTCTTATCTGATATAATGCTAATCTGGGCTCTGAGGGGAGAAACACAAACACAGCAAGCTGTGTCACCATGTTAATTCAGTATAGCAGCCAAGCTCCTTTCCCTGGGCTGTTCTGGTGTAGTTCTGTGTGCATGTGTGCGTACTGTGCTGAAATCTGGAGCTAACATGAGATGTGCAGCACTTGGTATCTGTACCATGTATCTACTCTGTAGTATAGATGTGTGTTTTTATTTCCCCACTGCAGTGAAGTCAGGCTTTGAGCATACAGACCTGAGAGCATAGTAGGTAGGAGGAAGCTGATGGCAATTTATTCTGCAGCTGTGTAGCCCAGAGGACATGTTTCAATGCCTGGTAAAACAACTTTCTGCTGTGAGTTGCTGTGCTGCTGTGGTAGATCAGATCAGCTGTGACAAAGCTGAGCACAGAAGTCTGTGCTATGAATTGCATATCCCTGCTGTACAAGCTCGTTTATCAAAAAGTTGTTTCTTGATCCATCCTGTGTAATTAATAAGGTAGCTACAGCATGCTTATATTGCCAGGTTGCTGTACCAAATTGGATAGGGTAACAGATTGAACAGGCTGTAACTTAACTATAGAAAGAAGGCCGTGATTTTAACAGAAGGTTTATATACAATCAAAAAAGTCTGTTCTGTAGGGAATTAGTCATATAATGTAGTGTATATCTCCATCTTGATTTCTTAGAAAAACAGGTCAACTGTTCTTAGGTTGTATTTTGTTTTTATGTGGATTTTTGCTTTTATGGATTTCACCTTTGCCCGCAAGCATGGTATACTAAATTGTCTAGAAAGAAAAAGATTTGTGCTTGCTAAAATAAATGGCATAGCCAAGGGGAGGGGAAAAAAAAAAAAAGACTGATACTATTGATTGGAAGCTAGAAATCTTAGAAGATTGCTAATGGATTACCACAACCAAGACAAAGCTGATGGTCAGGTACATTAAAGGCAGTAAGAGTAAGGTTTTAGGGTGTAGCAGGATCAACAGGATATTCACATTGGTGATCTAATACTAAATATAATCAATATAAATTTATACTGTAATAAAGACAGAAGTCTTTATTATATATATATAATTGGATGTAGTACATACTTGGATGTAGGAATTGCCTGATAATTTATGTATTTCTTTTAAGGATGTTTTGAGCTTAGGTTTAGATTCTTTGCACTGAACATTTGCATTAAAAGTTACAAAATAATTCTAATTGTTGGTGTTGGTTTAGATTATGTAAAAACCTTGAGAATTTCTGCTTCTAATTGCAAAATACTGTGTTTTCTCTTGAAAGCTGGGTTTTTTCTTGTTGCAAATGTTAATAAAAATCAGCATGTGTGGCATGATGGATACAGCTTTGTAAGAATTTAATTAAGGCAGCCCAGGATTTAGTTTGAAATTGATAGGTTTTTCTCCACAAGACACTTCATTGATTGATATCTCAGCAAACATTTCAACCTGGTTAATATTTTGTTTCCAACAGGTTCATGGAATTTGACCCAGGTTTAACCCTATGTAGATATAAGGAATGAAAATTCCAGATTTGTGGAAAAATTCTTGCAGTCATTAAAGGGGCAAATATGAAGTACTGCACGGCACTTGGATGCATACTGCTTACACATCTGACTCATAGGGAAGCCAGATTTGTAAAAGTACAAAGGACAATACAGCCCATCTTAGATATTCTGTACTTTAGAACATTTTTTTAAATATAATTTCTACCAAAAAATTAAATGGATTTTTTTTTCTCTACTAATATTGTTCATCTACAATCAGTTTTAGTAAATAAAAAATGATTGAATTAAACTAATGCTCTGTGGTCTTTGTAAATAATAATTGTTAAAAGAGCAACCATCACAATAGTAATTGGATAGTTGCATTGATTAGGACTATTTAGAAACCATTTTTCCCCCATTTCTTCTGTAAATGCTGCATTCCCCTTTCAGACTCACAAAATTTATCCCCTGCAGTTGGATGGGTGTATGCTGGACCTGCTGCCTCTTTCAGTAGTGCTGAGATGTTTACAAGTCAGATAACCCTTGCTACCTGTGCAGGAGAGGTGCAGGTGGAAAATCACTGAGAAGTGGCATTCTGGGTGCCAAAACAGATTAAAAGAGTGTAGCTGTGTGTTGAAACTACTTCGGCATTCAGAACTGCAAGGTTTGTTGTGAGCACTCGCTCTCCAAGCGTACTGGATTAATGAGACACTTTGCTTTTTTTTTTTTTTTTCTTCTGACATTTCAACATGTGAACTCAAAATTGTAACTATACCTAACACTATTTATATGTATATGCAAATATTTAACAGGTATCTAATACACATTATTGTGTATACATACGTATGTATGCTTGGAAGGCTGTGTTGTCGGGGTTCTTGGTTTTGTAATTGTTCTAATTTTTATTGTCTAACGTTGGCTTGAAAATGCCATTTCGTTATCCATGCAATTCTGTTCATCTTTGGCTTATAAATAAAATGTTAGAAATGTCCCTCTCCTACCCCCCCCCCCCCCCCCCCCCCCCGCTTGCATTTGCATTTTTCTGGAAAATTTTGGCAGCCTTTGAAATAATAAATTGCTACAGAATGATTTTAAGCATGGGTTTGTGGCATTACCACAACATTAAATACTTCCTGGAGAAATGAGAAGGCAGACGAGAGGCTTTCTTTCTTTTTCCTCACTGCTCTCTGTCCCAGCCTGTTGTGGTGGCTCAGTTTATTGCTGATTTGGATTCTAGTGGGAGGTTTGAACAAGTGTGATGAGTTTTCGTTCCTTCCCAACTTCTGTTGAAGTTAAGAGGGTTTATACTTTAATAGATACTGGATGTATTTGATACAAGCATGGACTGGATATCTTTTTTCCTTCAAAATTTAGGAAATTTTTCTGTATAAACATTCCAGGATTTGAATTGCAGTGGTCAAGGACAAGGCATACAGCTGTTTCTGTTGTAGGTGGATCAGCAGCTAATGGAAGTAGTTTGTTTTCAAGTTTTGTCAAAATAATACTTGTTTACAGCCACTTGTAAAATTAGTTGCTTGAGATTTTCCATTCATATGCTTTGTAGTGTTTTCCCCTCCCTTTGACTAGAAGGGGGAGATTTTTTGGTTAATCATTTAATGTTTATTCTCTATAGGGTGAATTCAGGGGTGCAAATAAGGAGTTTCTTTGTCCATTGGTCATGTAGTTCCTCAGTTAAAAAGTTGCGGGTACTAAGGGAATAGATTCAATCTGCCTTAATTTGCTGTTTCTAGAAGCTGTGTTCTGCAGCCTTTTTGTTTCCAGTTTCTTAAGAGTGGTGCCAATCTCCGGTAATTATATTGAAGTTGTTTATGAGGAAAGAGGACTGAAGAAAAGGAAGGCAATAACGGTCGTGGCAGCTGCCTCTGCAATTTCTTCCAAATCTGAATGATAGAAATGTCAACCTAAGGAAGAAATAAGCAGCTGAAGGGAATACAGAGGCAGGATGCTGGTGTCCTGTGTAGCCATACTGCAAAGTACACAGCTGGTCTGTAATTAGCAGTAATACCAAGTTAACCTCTAGTAGAAGTCTGATAGAGGCAGAGCAGAGTAATTGGTGAGAAATAATACTGCAGATTATCTTTTGATCAAATGGTATGGGAAGCCATATCATAATTCATCCCTTTGCAGGTACAAAGTGTACCTCAGTCATCTCTGACACGTTTTTGAACTAGCCTTGTAAACTATCTGGTGGAAGAGTCTGTACCCTCCCTACCTTAGTGCTGATTTCCAGTCATCCTCTCTCCCTGCTACTAGAAACTGTTTCTGATAATTGAAATTATTTTTCCTTTGCTTCCAGTTAAGTCAATTTTTTCATACTTGGCAGCATGAAGGAAAGTTGACACTGTGTTCTTAAAGCAGTTTCTCTTGTGTTGCAGTAGTGCTGTTATGCCTATTCTTCCCCCTACAATCTTTTGTTTTTCATAATATAAGTGAAGCCTCTTCATTTTCCCTGTTTTACATACTTTGTTGTTGTTATTTAGAAGTACCCTGCTGAAGTTAATCTCTCAAGAAGAAAATAGCAAGGTTGCACATCCATGTACCAGCAGATCAGTGAGACACCAAAGGGCATGATACTTCTGTAGAACCAGCTTGTTATGAGCCTGAAACCTGGTGGCTCTTACCAAGCAGGTTTCCTTTTAGAAAGACCCCTACCCCCAGAGAAAATATGCGATGTTAGACTTGTACAGTGTTTTTCTGATTAGAAACTGGAACAACATTGTCATTAGCAGGCTGAAGTGTGCTAATAAAGATCAATATATGAATAAATTTAGAATTGTGATTGTTCTGTATTAATTTTCAATGTTAAGTGATTAATTGCCATCATTGTCTTACAGTATTGGCTAGATCCTGCAAAGACCCTTGCTGAACATAAAGAGTTGATAAACAGTATGTATCTAATTTGAACATAAAGAATATATCTGAAGATGGAGTAACAGAGGCAATGTTCCATATGTACAGCTGTGCAACATTTATATTCTAGTCACAACAGATTGATAGTTCTTGAACACATTTATTACTGCAGTTCACAGCTGTATCAAAATTTCACACATAGATTGAACATACCATGATTTTCCAGTAATTTGTGTGATTATTGTCCAAAGACTTTATTAGAATTATTGCTTTTAGAATAATTTATGGTGCTATTCTTAACTTGTATAATTAATTTTATAGTAGCTGTGATACCTCTATTATACTGTACCATACCACAACCAATTTAGATTCCTTTTTGCTTCTGAAAGTAGAAGCAATTCTTCTTATTGATAATAGAGTGTCTGCTGTTACTGTCACTCTTCAGATATCATAGATGCAAGATCTGTTATTTATTATAATTAAAGAACATGGTAAGATTATATTACTTGAGAATTTGGAGACCTTCTATAAAAAGATACTATGTGGAGCATGCGTGGAATAAATTTAGCTAAAAGAATTCCAGTATTGAGTTAACTGAATCTTTTGAGGGAATATTTTTTAAAAGTTAATTAGAAAAGCTTTTCCAAATACTTCTTAATTAAAGTGGCACATAATTAAAGTTGCTTCATAAGATATTTGAAAATTTGGAAGGCATTAGTGTTCAGTATTACTAGTTAGGACAGAGAATCACACTTCATGAACAATAACATTTTCCAAATAGCTTCAGTGAAAAAGTACCTAAAGTCAAAAGCAAGCAGTAAAAAAAAAATAAAAAACCAAAACTTGGAGAAAATATAAGTTAGAAATTAAATCCAAAGTCAAATCCTTAAAATAAACAAAAACTCCATATAGTCAGACAAGCTATAAGAAAGAAAATGTGTAATGGATTTGTGATGTGGATGTAACATTTTTTCTGAAACTTTTTCAAGTGCTGTAAAATATAAAAATATGCTTCTTATTAGCTGTTTTGTAGTCAACCAGTATCAATTAATAACAATTAACAGTTCATAACAACTAACTTTTGCACCAAATACTTTTTCCCTCAGATGGACCACCATACACCCTGTATTTTGGCATTAAATTCTATGCAGAGGATCCATGTAAACTTAAAGAAGAAGTCACAAGGTACAGGATTCCATAAGAATAGAATTTATAGTTTGTTTATTTCAGGGCAGTAATCTATTCTAGCCAGGTGTGTATTGTTGTGGTGTGTCTGGGTTGGTTTTCTTTTCACTTGAACATCTTAATGTTTTTGCTTGAAGATGTATGTGTAGGAAGAGAATTGTGACTAGCTTCACACTGGTCAGTATGGACAACCATTTGGAAATCCAAAATGAAAAGTTGGTCTCTGATGCATCAAAACCCAAAGAGAGTTGATGTACACTTGTGTTTTGTTGTGTGTTTGTTTTTTTTTTTTTGTCTGTTTTTTAAGGAATGCATTGTCACATCTGCATTTTTGTTGTTAATTGAGTTTAGAGTTTACTTGGATATAATATATGAATATAGGGAATTTGCTTCTTTATTGATTTTAGGTTAAATTCTGGAACTGTTTTCCAAGAGGATTTCTTTTGGTCTTTCTAAAAATATGTGAAGAAAATTGAAGAATTGCATGCTTTTGATTCTTTTCACTAAGTTTGGCCTCTACAAAATATGTGGATACACATGCTAACACATGCACAGCACACTTGCACATAAACACATGGTAACACACACACACACACACACACACACATGCTTGCCTGTACTCTTACACACAGATTTTTCTGTTTGCTTTAATTATGAAAGGTCTCAGACACTTAGTTTTAGATTCAAAAGGCAATTAGAGGATTTGAGTAGGTAGGTGGACAAAATTAGTGCACTGGCTTGCATTAATAAATGACAAAATATTTCTTTTGATGTCCTAGGAATATGGCACATAAGAATTCATTAGGATGCATGCAGGATTTTAAATTTTCCTTAATCAAAGGTGGCAGTTACGAACAGGTAGAATATTTTTCTTCTACCAGAGGAAGAAAATTATTTTTTTTCTGTACTGGTACAGCAGGAATAGAAGTATCCAATATAACAAGTTAGGAGCTGGCCTGGTAAAAGTAATAAACACTGATTTTGCAGGTGAAAGAGTGTAAACTGGCCACAATGTGATGCCCCTGTACCATGAAAGTTTGATGCAGTTTTCCTGTACTTTTCCAGAAGCATTTGCAGCCCTGCTCACAGGGGAAGATGGATGACCCTGGGGAGGGAGCTTTTTTGCCACCGAACCTGTGATTGCTACCGGGGAGGCAGGGTGGATTTCTGTCTGGGAAATGACAGGGGCTAAGTTTTCAGAAACTGTTTCCCTTTGCCTTGTAATAAGGTCAGTCAGTGATTTGCACTGCTGATTAGGTATGTGACTCTATCTGAGAAGCATTTCAGTATAATTCCTAAGACTTTGTTCATCTTTGTGCGGTATTTGAGTATGCATTATTTGCATCTTAGAAAGCACAGAGGGAAGGTGTAAGAAAGTGATATGCTTGTGTTGACAGACTGAACAAAACACATTGAATAATCAATTGCCCTCAACATTTCTTAGCATTTATTCCTGTAGACCCTTGAATCTTGGACCGAAGGGTTTTTTTTTGGTGGTTTTGATTTTTTTTTCTTGGTTTTGTTTGTTGGTTTTGTTTTTTTTGTGTTCCCCCCCCCCCAAAAAAAAAGAAACCTCCTCTTGCTTAGAAGGGATTAAAAGCCCTACTTTTTTTAATAACAATAATTTTCTGACAAACTGTGTAATTCCCATGATTAAGAAGTGTTAACTGTTTTTTGCTAACCAGTATGTTTCTTTGGAGCATGTGTTTGTTCATTTTAATGGATATGAGAGGGGACACTGTTGTTATTGGATATTGGTGATCTGTGGCATTACATGATTACTATTTTCAGATAATGAAAACATGCTAAATTTGTAATTGGTTCACAGCAAAATCTGTCCAACTTGTAGGCAAAAGCTAATGCTGCGGTCTTTGTTGTATGTGGTTGCTAGAGCAAACTAGTGCTTAGCCACTATCATATGTACACGACAAACTTGAAAGTTCACAAGGTCCTTTAGCTACAAGTTTGGACAAAAGGTCATTTTGTCCTTAGTGGGAAAAAGGAGAGGAGCTTAGTGGCTTCAGTGGGAATTCAGGCTGTTCACTTTAGAGAAGTCACTTAAGCACTTAACAGTTGGCTCTCATAGTTGTTTTTTTTTGTTTGTTTTGTGTGTTTTTTTTGTTTGAGTTTTGTTTTTTTTTTTTTGTTTTTTTCAGGGAGAGGGTGTTTTTTTGCATTCCTATCCTGCTTTGTTTTGACACTACTATGAGAATGTAGAATTATAGATGTCTGCTACATGAAGAAAACATTTATAGTATCATCTGATATGAAGCTCCTCAGAAGCACTGTAGAGATAGAGGAGTGCTAACAGAAAGATGGGTGCATATAAAAAATGCATTACATGTTAAAAAGAAGATGCTGTGTAGTCCACAGTAGATATAAAATAATTTTTATCATTATCACCATTCATACAGGCAAGCTTTGTCTAGATAGGACTGGCAAACATAAGCTGGAAGCACTACTGAGGTATTGCCTAGAATTAAGAAACACTGAGTACATGCTTTGTGTTCCCTCATGACATTCCCAGAAAATTCTTACACAGTGCCCTGGTCCTTTAAGGCAGAGAGTATTAGCCGTTTGTTTTTTTTTTAAGGGTGGACATTGCTTCTATAGTATCTGTCACAGCAAAAATTCTGGGGGATCATTAATCAGAAAGATGCTGTTATCCTTATTCAGATGCTCATCTGGGGTGATAAAATCTAGTAAATTTGACTGGATCTTAAGTGATTTGTAATCAGCTGTCATGCAATCTGCAATTCGTGAACTTCCCTGAAATCAGTGTGCATGCACTTTGAACTTAAAGATCATTCCAAGGTGTTTTCATAAGTAACTTGTACTAACACAGAATAAATTATTTGCAGTGTAGCTGAATGGCTTTATGTAGATAAAGTTGAATTAGTGAATAATGAAAGACTATATGCTTGTATGGTTGACCATTTTTGCTTTAAAAAGTTACCTTCTCAATATTGTTACCTGTTGTAGGAACTTGGTACAAGAAATTTGCTTAGGCTAACGTGAAATCCTGCGAACATCTGTTGTAGTAAAACCAGACAAAATGCAACCAGCATAGGAAAGGTTTCCTGTAAATGAGTAAATAAATAAATGAGGAACTGTAAAACCAAGCAGATCCTGTTTATGATTGCTTGTTCTCTTGTCTCTTCTGTCTTATACATGTTGTTTCACTGCAAGTGGTTTCAGTATGTGCTTCATAAAGTGTCGACTCTGAAAATTACATTTTTACCCCTGCTATTTCTATCCCAAGAAGGAGAGTACTCCATGTTACAACAGATAGAGTTAGCTGCTGCTGATACGCACTTCCATTCTTTTCAGGGAGGTATAGACTCCCATCAAATCTGCTGGCTGCTTTAGCTGATACTTGGGTGTCTGGAAAGGAAACATTTGAGTAAAAAAGTATCCAATACCCAGTTCTCCCTTACTTTGATCCTCTGATCAGGGTTAAACTTCAGCCCTTTGATAGGTCTCTTGTTCAATTTTTCTGATTCTTAGTCCTCTTGCCCACTCCCTGACTGCTCTGTGAAAGTCAAAAGAGAGAAATCATGTTTTTAGGGGGAAAATTAATTATATCTGCATGATATAAGTAGATAGGAAAACTACAGTGTTCCCCTACCTAAGTTCTTTCACTAAATTAATCTTGTTTGTTACTTCAGGGTCAGGAGGGGAAAAGTCAGTAAGGAAGCTTCTTGACTGTCACATGGTTATGGTACATGGCATGTCTTCAGTAAAATGGAATATGGTGTAACATTACTTGATGCATCAAACTCAATGTTGAAATAATGATTTTGTTTTCTCTCTGTGTTTTAGGTATCAGTTTTTCTTGCAAGTCAAGCAGGATGTTTTACAGGGCCGTTTACCTTGTCCAAGCAACACTGCAGCACAGCTGGGAGCATATATAATTCAGTGTAAGTTCTGGCCAGCTGAGAGTTTATTTCTGTTAATCCTGCTTTAGGATTAATTTTAAGTGGTGACTGAAGACTCCACTAATACTTTATGCATTCATTTCAAAGCAGAACAAAACTAGTATGACTGATTTCATCTAGAGAACTGTAAATAGATGACTGTTCTGAACAGATAATAGGGAAGCAATATAGAAGTTATTGTAAAGACGAAACTGAAAAGTCAGTCTGAAGATTCTGGCAAACACTTTTGCCTGCTGAGGAATATCTTGTCATGTACTTAAGTCTTTGTGACTTAGTCTGGATTGCACATAGGGTATGACAGAACCTTTATCAAGAGGTCACAGATTTGGCAGGCTGTTGGCAACCTCCAGCCAATAAAGTCTTGTCAAGTCAAAGATTCTTTCCAGAATTAGGTTATGTCAATATGAATGTGCCTCTGCTTGAAGGGAGGATGTGTTTTGACCTGAAGTGAAGAATTTTAATTTTATCTGTCATTTATCTGCATTCACCCATCAGTAGTTAGCTTTTTCAGAAGTGGATGTTATATTGTGCATTCTTGATAGAACTAGCAATCAATTTGAAAGGAACTGTCTGTCTACCAGTTATTCCTTTCACATTACAGTTCAAACTCTGTATTCAAACACAACTGGTAACCAAGAATCTTATGATGAGTCATGCTGGGACCTGTATTTGTAATTTTTTCTGTGTTAAATTTAGATTTCCCATGACTGGTAAGTATTAAGCAGAGATTATATGTATTATTGGTGTTCCATGTGTGACTTAACAACACTTAATGCAACACAGAAAATAGTCCTCCTTAAATTTCCATTTTAGAATAGCAAGGCAGAATAATTTGTGTATAAAATGGAAGTGGGCATTATACAGAATTTCATGGTGTGTTATATGTGTTCCTAAAAAGCTAAAAATTCAGGCAGTTTTTATGCAAGTATTTTTAATTTCATTTTCCTAAGAAATGTGACATGTCATACTCTGAAGAACTGTTTGCAGTGCACATTTTGCTCTACTGGCATGTATGCCTTACCTGAAAAAATGCTGCAAATATGAGGCAGGAAGATACATAATGATGGTAACAATGGTATTAATAGAAATGAGTAAAAAAGAACAATTTCTTGTTCTTCAGTCATTTGTAAGGTCCATATCGGGAGTTGTTGTTTTGGTATAAAATCCTGTAACTGAGATTCTGATCTCAGATATTCTGTTGGAAAACAATGAGGAAGCTCATGTGAGAGAGGAGAGTTAAAGCATGGCAAAGGTTACATACAGTGGTTTAAAGCTAGTCCTGGCACCAGCAAGAATACATTCCCATTGACTATAAAAAGCTTTGTCTTTTTATTTAGAGCCTGCAGTTGCTCAAAGTATATGAAACCACCTGGGAAATATGTTCAGGTACTGAAAACATGAACCCAGGGCATCAGCGCTGAGATCAACAGCCTTTCCAAAGGTGGTGTGCCAGACAGACTGTATTTTTTTCTTTCCTAAACTAAGATCAAGTGCATTTGTGGGAATTTGGCATTAGCTGAGAATCTCTGTTTCTGTACTGATACTTGTGGTGTCTTGCCTGGTGCAGCCAGCAGCTGCCAAGATCCAGAGGAGGGGCCAGGGCCTGTGTTCTCCCAGGGTCCTCTACTCATGTGCTGCTCTAGCCACAAGCCCTACTTTCACCATTCAGATTGTACCTGGGTGTCATCTTTGGTCTCTGGGCAGGTCCTGTTTTTAACCAATTAATCATTTTCCTTCTTTTGTGGTCAAAGATTCCAGACTATTATAGTGGAGATGATGGAAAAATCAGTACCCATGGCACATTTTGGAGAATTTTCCTATTGAGAGTGCTGGAGTTATTGCTGCTGTAGTCCTTCCTGTTATTCCTGTTATGGGCAAAAATCATATTATTTTGACAGAGGTTTTCTAGAGAAACTTTTCAACATCCCTACTGAGCAGATCACTATCTTGTTCTAGAAACATCATTAAATTCTGGAAAGAAACATGAGTTGTTAGATGAATCCTTTGCTTCTTGGGTCTTGAAGCCTCCTTTTGGCTATGTTTTTGACTTTGTAGGCATTTTATAAAAACCTCCTGTGAAGCTTTCTTCAGAGAAGCCTACCCTATGTAGATTTTACTTAGGGTTATTAAAAAATTGAAATACTAATTTTCACAGTTTTTCAGATAGCTGCAATTATAGTTAAGATCAGTAGAAGTGAGTTCTGACCAAGGTGCTTATTTATTTTAGATTTGCATTGCATTGTGAAATCTGACATAAGTAATGTATGCAAATTCAAGGTTGTTTCAAAGAAAATTATACCAGCTATCTATTGTGTTAAGAAAATTATTAAAAAAAAAAAATTAATTTGAAAGTAAATTTAATGTTCAGGAAATATATTGATATTTTATTGAAAAATGAAGTCTTGCATTTCCTCACAAGAAACAATGCTTACCTTTAGAAGGGCATACCTCCATGTGTCTCAAGATATTTGTCTCCATTTGCATTCCCACACTGACATCTGTGTTAGGAGACCCAGAAAGAAGGTGGGTCAGTTCTGTCTGTAATATTATATCTTATGGGAGGGCACAGATATTCCAAAACCAAAACTTTTTTTCTTCACTTCTTTTACATATACTGCCAAATAATATATGTCATCAAATCTCAACTTTGCTGGCTTGGATGAAATTCTATTCAGTCCTGTAGAAGTGGTACAAATTCTGCCAAAACTTCTATCTCTGAACCTTCAATTTCTCTTTTAAAAAGGCTGAAAACATTTTTTCTTGGTTTTATGTGTGCTTATATGAATAGCTATGTACTGTTTTGTTGTTTTTTAATGGACTACATGGTAGTCAGTTGGAAACAGGTGTCTTGGGACCAATAGGTGAATGATATAACACTTTGTTTAACATAAGGTGTTGAAAATAGGTGACCTTTCTTTTCTTCTTGTATTCTCTAGCTGAGCTGGGGGACTATGACCCATATAAGCACACTGCAGGTTACGTCTCGGAGTACCGATTTGTTCCAGACCAGAAGGAAGAGCTGGAGGAAGCCGTAGAGCGGATACACAAAACTCTGATGTAAGAACTCAGTACTGTTGGGAACTTGGCAGGTAACATCACATACAGAGATGCTTGGTAGGTGGGGAAGGGTGCAGCTTGTGCCTGCAGAGTGGAGGTCTCTGGACCCAAGGGAAGAACACAGAGTTCAGTTATGTCCCTCAGAAACAGAAAACATTTTACATAATTAAAGTTGTTCTTTTAGGAACCGATGGGGCGATAACTGGAAATACTATGTATGTCAGACCAATGTATGAGTGTTTCAGAACCAGCAGTTTTAATAGTGCTTCTGTTTTCTTTTAGTTTTGTAGTTAAATAAATAAAAGTCTGCAAGGTCAGTTCCCTATTCCAGGACAGATTTCCTGTTTGGGCATATTGCTTATTATGCCCATGCCTCAGTCTGCTGCCTGTAAAATGGGGATAACATTTCTTTGTACTGCGCTTCGTATTCAAATGAATGCTTGGGACAAACCCACTTTTGATTTAATAATTTACAGCACTTTGTACAATGAAGCCTCTATTTTCTTGCCAGATCCTTAGCTAAGGTAATGAAGGAGTGCTTGTAGCAACCTGCATGAACGTTTCTTTGTAGGGGTGGCTCACACTGCAGGAGGTACCAGGAAAGCAGTTTATATGCCCATGGTTTAAGTGATAATCTTAGCTACAACATCTGCATGAATTAAAGAGACAGTTTGGTTTTACAAGCATGAAGTCCTTTCATTTTATTAATCAACATATGTTACATAAAACATATTGGCAGTGGACAATATAATGGGTTTCACTGTGAGGAAGAACATATGATTTCTAAGAAAAAAAGCAGCACCCAGAAGCAGAGTCATCAGCCAGTACTGAATAACAAAGGCTTTCAAAGTGCTGGTTTCTGGACAAAAAACAAAATTCCAAAACTTTGCGTGTGACTTTAAAGCAGTGGGAGAAGCAGGCCTCGAAGTAATTTCGATTTAAACTGAACACGGTACTATCAAAGTTCACAGGCATTGAAACTATGTATGATAATATTTCTTACGTATGGGAAGGAGCTCAGAAAGTGGGATTAAGCTAGAGTTATGGTACTTGACAGGGGCAGGAGGAGAATGTGAGGCACACTGCAGATGAGACAGAGGAGGGCTACAGAGATCATGTATGTCAACCAACCTGGTTGATTCATGCATTCCCAACTTAACCTTTATAAAAGTTTGACAAGGCAGAGTCATTTTCATTATAAAGATTGCAGAATTTCAGTTCTCTGTCTTTCAGTTACTGGGATAACAATCCCCTTAGACACAAAACATGTGAGTTGTGCTGTCATTGACATTCTGGATAATCTCTGCCTGATGGTGGATCCCAAGATGCTGCTTTAGGAGTCAGCTCATTTTCTGTGAGGCTGCAGTTTGTGCATAAAGTGCCTTTCCTTGATTACTTGGGAAGCAAAAAAGCAAAACTGCAGTATGGACAACCAGGAAGTGGACTGGGGTGTCTAACAGATAAGCGAGATAAGAACTAGTAGTAACCTTTGGCCGCATTGTTTCTGTCAGTGCTTGAGAGATGAACAACAGCAGCAACATAGAGAGGAAAACCAGTAATTTCATAGGAATGTTGGAGCAAAGGATGTGATTTCCAGTAAAGGTGGTAGAGCTAGAAAGTGATTATGTGTGAATATAGGTTAAATACTAGATGCATTTGCAGCAGCTGTGTAAGTAGTCTTCTTAGAGGAGGTTTATGCTGCCTCTAGATGTACAAAAGTAAAATGAAAAAATCGCCAGCAATTTAGAGCCACTTTTTGTCCCACTTACTCATATTTAGAAGTGGTCTTCTATGTATAACATACTTTCAGTGAGGTTAGTTTTAGACTTGAAGTACTCCTGGTACAGAGCCTGAGCTGCCAATTGCTGTATGAAAGCACTGCAAGGTAGAGAGATCTGGCTTCCCAACCTGATGTTCCAAATATTAGACTACAGTGCCTTCAGAAATGCAAAACATGAAATTGGTTTTGAAAATAAAATGTATGCCAGATCAACTGTACACAACGCCAAATTAAACATTTACTTGCTTATCTCCAAATTCATATTCCTGGTAAGTATAAAGAAGCTTGTTTTAACAAGTCCAAGTGAGGTGCAATTGTGGTGCAGCCATTTATTAAGATGGGTGCAATAGAAAACTTTTTATGAGTACACTCATCCTACCCTTTGTTAAAGTAAAGATAATCAGAGCTAGCTATCTTGCATGTAAATTCAGATTTCTTGATTCTTTTGCTATAAAGAAGCCACGGTCTAGATAAAGGTTAAGAAATTTCTTGCCTGTAGTTTTGCATGCTAGTTTTATTTGTGCCTTGTTTAATGAGAATAGGTATTAACTCAGAAGCACAGCTGTTCTGTTTGGGAAGTTCTCCTGTGATTGGAATCAGTGCCAGTTGCCACATTGACCTCAGCTTTCTCTTTCAGTGAAGAGTCTGTTGTTCAGTAACTATTTCTACGTAGTTGCCTGGCTGCCTTACAGTAATTGATGATTTACAGAGAACCTTGCTACAGGTTCTTTTGTGAAGTACAAAAGTGCTGGTTTTTCTGTTCCAGAGACTGGAAACTGAGTAACAGAGAGTGTTTGATTCAACATCAGAGGTGGTTGTGTTTCAAAAATGAAACTTGGGATGAATTCTGTGTACCAGGCCACTGATACTAAGCAACCTTAATTCCTCTCTCTCAAGTTTCTGCAGTCATTAGTGTAGTAAATGAGATTTAAGACCCATTTGTCTCAAAAAGTTTGTAACCTTGAAGAAGCTGGGGTAACAGTGGTTGCAAAGAGAGGTCATAACTGTCTTGACACCGTCTTTAGTATTTTTGTAAGCTTATTGACCTAGACCTCTGAAGTTCTTTTGCAGTTAGGTGTCATGGATTTAGCAGCATCAGAAAAGAGAGTGAAAGTAAGGTGTACCCATTGCTAGTTGAGCCTGTCATGATCGGCACTGTCAGCAATGACTTCTGTACAGGAGACAGTGGTCTCTAGTTAAGAGGTTTGAAGCTGCAATGGCTGAGGATATATCCTAGATTATCTCACCAGAAACATTTTAGGAACAGGTTTATGATATGGTTTAGAAGACTTACTTTATCCTTTCTGGAGCTGAGCATGGAAGCATGGGGATTTTTGCAAGACACCTTGGTGGTGGTGCATGTACCTTGCTTCCAGGTAAACTGGTTTTAGTTGCAGGTTCTGTCTGTTTTTTTGCATGTATCCTGGGCTCAGCAGTAGCAGTCATTTTTCTCCTTCTTAGTAGCTGGTTTTGACTTTCAGCCTGGGAACAGCGCTGATAACACCGATGTTTTTAGTTACTGCTCAAATGTTTAGTCTGACCAAGGACTTTCTGAGTGTTACGCTCTGCCAGGGAGGAGGGGAAGCTGAGAGGAAGCTGGGACAGGACACCTGACCCAAACTAGCCAAAGAGGTATTCCATACCACAGCATGTCACGCCCAGGATGTAAACTGAGAGTTACATGGAAGGGCAAGTTCACTGGTCGGTTGGGCTGGGTATCGGCAGGTGGTACTGTATTCTCTTCCCTAGTTATTTCCCACATCATTATTATTATTAGTGGTAGCAGCAGTGGTTTGTGTTATACCTTAGTTACTGGACTGTTCTTATCTCAGCCTGTGGGAGTTACATTCTTTTGATTTGTTCCTCTGGGAGGAGGGTGGGGAGGGTAAGAGAATGTCTCCTTCACAGGTTGACTACCCGAGAAGGATTAAAAAGAAATGTAATTGCTAAGCACTTCTGTTATATACCTCCCAAAGTATAAAGGTGGTGACTGCACTGGGAATGCAAGCCAGATCAGTTTCATGATCAATGATTCTATCGTA
Organism: Pezoporus wallicus; assembly: GCF_028554395.1. Taxonomy (NCBI): domain Eukaryota; kingdom Metazoa; phylum Chordata; class Aves; order Psittaciformes; family Psittacidae; genus Pezoporus; species Pezoporus wallicus. The sequence goes on along the minus strand of NW_026642515.1, from coordinate 737,630 downwards.
TTACAAGTCATTACCATAAAGTACAATGGGACAAGAACCTTACCCCAAGTCCCCCAGCTGATAAACACTAAGACAGCAAATAATCAGCTGTAAGTAAGGTACAACATGTTGAAACTGTGAGGTCAGAAGCAACAACTCTGACAGCCAATAAATTAGCATTGTGATGAGCGACTATTAATCTGAAACAACGAATGCTTATCACAAATACGATTAGACACACTCCGGTCACATCTGTCATTATCTCAACCCTTCGTGTCCCACATTGGGTGCCGAGAAGAACTGTCCTGGTTTAAGTGCAGTCAGTAACTCAGAACCACCCAGCTTGCCTGCTCACTCCCCCCGCTTCCTCCCCCTCTCCGCTCTTTCTGTTCCAGACTGCAGCAGATCTCGGACTAACTGATACTTGGCAAGTCAAGTATTTTGAATTGATATTGCATCCTTATGGATAATTAGCTTTAAGACTAGCTCTCAATATTGTTTAGGGCCCTCAGTGGCACACTTTGTCCATCTCAATGAGCAGTGCCTGTCAGCTGCATGGCTGTTACATTGCCTGCCCTGCCATAACCATCTGCAAAGACTCTTTCATTTTGGAGAGCATTGAGGAGTAGCGTTTGTAATTTCATATGTGGTAAAAAATGAGGCACCCTTTGTAATAGTGGACATTATTTCAGTCCCTGATATTTCTCACTTCCCTTCATGTTCTGTCTTCTTCATTTGTATTTGGGAGGACTTCTTCGTCTGGCTTCCATCTGCTTCCTTCAGAAGCTTCAGCTCACATCTTTACTTCCTTTAAAACTTCTGTGAATTTCTTACAAACTATGTATTATTGTGGAAATATATGTTCACACACACTTATTTGGCATTTGAGACTTTTGGTACTTTCAGAGTGACAAAGTGGGATAAGCATATCATCATTCTTTTAGGTATGGTCAGTAAGGAAATGCTACTAGCAGTATTTAAATTGGTGTTGGATTCTAGCAGTAATTCAGTAATGGCATAATCCACTTTGCTCAGGACTGATGTTCTGTCTGGGAACTCAGTAAGACAATATGGCTCCAGTGAAGTTTTCTTTAAATTTCTGAGCGCTACCAATAAGATTTAAAAAAAAAAAAAAAAAAATCAAGTTGTGTAGTAAGTTTTTATAGCAGTAGTGGATAAAAGACATGCCAGATGTGACAATATGATTTGCTGAATATCCAGTGTTCTGCTTATTCTGAGTACAGAGATGAATCACAGATCTCCTGGGAGATCCAGCCCTTGGAAGAAAGAGATTTCTCTTACAAGCTTCAGGTCTGCTGTTTCTCTGTAAGTCCTTAGAAAGAAGGGCCAACACCTGAAGCAGTATCATTTCTACTATGCACAATAGGTGGGCTGAAGCAGCCCACCTCAAGATAGGCGAGCATTTTAAATACCTATACTGTTACATTCATGCTAGCACACTATTTCAGTGTTCATGTTAGATATGTTTTCTGTCTTGCCAGGCATAGCAAGAATTTGGGAAAACCTGGAAAGGAGCTGCTAGGCTGGGGACAAAGAGTGAGAATGAGCATATTGCAGGACTTTTCCAGGTCTTGAGTCAAAATGCTGAGCTCTGCTTCACATCTCAGATTTGAAAGGTAGCAAATGCAGTGGTTTCCCTAAGAGAGCAGTCACAGGGTGAAGCAGGAAATGCATCCTTTTTGAGTTAACATTTTCACAAGATGTGTTGTACTTTCTCAATAACAGTTCAGTAACTTTCACAGAAGTATTAAAAAAGAATGAAGATGAATAAGTAGCTTCACATATTTCAGGCTTGAAACAGTGTTTTGCTCTTGTACCAATGGGAGTTATTAAGGAAAGAATAATTTAAATTCTGAGGATGAGTCTGTTGTCGACTTTGTATTTATTTGATCATTTTGTTCTTTTTGAAAATCAGTCCTTTGTCACTGATGTCAAATATGCTCCTAATAGCATGGGGTTTTTCCCCACCGGTTTTCTGCTCTTGTTTCCAACCAGCATGCTGCTGATGGTAGTTTTAATCTGGTGAATTGATATTTGCTGATAGGAAGGCAAGCTGGATCTTTGACACTGGTAGTGTCATGAGACGGACTCCAAACTTTGTTTTCACCGTAGCAGACTTGATTATTACTAGTTTGTGTGGCTTTCTATAGACAAGATTTTATGAAGAAAGGAATATTTTTTCTGAAGTCATGAACTCTGCTTTCAGAAACTGCTGTGGGGAAATAGTACCCCAGTCAGTCATTCTATTCCTGCTTTATTAATTATCATATATAGTTACTGAGAAAAAAGTTATTTTGCATATTCAAACCTAAAAAATGGAATGTCTGGAGTGTGTTTGTGACAGTAGGGAAAATATTAGCCACTGTAGTAGGCATGCATTGTATATATGATAGCATATATCTGTGACAGGATCTTACAGGAGAAAGTTTAGTAGAAAGAAAAATAGAAAGTTTATAGAAAATTTGTTCCTACTGTCCAGTCTCACTTGGAGCAAGCAGAAGTATAAGCCGAAAGTATCCTTTCAGCTGAAAGTACAATGACAGTCTAAACAAATGGAAGGAAGGATTGCATACATGTCCAGGATACTGTATCTGTTAATGTGATCTATTTTAATATGTTGACTGGAAGTGCTAATTTCTTAACAGAATTTTGTTTACAGGGGTCAAGTTCCTGCTGAGGCAGAATTGAACTTCTTAGGGGTGGCCAAGTGCCTGGAAATGTATGGAGTGGATCTCCATCCTGTTTATGTAAGTATTTTTTAAATATTTCAAGTTTGGTAACAATGAAAAAAATTTCTTTTAATAAAGTGGGGGACAGTATTTATGTAGTTTACTTGCCACAGAATAACTTGAGAGGAAGCACTGTATTTAACAAATGCAAAAGAATTCATGTTTACAGACTGAGGGGATTGGGTCATTCTACCTACAGAAGCCTGTTGTGTTTTAGATGAAAAGCTGTGATTGTATAATAACTGTAAAAGACAATCAGTTAAACTTTGGAAAAAAACAGTTTAGATAAATAAGAAGCAATGACTGCAAGTATCAGGGGACATGAGAAAGGGGAATAGTCTTTGGCTTTGACACAAGAATTTCCACATTTATTTTGTGTAAATAACAGCAAGTGTGTCCTGAAACCTTTTCGATACCATTGTGAAAACTAGGGTGGGGTAGCAGCAGCATGTTGGGCTTTTTTTAATAGTTACTGTGAAGGTTTTGCTAAAGATGAGAATATGTTTCCAGCTTTTCTTCTGCTGTATCGTGCAGCACTGCAAGTTGTCTGTAATGCCTCAGCAAAACCCTCCACTTCTTTTGTAAAACAGCATGTATGATGGGATAGGATCCAATCCATCACCTGGAGGCTACCAGCTCCTGGTGGAAACAATCCTGTCTTGTTTGAATAACTGCGCTTGTGGCAGTTTTTTTTTGAACAGAAGTAAAAAGCCGAAGTTCAGATGGAGAATTGTAATATAGATCACTGAGTTAGATGTCAGTACTCTGTAAAATTATTTGAAAGAAAATAGAGAAATCAAGATACTAACAGAAGATTAAGTATGTATTTCCTGCTGAAAATTGTGTAGCCCACAATATGATGTTTTTTTTTAATTCACCCTATAGCTTAATTGTATTCATATCCCATTTAACCCTCCCACCCATAGAAAGCTGGGGGAGTTACTGGAACAAGACTGAACATGATCCAACACAATCTGTTAAATTAGTAGAGCCTGGAATTGCTTTTGCTATGCAATAAGATCACTGCTCTGGGTAGTGAGGGGATGAGTTGTAATATGCCCAAGTCTAACCCATGAATATTATTGTTTCTATTAATACTGCAACAGCAACATAAGCCCTCATTTGAGACACATGAAGAGATGTAATTCTTTTCCTTGCTTGGTCATTTTAAAAGTAAAGTTGCCTTTAGCAGTTAGTTCACTGAGGAGCACAGGAAGAGCTTGCCAGGTGTGCTATGAGCTTTCTCACATCAGTGACTACATCAGTAGTCACACAGAAGGACACTTTTCTACAGTCAGTCCATCTCACAGTTGATATTCTTTGTGGTTCATCCTCTCCCGGTTTAGAGCTTGCAGCACTCTTTGTCATTGCCTCAAATAGGCAGATGAACAAGCTTTTGCAACTGACATTCTTCTAAAGTCATGCTGTAAGGTTTGCACTCTTTCAAGTGTAGGGCACATCTGATTTTTGTTACTGACCATAAACGGGGGAAATGGGGGCCTTCTGCCACTAGCACAGGGGTATTCACCCTGTTCTCTCCTGACATGGTTTGCAATTTGAATACTGATCCCAAGAATGGTTTCTTATGGAGATGATGTGTGCAGCTGTTCTTTGCATGTTGTTACCCATTCTGAAAAAAAAATGCTCTTTCTCAGAGGACTTACTTCACTTGGTAGCAGTATGCAGGTGATAATTTTTTAGGAGGGAGAAGGCAACTGTGAGGTTATATTATGGTAGAATAGGTCAGAAAATCAGTATTCACCTTCATCTGAAAATTAAATGTCTGTTGCATTCATGTCTGAATAAAGAGTTCAGTTTCTGAGTTTTGGCCATTTGCCAAATATCCCAACGTATTTCCTTTTTAAAACTTAAGTCTTTTTTTGCTTTTCACCATGGCACATGGAGTCTCACAGTCTTTCCCTCACTGCCATTCTTTCTTGCCTCTTTGCCTCCATGCTTACAAGTTCTCATGTAGGAATGTTTGTCAGTAAAGCAAGTGCTATATTCCCATTTGCACGCAGAAACAGTATGTTCAAGTCAGTCACCTACCCCTCTGTTCTGCTCTGGTGAGTCCTGCATTCGTCTCTGGTGCCCCTAATGCTAAGGAGTTGTGGAGCTGTTGGAGCAAGTCCAGAGAAGGCCATGAAGAAGCCCTGAGGATTGGAGCACCTCTGCTCTGGAGAGAGGCTGGCAGAGCTGGACTTGTTCAGTCTGGAGAAGAGAAGGCTCTGGGGACACCTTAGAGCAGCTTCTAGCGCCTAAATGGGCTGGCAAGAAATCTGGAGAGGGACTCTTTATGGGGGTATGTAGTGACAGGACAAGGGGAATGGCTTTAAGCTGACAGAGGCTAGGTTTAGATTAGGCATTAGGAAGAAGTTGCCAGGTTGCTCAGGGAAATTGTGTCTGCCCCATCCCTGGCAGTTTCCAAGGCCAGGTTGGACAGGGCTTGGACTTGGACAGCCTGGTCTAGTGGAAGGTGTCCCTGCCCATGGCAGGGGGTTTGGAACTAGGTGGTCTTTAAGGTCCCTTCCGACTCAAACCAGTCTATGATTTTATGGTCCGGCTGACTTCTCACTAGACCTCACTGCTTCAGTGGTACAGCTTGCAACTGTATGAGTGACATACATTTTTATTTTCTAGGGTGAAAACAAATCTGAATATTTTTTAGGATTAACACCCATAGGTGTTGTTGTCTACAAGAATAAAAAACAAGTAGGAAAATATTTCTGGTATGTATAATTTAAAAACGATAACGATGTTATATGGAAATGTATGATGTGTGGTATAAATTTGAAAGGTTAATTGTATCAATAGAAAAAAGTATACTTGGAATTCCAAATATTTGTCTGGATTATACAATTTTTTATTTCTTTGATAATCCAGGTATTGAAAAAAATAGTTCACCTTTACCGTACTTCGGTTAAAATGTTTTTCTGTTGTTATGTGGTGCATACCTGAAAAAAAAAATTTACCTGTGAATTATTTTTTTGTCTTTGTTTGTAAATATATGCAACTTTATTATTCATGAAATTAAAAACTCACAAAGTTCTGTCTGTCTTTTTACAGGCCTAGAATTACAAAAGTTCACTTCAAGGAAACACAGTTTGAGCTTAGAGTCCTTGGAAAAGATGTAAGTTTTTCTTTAGGCCTGAAAGAAAAACACAATCTCAGGTCTGATGAAGTGGGAATTTTTGTGTGTTTGTCAAAGCCTAATGTATTTTACGAAAATTTACTGCAAGAAACCATCAAAGTGTCGTTAATGTTATTGATAGTTACTGTAAGACTATTACCTTATCCTCAAATGTATGTTCCTGATGGTGCTTGCAGAAAGGGGAGGAAAATTTTCTGTTCATGTTATGTAGTGGGTGTAGAGAACTTCAGCAAAGCAGAAGGAAGTAGGAATTTTATAACAAACCATTATAGTTTTATATTTTGCTCTGTAAATTAGAGTAGCCTGCTTCTGCAGTCTCTTGTTTATGATCTCAAATAGTGCTTTTAAACTAGGCTACATCTATAGGGAATGCTTATCTTCACCAAAATATGGATGGAGGAAAACTTACAAAGCTGTTAGGCACAAGTAGTTTTGTAGGTTGGAAACAAAAGCAGCCAAAAAATGTATCTTGAAACTCATTTGTCAGAGTTTTAACTTCATTGTGCTGTTAAGACCATTTGAGAGAAAACAATGTTGGTTCCAGTGGAGCAAGGATAGCAGTTTGGTAGCAAGAGTAGAGGTTTTAAGATACTTATCACCTATGAAGCATGTGGGGTAGGGGAAGGAGAAGGAGGGTGTCGAGGACGTAGGGAAAATGGTAAGTATCGTAGAACAAACAGTTGCAGTCAGCCTGGGATTTTTGGTATGTGGTTGAGTTATGTGATTAGTTTGCTGAGTTGTTGAAAATACTTTGTAGGTCTCTTTGGAATATCGGGATTGAAAATTATCTATGTATCTTCATTCATCTGTGTATTAGTTGTCTCACCCATGATTTTTCCATGAGGCCATTTGGTACATTCAGTATATTCTGGGAAATATAAGCATACTCCTGACTGGTTGTCTTGCTTCTGTCTTGGACAGCATCTCTTGTGCCTCTGCAGATATATTGTCAAGTTTTGGTTTTGTTATTCCAAGTGGTTTTTTTTCTATTTGGTGTGGTAATCTTTGGGAAGTTTGTTCATTATGGTGTATTTGTTGAAAGTGGAGAGTTGTTTGAAGGCTGAGTGAAGGCTGGGAAAACTTTTCTCAATGTTTCTTGTGAAGGGTGAATGCCTGTTCAGGTATAGACAAGTCTGAGTTTGACTTAGAATCAACTGCATTGAAGTGATGTTTTAGTTTCTGTTTGATGCTACATATGTGTAGTTTTTGTTTGAACCATGTGCAATTGCAAAGTTTTCACATCCGGAGCAGAAAATGTGGAAACTTTGCAAAATGTGCTTAAGTGGAGACTGTGAATGTTGATGTCCGTTGAACGCTTACTATTGTGATCATAAGGCATATGCTTTGACAGCACTTGTTAATTTCAAGTCTCAACAGGTACTTTTAGGAAATTGTTCAAGAGAACAGTAAACAACAAGGGTGTACTGTCATTAAAATCTTCTTTGCAACTAATACTCATTTGAAATTTTTCTACAGTGCTTCATATCCTAACAAGATCAGGGAAGGCCAAAATGACCCAGAAAGATTTTTCTCTCTCCCCCTTTTTTAAACATTCTGTGGTATCACTTTGAACAAAATTATGTATTAGCATAAGTAAACACTAGCCTTAATCCCTAGATTAAAGCTGTCATAATAATTTATGCTGTTCTGCACCCAGAGGAGGAAAAGCTCATCAGTGTCTTTACATGACTGTATGTTCAAATGCTCCTTGAAAACTTAATTCACAGATTTCTTTTATTCCTCTCTTGTTTTTTGTTTTTGTTTTTGTTTTTGTTTTTAATGAATGCTATCACTTAGTCCTTCTGTGTGGACATGAGGTTGCAGTTTAGAGAGTAAATGTGCTAGTTTTACTTCATCCTGCCTCCTAGGATATCAATTTATGGCACAGGGAATTAATACTTGCCTTGTTTCACATATGTGTTCCATGTCTGGAACATATTAGGTGTTTCCAGTTAGTTGGAAAGAATGCTAGCAAGGATTATTGAAGATAAGAAGTAATGGAGACTTTACCCTGCCGTAGTTTTATGGCATATAGCAGAGGAGTTAACATCATGTAATAAGAAGAGCAGATTATTTCTGAGTATATCGAGTGCTTTGTGTGAATAACATTTCCCATATTGTAGTGAAAATGCTGTGCAGGCTGAATTTTTGTTTATATTTCCACACACTACCTATGTTTATTCACACTGACAGGCACCTTTCAAGGGTAAACCTGCTCATCAAGGGAAAGCTGTGCTTTTATTAGTGATGAAGTGTTGCTCTTTCCCTGTGTGGGATAGGGTTACTTGTGGTAACTTCTTTGTTGTCCCTTTCAATAAATTTGACTTGAGATTTTTTTTTTCCCCAACCTACCAAAAGAATTTTAATGTGTACTTCCCACTAAAGGGAATTGGACATCCTGATCTTCTTGACAGATGGCAGACATGGCAGGCTAAATGTACAAGTCTGTGTCCTTAAGCTGCCTAAAATATACACTGTGGGGTGCCTGTGTCAGACATACTTATGACAGCTGAGTTTGTTGTTTACATCATTTTGCTTTTTATAAACTTGATTTACTGAGGAGAAGATATTTATGCCTACTGTCTACTAATCAAGTAAGGTACTTCACCTTTCCTGTGTTGCAGTGTAATCTTTATACTTCATACCTCTTCCATGAGAACATTTCCTGTATATTTAATTTTCTGTTTTTCCTGTGTACCTGTTGCTGTTGTGTGCAAGCATGACCATCCTTCACTACTTTGCCTGTATTACATGTTTTATCTTTCACTCCTTTGCTTGTATTATGTGTTTTCCCCTAAGGCTATTGCTATTCCCCTTCATAAATAAAATACTGCCCTTGAGATACGGCCATCTGTGAATTATCCCAAGATGTGAGACTAATGACCTGGACCAGCTGGCAGAAACTCTTTTTCAGTGGTGTTAATCATTGAATTCGTATTTCACTGTCCCTGGAGTAGTCCCATGCTGTGAATTTAGTTCGGCTTTTCATAAAACCTCTTAAGTATCAGAGTGAAATTAGGAACTCTTCCTCTGTGAGAACTGCACAGAAGGATTCCCTGAGCACAACAACCAATTGCAAAGAATTTTTGAAGGTAAGTATACTTCTGTGCAGTTTCCTTTAAGACCACAGAGAGATTCATCTGATGCCTTTGTACAGTTCCTAGTAGCAGGAAATGATCCAGCAATGCAGGTGGCTGCCAAAGTCACTGCCACCCCACAGCAAAATACAGCATAGTCACAGAGGATGCATGATGTGGACATGGATAATTGTAATCAGAGAGGTGCACAGCACACCTCCCATGCTTTCCCCATGTGAGGACCAAGGATTGCTTTCTAGACATCTCTGTCAACTGAGGACATGAAACAAAATAAGAGAAAAATGTGCTTTGATAGATTGTGTAGGTTGGGAATTTAAATGTAATAATATAAAAGAGATAATGTGGAGATTTTTTGCCTGTTGGTACCAAGTATTTCTGTGATCTTCTTCACAACCCCATACTGTTTTTTGTAACAGTGCCATTTACTTTGGTTGCACTGTGTCTGAACATGCAAGTGAATGATTTCCCTCCTTCGCAGAGTTCATGCAAAACCTCTGTACTACTTACTTTTCATCTTTCTCTTTCACCAAGCCACAAAGTGGTGAATGTGCAAAACACGTGCTTTTGTAACCTTTATGTTATAAGAGACAGGTCATTTTGAAGTCTGAAATTTTTGGTTTGAGGGATTTTGAAATTTGGGTTCTTTCAAGTCAGAGCAAACCCCCAAACTGTGCACTTAAGAATGATTTACACATTTTCAAGACATGCCTTCCTCAGTAGTTTTGCTTAGTCAGATGAAGAGGCCCAGTTCAGCTGAATTCAGAAAGTGAAGTTAGTAAAGACTGTTTTCAGGAGCCCTACCAACCACTGATGCATGCTAGAGGAATTTCAGGGCAATTCCAAGGCACATAATGCTTGCCATTCTGGTGGCTGAAACTTGTCTAGGTAGAAGATTTTTGTGTTCTTTTAAACAGTCTTGGGAAGCCCTGTAAATATGCTTTATTTTTTTAACCTGCTTTTTGTGTCACAAGTATGAAAAGTAATGACAGGGTAGTTCAACTGTACTCCTTGATCTGTCACACACTATATTGCATCTTAAATTAACAAGTTCTAGGCAGAAATTTTTTATTTGATTTTTTTCCTCTCACAGTTTATTGGGAAGCTTGAACAGGGTTTGAAAAGATGTTCTTCCTATTCTAAAGTGCAATTTAACTTAGATTTCAGTTCCAGGAAAGAAGAACATTTTGATCTTTAATATAATTTAAGAATTACAAATTACTTTCGTGTAATCTACATTTGTATCCCCTTCAGCTAGAGTGGCAGTGGAGGGTGGAGGTGAGCAAGCACTGTTAATAGATCATGTAGTATGGTTTAGGCTTGTTTTGGTTGGTTGGGGGTTTTCTTGGCTTTTCTTAACCACTTGCTGTGCCATCTTAGAAGGATTCTAAGATTGGTTCAAAGCTTGATAGCAAAATCATCAGTAATGAATATTTTTGAAGGAGAACTAAGATTAAAATTGCTGCATAAACTTAAACCCATTGCCACTGAGGTGTTATTGTCAGGTTTGGGTTTGTTTTGGTAAGTTTTTCATTAAGTTTTAATTGGTATAATATGAGGGTGAGATATGTTTGCTTCAGTATTGTCATGCTTTATGCAGACTGGCACAGCATTATTACTTTTAATTCCTGACTTTTATAATGTTCTAAAAGATTGACCTAGTATAACCAGTAATAACACATTGTTAACCGATAATAATACATAGAAGCTATGATTGCTTAATGCTAAGCATTGTTGACCTAGTATAACCAATAATAATACATATAAGCTATGATTGGTATGTATTATGTAAATATATAAAGACAGAATATTTCCTATTAGGGTGGACAATTGATAGTATCCGGGTATGTGCCAAACCCAGGAAAGAATAATGTTGGGAAGCAGTAGCTTCAGAGCTACTGTTAATACTTCTGTTACATGTACTTGCACGTATATTACATGTACACGCAGAGTGCTCTGCAGTGGAGCAAGGTCCCTCCTTATGTTAATATTCAGTGTGATTATGAAGAGTGGCATGTGGGCTGGCAAGATTCATGCTGTGGTTTTAGGTCTGGGTTTTTCTGTTCCTTCATTTTCTGAGCCTGGATTGGTTGGAACCAATATATGTCTTATCATAAATTGTAGCAGCTCAAGCCTGCCCTAATCACAGGTTTTCAGAATGTTTTTGATCTGTGGACTGGCGCAGCGCTCCACAGAACAGATCTAAATCTGGTGTCAGTGTCCCTCTTATCTCTGGAGTAATCCATGAACTTCACACACAAGGGATCTTCTGGCCCTCAGCGAGAAGAACTTTCAAGTGTGTGGCTGTTCTTTCAGGCAGACTGGAGTTTGCTCTGCCTGGGCGCTGAGCTAGCTGTGTGCAGAGCAGCTCTGATCTTGAAAGCTGTGTAGTCATGCTGGCGTGGCAGAGCAAGCTGGAAGCTGATTGTGAAATGCAGTGTGGGCACTCCTGAACTAGTATGTCAGCTCTCGCAGTTCCAGAGGCATTTTGTGGTTAGGTAGAGCAGTGACCCCTCTGACTTGTCTCCTTTGAAGGCATTAGTAACATGCTTTCAAACTTTCAGTCAAGTGTTGAGGAGGGGCATTATGGTGGAGCACTCTACTAGTTACCCACTGTTAGTGGCAATCTCAAAGGCCATGCCAGATGAGGCTTCTTGCTGCTTTGAGAGGCAGCATGGGCTGTGACTGCATGTTTGGGTGACTGTCTATTTCTAAACTCATATTACAGTCAAGATATCTGCATCACCTGTGCCAGTCTCTCTCCTCACATGGGTAAAAATGGTGGTGAGGCTGTGGCAGTATGAGCTTTACCTTGTTTTCAAGAATCCAGGATGTGCTTTTAAAGCATTTTAAATGAGAGGAATATTTATGTTTGTCCTCACAGTTTTTTGATGTCTTGCTGTCCTGGTTTCAGCAGTAGCAGTCATTTTTCTCCTTTTTAGTAGCTGGTGCAGTGCTGTGGTTTTGACTTTCGGCCTGGGAACAACGCTGATAACACCTGTGTTTTCAGTTGTTACTCAGTAATGTTTACTCTGACCAAGGACTTTCTGAGTCTCATGCTCTGCCAGGGAGGAGGGGAAGCCAGGAGGAAGCAGAGAGAGGACACCTAACCCAAACTAGCCAAAGAGGTATTCCGTACCACAGCATGTCATGCAGTCATAAAACTGGGGGCAGTTACCTGAAAGGGCTAGATCACTGCTCGGGTCGGGCTGGGTATCAGTTGGCAGGTGGTGAGCAGTTGTATTCTCTTCCCTAGTTATTTCCCTTATTATTCTTGGTTGTAGCAGTAGTGTTTTTGTGTTATACCTTAGTTACTGAACTGTTCTTATCTCAACCCATGGGAGTTACATTCTTTCGATTCTCCTCGCCATTCCTCTGGGAGTGGGAGGAGGAAGGAGGTGGAAGTGAGTGAATGGCTGCATGGTACTGAGTTACCGGCTGGGTTTAAACCACGACAGTTCTTTTTGGCACCCAAAGTGGGGCATAAAGGGTTGAGATAACGAAAGATCTGACCGAAGTGTGTCTAATTGTGGTAAGCATTCATTGTTTTGGATTAGTATTCACTCGTCACAATGATGATTTATTGGCTGTCAGAGTTGTTGCTCTTTATCTCACAGTTTCAGCATGTTGTACCTTACTTACAGACGGTTTTTGCTGTCTTAGTGTTTATCAGCTTGGGGACTTGAGCTAAGGTTCTTGTTTCATTGTACTTTATGGTAATGACTTGTAATACAATAGATTTACTGATCATGAAACTGATCTGGCTTGCGTTTCCAGTTGGTCACCACTTCTGTACTTTGGGAGGTATATAATAGAAGTGTATAGCACATCTTTTTTCCCCTCCTGGGGTGGTCAGCCTAGGAGAGAGATTTCCACACACCCTAGTGACAAGTAAAGCAGCTACTCAAAGTCTGACTACAACAGATAACTCAGCTACTCCAACTCCAAGCACAGCAGCTACACCAACCTCAGTGACAAGTACTGCAGCTACTCAAACTCTGACCGCAGCAGACAGCGCAGCTACTCCAGCTCTAAGTACAGCAGTTACACCAGCCGCAGTGGCAAGTGCAGCAGCACCGTTTGAGAGTTCTGAAGGTTTTGAATGGCCTTTGGGTACCCTTGGGACCTGCCTGCTGATTGTGATGGGGATCACCATGTTGGCACACATACAGACTGTGTTTTACCCATGACTATTTTGTCCAATCTCGAAAGCTAAGCAGAGTCGTTTTTGGGTCTTGTCTAGGATTAGACAACAATATGAAAGGACCAAGATATTTTCCCTGAGGCTGGACAGTCATGAATGGCAGGGTGTGTGGGACAGTATGGGCAAGTACTTAGTTCACTGAGCCCCTCCAGTGCTTTGGAAACACTGGAGATGGAAGGCAGCTGTATGGAGTCCCCAGCGACAAGTTGCAGAAACTGCTGAAGGGGAGGGTGAATTATTTTGAGCCTGATGGGCCCATGACACCTCAGGACATCAGGGCAGAGATGCAACATAGAGATGGACTAGTGATTGAGGGGTGGACTTAACAATGGACACTATTGCCCAGGTTACTCACGAGTGTGAAACGTGCTGCAGTTAAGCAAGCTAAACGGTTAAAGCCTCTTTGGTATGGAGGACGACGGCTGAAGTACAAATGTGGGGAGGCCTGGCAGATTGACTACATCACACTCTCTCTCCTGCTCTGAAAGACTGTTACAAGAGATGGAGCACAACATCATGGACCAGATGGACTCAACAACTTTATAGGGATTGGTCCATGCACTAAAGAATGGTATCTCTGTGTGTGTGTATGTATATATATGAGGTAAGAGTGATAGTATATTGAAAATGTGGGATCTGAGCATGATGTGAATGGTATGGAATAAGGGGTGGATACTGTCCTGGGTTCAGCAGCAGCAGTCATTTTTCTCCTTCTTAGTAGCTGGTGCAGTGCTGTGGTTTTGACTTTCAGACTGGGAACAGTGCTGATAACACCAATGTTTTTAGTTGTTGCTCAGTAATGTTTACTCTGACCAAGGACTTTCTGAGTCTCATGCTCTGCCAGGGAGGAGGGGAAGCTGGGAGGAAGCAGAGACAGGACACCTGATGCAAACTAGCCATAGAGATATTCCATACCACAGCACATCATGCCCAGCGTATAAACTGGGGGCTGTTACCCAAAAGGGCTAGATCACTGCTTGGGTCGGGCTGGGTATCAATTGGTGGGGGGTAAGCAGTTCTATTCTCTTCCCTAGTTATTTCCTTTATCATTATTATTATTGGTGGTAGCAGTAGTGGTTTTGTGTTATACCTTAGTTACTGGACTGTTCTTATCTCAACCCGTGGGAGTTACATTCTTCTGATTCTCCTCGCCATCCCTCTGGAAGCAGGGGAAGTGAGTGAATGGCTGCGTGGTACTGAGTTACTGGCTGGGCTTAAACCACGGCACTTGCCTTTTTCAGGATTATGAAAAGGTAGTCAAACAGCTCAAGAACTGGATACTGCTTCAAGAGTTATGACTGTCCTTCTGCAGCCTCTGGCATGTTCTCCTGCTTTCTCCTTTGCTGATTCTAGTCACAGATGTGATCAAAATTCACCATACAAAACTTAAGTATTTTTCTGCTTGTTTGGTAAGCACAACTTTTTGATTAGGATATATAATTGCCAAAGCTGGTTCCATGGTGAGGGGAGACCTTCAGTGTGCAGGCAATCTGGTTCACAGTGCCTTGTCTTTAGTACACTGGACGCTCTGAAAGCCGCAGGATGAGTAGCCAGGAGCAGCTTGTGAGGCACCAAACAGCACTGAACGTGTTTGGAACTGTCAGTTCCTATATATCATTAGTAAAAGTGCAGTAGATCTTTGTGGTTTTGGTTCAGATGTATGAGAATAATAAGAAAATAATAAGGTAACTCTTCCTGTCTGTAAGAAATTACAATTGTTCAAGATGCTAAAAATGTTGCCTTTTATTTCAAACAAGTGCCATGGTGTTAACAGGTAAGGTTGTCCTTGCTTTACCTGTAGAAATCAATTTATTCTCCTGGGAAGAAATGCTGTACCTGGAAGATATTACTGCCTTCGGTACTGCTTATTTTATATATATGCATTTACAAATTGTAAGGGTAATCACAGTGCTCTTGCAAGCCTTAGTCTTAAAAAGTAAATGGAGGAAGTCCTAAACCTAGAGGTATAGTGTGCAGTGTCATATTGGAACTAGTTTCAGTAAGCTATTGAATTCTTCACTAAAGAAGTGAAAAATGATAAAAAAATTACAAATTGTCTTCTTTGTTGCTGAGAGACCTTGGAGATGAATGTCCTAGGCTTTCTTTCTCCCCTTTTAGAAAAATTTAACTGTTCTATTTGAATTATTCCAAGCATCCATTCTGAAGCAATAGTTTTCAGACATGCTTTTCCTTCAGATTTAAATAAATAAACCTCAGTGTGTTATCAAAAAACTTGTTGGCCCATCCCCTGATTTTTTGTCTGTTGTTTATTTTCCAGATATGAATTCCATAACTTGTTGATAAGTTGGATCTATAGGCATATGCTGTATTTTCCTGGGTGCCTTTGATTGCTGTGTACCAAGTATAGATGTTTAAGCACTTTCATGAAAAATTTTTTGTTAACCGGCTGAGATGAGCTTTCTTCTGCCTTAGAAAATAATGCCTTCAAATGATGGAATCAGTAATGTTTGCTGGTCAGATCTTTCAAGCATATGGCAATGCCCATATACTGTCCCTCTTTTCATCACTTACTGATTTTGTTATATGTTACTCTGTATATGGGAAAATTTTCTTAAAAAAGAAGAAAACATGGACAAGCATTACCTTTTCGCTTTTGGGAATATTACCCTGAATTGGAATTCAGTGGTGTTTGAACTGGGCTAATAATAAGATACAACAGAAGTGCCTTATTTAAAAGTCTCTTTAAAAATCCTCCAAACACCCATGGCTTCTTCTCTGCTTCTTTATTCCCCCATCTCACAAACTCTGTCCTCCAAGGTTATGTAATTAAATAAATTTAAGTGCAGCAGAGGATTCTTTACATAAAAATCAAGTTTAGGAGTGAACAAGAAGGAAGAGTTGACAAAAAGAAGGAGCAAGATCCTGCATATTTAAAGTGAGTCACTGAGTTCTTTCCTAGCAGAAGTTAAATTGACTCATCATGTTGTATAAAGTTTGCAGTACCATGGGCCTAATCTGATACTGTTCTTTAAAAGTGCACTGGTGTCTACAGTTGTGTGGGTTTATATGAAATCACATCAAATGACAGTCTGATCTAGAAATTGTAATGTAAATTAAATCATAACATATGAAGCTACATTTATGTTTCGTGTAAAATAAGCAAACGAAGAGTACCCCTTGACATGTCTGCTTTGAAACTTTAAAAATGCAGTATGGTCTTTCAGTGGGTAGACTCTTGTCTCTGGTCTCTGGTTTCTGGTTTTACTTTTTTTTTGCTCCAAGTTAATAATTCCCTTGTGAATCTTGCAGAGAGACAAAATCCCTATCAAGCCTGAAAGGAACTGTAGGAATATATTTATAGGACTATAAAGGACTATGTATTTATATTTATAAAATATTTATAGGAGTAATGATGATTTTCATTCCTTGGCTATTTAATGGGACTGATCCAGACAGCCATTTAAACTAAATAAAATAATCTATGGGAGGAAATAAGAACATATCTATGTCTCCAGTTTGTTTTGTTTGGTGTAGTTTTTTGTTTGTTTGTTTGTTTTTGGTTTTTTTTTGTGAGGAAATGAAATCTCAATTATTGTAATCACAGGTGCAGAGTTCTGCCATTCACTGTTACTTGTCTCATTGTGGAGGAAGGGCTGGTAATTCATGATTTTGTGAGGCTGTCTGGCAGCTGTTAATATAGTTGATTTTTGTTAGAGGTGAAATTTTGAATTCTAGGCAACATACTGAGTTAGTTCACAGTTTGCAAGATGATTGCAGGTCAGTCAGTATACCTCATCAAATAAAGAGTGGGAGAAACTTCCCAGAACTCTTATCTATGTATGTATGGCACTGCAGAAGTATAACTAATGCAAGGGCATCCATTTCCTAAAATCAGCTGCTGAAAGTAGTATGAATCATTACCCTGTTTGTAATTCACATAGCAGGGAAATGGACTGAGTTTTGTTGCAGATGGTATCATATGACTGACTACCAGTGGGACTACTCCACTCTGTGCAAATCACGGATACAAAACTCCACGCTTAAGTTCAGAGTGGCAGATATATGGAAATGTAATTTATGTGACCATATATGAATGTTTAGCTTGTTGGAGACAGGCAATGTGGTGCGTCTGTTGCTTTTTCTTGTCTGTTGGAAGTGTTTTATAGGTTGTATGCGTTGGACTTCTCTTTCATCTCTCCCTGCCTTTTTCTCATGTCTGCTGTACTGACTGCCAGTTTACAGTGATGCGGTTTTAAGCTCTCAATATTCTTTTTTTGTTGTCTTCCTCGGGAGATTTTTTTTTATGCCTTTTATTTACCTTTGATGCTTTTCCTAGTATTTTGAAGTTAAATATTTTGTTGTGTTTTTTTTTTGTTTGTTTGTTTTGGTTTTGTTTTTTTTTTTTGTTGTTGTTTGTTTTTTTTTGTTTGTTTGTTTTGGTTTGGTTTGGTTTTTTGTTTTTTAAAATCTTTTTCTGCTGTGACCAGCAGGTCAAAGGAGGTGATCCTGCCCCTCTACTCTGCTTTTGTGAGACCTCACTTGGAGTATTGTGTACAGTTCTGGTGCCCTCAGCATAAAAAGGACATGGAACTGTTGGAACAAGTCCAGAGGAGGGCCACGAGGATGATCAGGGGACTGGAGCACCTCCTGTATGAAGAGAGGCTGAGAAAGTT
The DNA here is from genome assembly GCF_028554395.1 of Pezoporus wallicus. NCBI lineage: Eukaryota > Metazoa > Chordata > Aves > Psittaciformes > Psittacidae > Pezoporus > Pezoporus wallicus. The sequence goes on along the minus strand of NW_026642515.1, from coordinate 719,817 downwards.
GGGGCTGTTCAGTCTGGAGAAGAGAAGGCTGCGTGGAGACCTCATAGCAGCCTTCCAGTATCTGAAGGGGGCCTGTAACGATGCTGTGGAGGGACTCTTCATTAGGGACTGCAGTGATAGGACAAGGGGTGACAGATTCAAACTTAACAAGGGAAAGTTTAGTTTGGATATAAGGAGGAAGTTCTTTACTGTGAGGGTGGTGAGGCACTGGAGTGGGTTGCCCAAGGAAGTTGTGAATGCTCCACCCCTGGCAGTGTTCAAGGCCAGGCTGGACAGAGCCTTGGGTGACATGGTTTAGTGGGAGGTGTCCCTGCCCATGGCAGAGGGGTTGGAACTTGATGATCTTAAGGTCCTTTGCAGCCCTAACTATTCTATGATTTTATGATTCCTTCCTTTCATCTTTTTTGTTTCCAGTTTCACCTTTGTTCTTCTATACATCTTATGTGCATTTTCTCTCTGTGTTGCTTTTTTCGCATTAGTTTGCCACAAATCTTGAGTTTCTTTCTTTTACCTATTCTTGCCTTTTTCTAGACTGTTTAACAGAGCCTTGGGACTGTATTTTTTGCTTGACATCTGAGGGGCGGTTTCAGTAAACATCAAAAACATACTCTTTGAAAAAGTCTTTGTCCTTTTTAATTAGAAAAAAAAGGTGGTATCTATGAACAATAATGAAGGCACAGCAGTGTTTCAATAATCTCCTTTCTCTTTTGTTTTTGTTTTCTGTTTCTCCTTTTTCTTTCGTTTTTCAGAACACTGAGGAATTGATTCTGTAAATAATTATTTTCAGGCAATGAGAAACCAAAAAGAAAACAAAACCTCTTTTAAGTGAGGATTTCTACAGAATTATAGAACCTGCTTTTCTTGATACTGCTATCTTTTCTTATGTGCCTTGATATGAGATGGTCAGTTCTTGTGCTCAGTAAGTAAGCGCTTCCCTGGCAGAATCTCTTATAACAATATTGATTTGCTTTGTTTTGTTTTCAGTGCAATGAAACTTCCTTCTTTTTTGAAACATGTAACAAGATCACATGCAAACATCTCTGGAAATGCTGTGTGGAGCATCATACGTTCTTCAGGTGAGCCATGCAGAAGCTGCAGTTTCACTAACCAGAAGCAAGGCTATTGTGTTGATTAAGAACACTTTACTCAGCACAGTTGAGTACTTACACCTGTTTACACTCTAACGTGGTGTAACACAGGCTTGCTGCCTAGAAACACATTTTTGCACTTGATTATAGAATGCTTTTAAAAGGTGATACCTTCCCTTTTTTTACAATGATGTGAAACGGTAATTTTAAACTATTTGTTTGTTTTGTTTTGTTTCATTGAATTTTTTTATTTTGGTTGTTTCTCTTGTCTTAGAATTCTTTTTGAAACAGTATCTCATGTTGCATAAAGTAGCCTTTAACAGAAGTATCTACAAATGTATGTGCACGATTTAAGCTGACATACACATTTTTACATATTTAACCATAAAATTTTCTGTAGGAGCATTTACTTGATTGAGGCCTTTGGATTTCAGATATTACTATTTTCTACAGTTTACAGAAACTTTGGTTTTTTTTTTAATAGAAAGAATCATTGAATTTCCATAATGTTAGTTATTGAAATGCATAAAATTTTTCCAGTATTACACATCTCAAAACACTTTCTTCACTGTGGCAAAAACACCAACAGAAATGTGCAAAGGTGCCTAGCTAGGAACTGATCAATCGGATGCTTGGGTCTGAATTTAGCAGTGCTGTAAATGAGTGTCGTGGTTTAAACCCTAGCCAGACAGCTTGTTCACTCACTCCCAGTAAGTGGTGCTGGGCTGGAAGCAATCAAGCCCCCCTCCCCCCCCCCGGCTCTCCCCTTCCCCACTCCCGGAGGGATGGGGAGGAGAATCGAAGGAGCGCAACTCCCACGGGTTGACACAAGAGCAGTCCAGCAACCAATGTACAACACAAATCACCACTGCTACTACCAACGACAACAATGATAAGAGAAAATAACAAGGGAAGAGAATACAATACCACCTGCCGGGAAACAAGTCCAACCCAGAAGAGCCCTTGTCCTTCCGGGTAACTCTCAGTTACATCCTGGGCATGACGTGCTGTGGTATGGAATACCTCTTTGGCTAGCTTGGGTCAGGTGTCCTGTCTCTGCTTCCTCCCAGCTTCCCCTCTTCCCTGGCAGAGCATGAGGCTCACAAAGTCCTTGGCCAAACCAAAACATCCTTGTTATCAGCTCTGTTCCCAGGCCAAAAGTTAAAACACAGCACTGCACCAGCTACCAAGGAGAAAAATGACTGCTGCTGCTGAACCCAGGACAATTAGTAAGCTCAGAATCCCTCCTGCAGTCTCCTTACTGTGAGATGGTGTTTTTGCCCACTCCTGTGGAATATTAAGCAAAAGGTTTCTATTGCCAGCAGTTTATAGTAAACTCTGAAATAAAGAAGTGTGTATTCAAAAGAGGAGAACATATACATTGTTGTGTGGCGCTCTCAACCCTGTAAGAGTGTGCCTGTAGGTAGTAATGAAGAGGAACTAGCAGAAAAATATTTTTTTTGTAACCTGAAGTTTGTATTTTTCAAACTACATAGAGTGCCAGAGAATGAATCAAACTCTCTGTCAAGAAAATTCAGCAAGTTTGGATCCATAGGTTATAAACATCGGTACAGGTAAATTCATTTCATTGTTTAAACTTCAGTTTGTTCCTTCTTTTATCCTCTTCAATGAAAAAGAAAAATCCCACCCAGACTGTGACTCAGAGCAGTTCTGAAACAGCATGAATCAGAGTCATTTTAACAGACTCCCTTTGGAAGTCTGACAGTTTGTGAGTAAATGTGGGTTACTTCTCATTCTCCAGATCCCCAGAGTTGGCTTGGGCCTGCTGTAGCCTGTAGTGAAAGTGCAAGGAGCCTTGGCAATGCTTTAAGTCAAAATCTCCTTGTAAGTTGTGAAATTATGTTAATGTCCTGAAATCTGGGAAATGCCAGGACAAGGAGAATGTTGCTCCCACCTTTCTTATGGAAATTAGCAAGGGATTGGTACAAGGAAGTGTATGAAGTCTGTAATTGTGATGCCCTTCTTTACAGCTGCAACTGAGTGAGGGCTCCTGATCCTAATGGTTGTATTTAATCCTGTAACAGTACTGCTGGTACAGTGCTGTTGATTGAAGAATAAAAGTGAGGGCAGGCCTGAAAGGAGGTGTGGGTATCTTTTTTAACTGGAATATCTGTGAAGTTTGGGTAAGCATTCAAGACTGCAAGCTCTAAAAGATGCAGTAACTTCAGACTAAGGGTATACAGGGAGGACTTGGTCTCATTTTTAGCCTGAATTGGGAAGGAGAGTAGGTTTCACATCTAGCTGCTGTGTCACAAAGGTCTAGCAGATAAAGGATGTAGTTAAAATTGTAAGATGTCAGAAGCCCAGTAGTTTTTACTGAGTTTTACTGAGACTTTATATTTTTAACTCTGTTGTCCTCAGTCAGTCAGAATTCACCCTTGGATGTAAGATCTCATTTGTAAGATAGGTGTTGCCAATGGAGAGATGACTATATGAGTTCTGAGTCTGAGCTCATGTGACTGAGTCTGGACTGTGTCCAGCAAGGGTCACTGGTGTGTTTCTGTCCCATCTTCTCTCTTCTTCAGAGTATTTCATAGTAGTTAAGATTATTTGGGTTACTGTGTTATCTGGCATGATCAACCTCCCTCCTACTGTAGGCAGGAGAATGATTGTACTGCCTTTTGGATTTCTAGTTGGATCAAGACCCGCATTATCCCATCTGTGAAAATGGATAGGAGTTCTGGATTCTGGACAGAGTACTGTGGATCACAGTTTCCTCTGTTGGACCGTTTTCGCAGATTGGAGCAGGGCACTGGTGCTGGGACAGAAAAGGTTTTGTCCTGACCAGGACATTGAAAAAATTTTAAAAAACCAGCATGAAGCACTTAACTACATTTGTGTTATTCCTGGTGGTGGTGTGTTTAAGTTCTTCCTTTTTTAATCTGTTTCAGGGGTAATTTTATACGACTTGCCATGTTGGGATGATGGTCATTACTGGCAGCTATGTTTATAATGTTAGTTTTGTCTAGAAAACATGAAAGTACATATTTTCCTTCTAATACGAATTGTTCCTTATTTTGCTGCAGTGATTCTTGAGAACTCTCCCGACTTAAGTTGATGTTCTAGGAAATGTGGGTTGTGACATCTGGTTGCACCCTACTGGTTATACAGCGTTAATGATATATAATAGTTATAGTCAATTGGTGATTGACATGTTAACTTTTTTCTTAAAATTCAGAGCAGCAGTAACAGCATTTACATGTGCTTTGCTTATCCATCAGCTTTGATTATCTCCCCTCTTTACCTTTGGTCTCTTTGTTTTAGCAGCAAAAGCAGTGACGGTGTTGTGTATCTGTACACATCTCTAGCATTTAAGTATAGTTGCATTTGAGTGTGCATGTGTGGGGACTGTTACTATCTTTTTGCTTTTTAATTTTCTACTTCTCATTAGGTAGCAAATAGGAAGGCAATTTCCTTCTCTTAAAATCAGATGCTTTAGTTAATACATGGAAGTGTTAGTGTTCTTGGAAAGTCTTATCCGCAGATGTTTTGTTAAGACTGCTTCTGGAATTTGCAAGACTGGCATGGTTGCCAATGAGCAGGAGTACTTTCTGGCTAACTTAGGGAAAAAAAAACATTAAACTGGTCAAAAATCAGCGTTATTGTGATGTAATTTTGGATTTTTTTTGTCCTTAAATTATTTTACAGATTTTGAGAAGATAAAAATTCTGCAGTGTTGGCTGCGGCTATTGGTGAAAATGCAACCCATATTTAGTGGAGGTATTCACATAATTCAGAAAATCTATGTATGTGATGCCTGTGTGGTTGCTTGGCACTTGCTAGTAACAATACTCATTTCCTTTTATGTCTTTGAACTGCAGGTGCTCGGGCAACTGGGAGTTAATAGTACCAGTTGCTTCTCTTATGTGTAAGTTTCCATAAGCAAGCACAGAATTTTGGGGAGGAATACAATGCCTGCTTTGCAATTTTGTTATGAACACTATATTCCACTTAGTCACATGGAAAGGAACATTACAAAGAGCATAAAAGAATTTATTTAAACTTATTTGAACTTACTGAAATTGTGCAATGAAGAAGAGCATTACTATAAATGGGAATCAGGACTTCTGCATGGCTTATTATCATTTTGGCCTGTGCTAGTGGGACTCCTTTATTCCAGCTTGCTTTGCATGCTGTTTTCCATGCTCTTTAGGTTGTCATTGTACATGGCAGAGAAGTAGGCCTCTTACTGACTTGAACTGAGCAATGTTAAGTATGTGTTTTCCTGAGGTGAAAACTTAGAAGAATTCAGAAAGTAAACAAATAACTTAAAATCATGTTAGAATTATTTGAGGTTACAAAAGGTCACATTGTTTTTTCCTATTCCTAATAAACCAGCATTTTGTTTTAGTTGCTTAGCTCCTCTTGAAAATGACAAATATAGAAGAGGTTGGCACAGTCTGTTGATGATTCTGCCAATGCCTGGTTCAAAACTAAAGTCAGGGTAGTGCTACTTAGCAGAACCAGAGCTGGGATGAAATGTGAAAAGCTAACAAAACATGTTGCCCAAACCCCATGCATTTTTGGTGGGGTTTTTTTTTTTTTTGGTGGTTCTTTTGTTGTTTTGCTTTTTTTTCAGTCTAAAGATTCTCTATTTCTTTGATAACTGTCCAAGTGTTTTCTCATGGTTTCCTTGTGTTTTCAAGTGGCAGAACATTTTTCCAAATGGCCAGAGACCCTTCTGTGCAGCTCCCGCGGCCTGACCAATGCATTGAAAGAAGTCGCAGCAAGACTTACCCCAAAAGAACACAAGAGACAGGTAAGTCCTTCTCTACTGGGCCTGTGCAGAGGTGTCTTCTTTAGTCTTTGGTTCATGTAGTTTTTGAGATCTGACTCAGAACTGCTGCAGTGTCCTTAAGATTCTCTCAGAATGGATTCTCTCATTTGCCTTAGGTCAGTCTTTATACCCGGCATTAACTGGATCTACAAACTCCAACTTTGTGGGTAAAAGAGATGGTGTGGATCAAACATAATTAAACCCCATTTCTGTACGTCTAATGCAAAGCATGAAAGGGAGATTTGAAAACAGGCAGTGAAAACTTGTTCTTTTCAGCTGTCCTGTCTCTCTCTCTCTAAAGAATTTTATACCTTCTTTGGTATGCCATTTTTCCAGCTGCTTGACCCAAGGTGTCTGTATCATACATCCTCTTCCCAGTTCAAGGGCAGTATCCCTTTATTTTGATATTAAGTGGAACAAAAGTTAATGAGATGTCCTCTGCGATTTAAACATCCTTCAGATGTGTGAGCTGCAAATCTATTCTGCATGCTGAAGATGCTTGGGAATGCAGCTTCAAGGGAAGCTGGAAGTTTTGACAGATGTTAGAGGAAACATGCAAGAATAAACATAGATCACAGGAGTCACACCCAGAATAATGGGTGCTTTCTGAAATATAGTAGTAGAGGCAAAAAGCTTTACTAAAGTCAAGCTCCAGTTCTATATGTGACTATGTGTGTATGCTTAGCTTCATCTATGACAGCAGTCATATGGATTTCAGTCGAACTTATGCATGGAGTTAAGTGTATATGTGGTGTGTTAGCAATTGGAGAAAAAACTTGTCTGGCCTTTAAAATGTAAGCAGGTTTCTCTTTCTCATGGGCTAATATGGCATTATAAACTTCTGAGGGTCACCACTTTAAAAAGGGAGCAGGTATATATATATATATATGTGGAAACTTGCCATGTTTATTCTGAATGCTGTCTAACAAAGTTAGTTTAGTTTAGTTTTATTTTGTTTCTTATGTGTTGTTGCCAGTAATAGGATTAGCCACAGCAGTGGTTTAGGGGGCAGTTACATGAACCAGTAGCAACAAAAGCATGGCTGTAGCACCTGCAGTCTTCATTGCCTCCATTGTAAGGTATGTGTGAAGTTGCTACAGCCTCTAACCTCTGACATCTCATTAAAGTGTTTTCCCTTGTTCCTTCTCTTTGTATATACGCTCTGGTGTTATGAACAGTTACATAGTGTATGTTATTATTTTTTTTCCTGTCACTTGAAGGTAGGGGTTACCTATCTTTCGCAGAGATGAGCGGCTAATGTCTCGTTGGTCCATTAAAGTATGCTGAAGTCATTAGGATTGTAGCCACTTGGTGAACTCTGGGTTAAGAGTTCGATTAGATGCCAAGAGGATTGCAGAAAATATGTACTTTAATGTTTTCAGTAAAAATATTTGTGCTTTAAGAGAGGGGTTGATGGAGATGATACTGTGAACAGAGAAAAAGCACCTTTCTTGTATAAAAGCCACTGCTTTCGACTGATTCCGCTGATAGGATATACAGTGCAGACAGTTTGGATTTAGCATGGCAGATTGTTATCCTAGAATCCAGATTACAGTGGTTTAAGATGCAGTAACCTCCCTTTTGTCATTTGTTTAATATGCTTCACATCTCAGGTGTTCTATGGTTAGTGTGAAAAACAGATCAGGAAACTTCAATGGCTCTGTAACCAATGTTTTTATATTGGTGCTTTTTTTTTTTTTTTTTTTTTTTTTTTTTTATTTTGTGTAGGTTTAGGTTGGTGTTCAGGTTGGTGTTCAGTTGGAGAAGGGTTTTTTTTTGTTTTGTTCTGTAAAGTCTTAGATGTGAGATATACATAGCTTGTTTTGTTTGTTTATTGTATTTCATTTCCACTGAGAGGGAATTACAGTTGCATTTTATTCTGATTGCAAATTGTAAACTCAGTGTTGGAGCAGGATGTCTCATTATTCTGTTTTACTCTCTTAGGGCAGGACTGGTAAGGTTCAGCTTTTGCAACAATGTGTTGTGTGAAGGCATTAATTATTTTGGCTGAATTCTGCATGTGAAAAGCTTTTTGGGAATGTCTCTTCTGGGCAAACACTGATGTGACCAGACCTGTTACTGTAGGTCTGAGTTTATTCAGTAGTGAAAAACACATTGCTTAGGGTTTGTTGTTTGGTAGCTGATGACTTGATTTGTCTCTGCCTTGCACACAGGGTAGTTGTGTAAACTAGTGTAAAGTATGTGCTACCATTCTGATTTAAAAGGCAGGTTGAGAATTGGGTAAGGGTATTAAAATTACAGTACTGTCTGTATTATAATAGTCCCTTAGCAATAACAGGCTGTCCCTGTTTAATTTACTTATTAATTTACTTATTGCCACTAACTTACATATTACCCCAGACCCTGCTTTGCCAACCTCAGTCACCGTAGCTAGAACCATTGGTTGGCTCATTCAAAGTCTCAAATCTTTTCCCAGAAAATTCTGAGATGGGGTTTGAAAGTTAAATTTTAGAATTGGGGTAGTTTTGTCTATTTACTTATTTATTTACCTTGAGCTTTACACTTTAAAATTTATTTTAAGTCCTAGGCATTTTAGTAGGATGGATGTGACTGCTTCTGCATTTCATGCATGTGGTGCAAGATGCACAAACCCTTGAGGCTACAGGATTGGAAACTAGTTTGGCAAATGTTATCACAGAGAAGGCGATGCTAGTGTAGGCATATGGAAGTCCATTAATTTTTACAGGCTTTTAGTAGCACACAGTGCAAAGCATGAGCTCTTCTTGCATGTTTTCCTTTTGATCATACTATATACTGCTTTTATGAATAGATTTAAATACAAACAGTACTTTCAGGTAACATCAGTGAAATGGCTTTAGTTGATAAGCAGGCATGACAAGTTTATTAGCTTGCCAGTCTCCTGAGGTTTTGGACATTTGAATTTTTGAAAATGTAATGGTCTATTTAAATTGAATGCACAAATCAGAATCAAGATGGCAGTAAAAGGGTATCAAACTGTGCATTCACCTTACTGGAAAAGTTCAGTGCAGTGAATGCTGACAGCAGCAAGTAGGAATACTTGCTACAAATGAGATGTTCAAGATTTCTGGCTATCTGCAGTATTTTTGACACTCCTGTTACCTTGGTATACAACAAAAAGTGGCAAAGTTAGGTTACTGCAATGTGGTTTGTGTTTGGACAGTTTTTCTGGAGTCTGTTCTTTTATATTAGGGATACTGTATCATACAGAGGTGTATGTTGGTAAACAGTTCTCTAGTTAGTAAAAGATACACGAGGTGGAACATAGGTAAAGACAATTGTTACAGTTTCTGTAAGTGTGGACAGAAAGTTCCTAATTAAGCTAGTAATTTGCGCAACAGAATTGTACAGCAAGGTCTTATTTTTTAAAAAGCAAAGCAAAGGTCCTCATTGTGGGCAGCGGTGGAGTCAAACACAGCTAGTATGAGGTTTTGTCTCTGTAGAAACCTATTTTGTATTTCTGTATTTATTTGTATCTCTGCCTTTGTGTGTAAGTCATTGGTATGGTTCTCCCTCAACTATGTAAATGCTAAAATAGAGTGGTAACCAGGGAACTCAACAGTGAGAAGCAGCTGCCCCTGCTTTAAGGATTTACTGGTCCTGGCTGCTCCAAAAGCTGAGGTGCTGCATATAGGCTCTGCAGCACCAGTCTTTGCGCAGAGTTCGAGAGGGTTGCAAAGGCATCACAGACCTTCTGCACTTGGGTGGACGGACTCTGTATCTCACAACCCCTCATCACCTGGCACCCAGAGGTGACTTGGTGTTGCAGAATGGTAGTGCTGTTGCCAGACACAGCAAAGGGTCAGTTTCGGAGGTGACTATTACTTTTGTAGCACTTGACTCTTAACTCTTTTTCTGAGAGCTGTTTCATAGTTATGACGTATTTTGGAGCATGAGTTCTTATTGCTCCATCAAATTATGAGCACTCTGATGACCTCAAAATTGGAAGCTACGTCATTTGCATTGTACTATATGGAGTACTGAAATTATTTCCTTTGTTTGAAAAAGTCTTATCTTTGCTGGTTTCATTACTTCTGTGGACTAAGTTATTTTATCTTATGTGCTATCTATTTTATCTTATGTACTTGATGGCGTAGGAACTAAATGCATCTCTATGCAAAACAGTATGGTCAGAAACCGTGAGATATCCTTGTGGTTTAGCATTTTAACCTACTCCATTTTCATTTCACTACCTTCCTAACCTAAAGATGGCAATGTCATCTTTATTTATTTGTGATTTTGACTGCTGGCATCCTTCTCTTTCTAGAGGTCAGAGGAAGAGTTTTTGTATAGTCTTCTATGGCCTTAATGAAGATTGGTGATACTTTTTCTGATCATTTTCTGATCCACAAATAATTGAAGAAAGGCTTTCGTTCAGTAATTCTGAATTTATTACCAAGCAGGTCCTAGTGGCTGTGTAGCAACTGCTTCATTCCTGAAAACAGAAAATAACAGTTGTTCAGTGAGTCTGGAGCATGGGTTGTATCTCACTGTGTAAAAGAGAGGGTTCAATAAGAATGCCAAAACTTTTGTTTCCTTTCTGTCTGAGAATCTGTGCCCATTCTTCATTTCCTTCTTCAGAATATTCTACATTCTTCCTAATGCTTATGCTTTTATAAACAACAAAAAGTGCTTTGAAGGAGCAAATACTGTGCAAGACAGGACCCAAGCTGCTTCCCTCCTGTGCCAGGCATTAGTCTGAAAAACTTAAGTAGGGAAAGGAGTAAACTATGTAATGAAAAGTAGTAAAGTCAGGCACCTAAAGAGCTCGGCTGAGTTGCTTCAGCAAAGGTGACAAAGGCCACTTGAGACCCTCTGCAGCATATGAAGCATCTGCAGAAGACTAGCAGATTTAACCTGCGGGAAAGGCAATTGATGGCCAGACAAGATGCCTTAGGATATCTCAAGTACTTGTGCTGAAGTAGAGGAAAGTCCAGAGACTTTACATGTCAAAGGGCTGATATGTAAAGTTGAGGGAGATTGTGGAGATCTTTCTCTGAGATTGTAGAGAAAGCTTACAATGCAAAATCTCATCACAGTTTAAGATGTTAAGATGTTTTAGCCAAGCAAAAGGGCTTTGAGTTTATACCGCTGTATTAACAACACTATGATGTTGCTTGCTTGTCCCAGAGGACGATATTTACTTGTTAGCAGTCTTATAGGCTTCAGTCAATCTGTTTCATTATCTTCATGAACATGCTCAGAATAGATCCTGTTCAAAGCTGTATACATCATCAGTGGTTTTGCTTTGTTGTTTTACTTAGCAGTTGTTTCTGGAGGTGATAACAATTTTGTAAGAAATTACTGAGATTGCTGGTTATATGGAAAGAGAATGTGTGATCTGAAGGAAAATTACAGACTAATATTAACATCACAGCATGAAAACTAAAATCAAAGTGCCAGTAGGACAAACTTGAATTGATGATTAATATATACATAACAAGCTGAACAGAACAGTGCACTTTTTGTTCATGATACTGAACAAATACATCTGTAGAGCATAATATTGTCATGTGACTTTGATTTAAACCCAGTATAAAATACACAGATTCCCTTGACCCTCAGTGCTCCTAAGTCATGAATACCCAAATCTGTCTGAAGCCTGTTATATGAGGGCTCAAAAAGAGGGGAAAGTGCACATTCCTCCAGCTTCTTCAGGTTCCTTTTTGTGGCGCAGGTGGGGACTGCAATGCCAACACTGCGAAAAGTAGAGTCAAAATGGAAAGAGCATTTCTCACAAAATTGGAAACTAGTCAGATAACTTTCAAATACTGGCTGAAAGTTTCTGACTCATTGAAACTGATGCTTAGCTGTCTCTGTCAGAGTATTATTCGGTATTGTCTATTTACATTATTAATTTCATAATCCATTGATTTATAGTTATTATTTTCCTGGTCATAACTTAGGATATATTTGTGTTGCACTGTGTTGCTACATCAATTTAAAATGGTTTCTTAGAGCAAGCATACTAGTTTTGCTTTACTATCTAATCTAACAATTGTTTTGGAGGCTATAGTTATTGCAGCGGGGATCCCCAAGCTTTTTCATAGCTTGTATTCTACTTAACGCTTTTCTTCTTATTGTTGACTAAGCGGAGAATTCCTTTCTGGTGTGGCAATGTCATAGACTCAGTTTGAGGACAACAGCTTTAAACCCCTTTGTCTTATATGCAAGACTAATGAATTCCCCCATGTTAAGCATGTTAAACTTTCTTAGGAGGGTAAGACATAAAAATGTGATCATTATACGTCCTTAGTAAGTAGTGCATGTACCAGATGTCTTGTGTATCATTTTACCTCTTATGCTGCACTGTGTTCAGTATGTGATTATACTGAATAGGGGTGCAAGATATTTGCTACAGGACTGTTCTGTGGTGGTTTTCTTTTTTCCAGGATCTAAGAACATGAGCCAGATTACCACAAATGATGAGGATGAAGGAACTACCAAAATTATTGCACCTTCCCCAGTGAAAAGGTATGTAGACCAGCAGTTAGTTCCCTTTCCAGCTTTAAAGACATTGTGTATTGCATTGGATAGAGGAACACATTTAGTAATCATTAGTAACAGTTTATCATGGCCTTAAGTTCAGGATCTGCTCACAAAGGTCAGAGAGTGTTGGCCAGTAATTAATTTTATCAAACCCTGATCATCTAATGAACCTGGAACAGGGATTTCAGGTGACACAGATTTTGGAAAGCCGCAAATTGGGGCAAGTTAATGGGAAAGTAAACAGACTCAGTTTTAAATATGAAAAAACAGACAGTGACCCACTGGCACTGGTTACGATAGTTATGTGAACTGCTATGTGCCTCTCCCCCAGGAGCTGTGGGCTGGCTGGCAGGGCAGTCGGCGTGTAGGTCTGCCTCTGCACAGGGCAGGTGCTGCTTCAGATATGTGCACGGAAGAGCTGGGCGTGGCCTCTCTCCCAGCAGTGCTGTTATTCTAGGAGTCCATTTGCTGTCACACTGTTAAGTCCAGAACAAAGCTCATGAGTGTTCGTGCTGATCCTTGGGAGCAAGGAATTGCCAGTGCTCCTCTGAACTTCCATGGCCTGCTGTGTTTAATGCATCTTTGGTTATTACGCATATTTCAGAGAAAGAGATGAGGCTCAGATTCAGAAAGGGATTTATATCTCCACCCTTAATTTTAGGTGTAATTTGGGTGCCTGAATAAAAAAAAGAGTGATTTAACAAAACAGTGAATAAAAAAAAACTTGGCACCTAAGTTTTTTGCTTAGTTGCCTGAATGTCTGTCTCTGCATGCCTCATACCCTGACAGGTTCTTTTTTTGAGCTGAATAATTCTGTCCTTATCTTTCCATTGAAGCTGTGTGCTTCACATACAGTGTATCGGGACTGACCTCTGAGAAAAGATCTAAGATTTACTGCAAATTCTTGGTGGATAGTGTTTCCTATTGCCTAATGTTTAAAACAGTTGACACAGAAAAGAATTGCTGAGTTGAATTGCTTTCTCAATAAGAGGGAAATTCAATCAAAAATTCTAACCCTTAGAATATTATACTGATCATGGGTTAAAAGAAAGATTATAATTTTGACACTTGGTCATGTTGAAACTAGGCCACTGGGGAGAAAACAATACAAAGTTATGTACATACCTGCAGGGAAGGTGCAAAGAGGACAGAGCCAGGCTCTTGGTGCACAGTGATAGGACCAGAAGCAACAGGCACAGACTGAAATGCAGAAGATTCCCTCTGAACATCAGGAGGCATTCTCACTGTGAGGGTGACTGAGCACAGGTTGTTCAGAGATGTTGTGGAATCTCCAGCCCTGGAGATAATTCAATAAGCATCTGGGAATGGACCTGGGCCACTGGCTCCGAGTGGCTGTGCTTAAGCTGAGGTTTGGATAAAGTGATTTCCAAAGGTCCCTGCCAACCCCAACCTTTCTGTGATTTGTTAGGGGAGAGCAAGAAGTACAAAGCAAGAAGTACCTTTATTCCATAGTGCAGATAATCATACTGGGAAGGAATAATAGCCCTTTACTACAGCTTATGCTACAAATACTATGTATAAATTTTTAGCAATGAACAGTTAAAAAGAAATGGATAGGCCTATTGTAGAGCAAGAACCAAAATAAGGGGCTCTCAACATGGCACCTTCAAGGTTTAAGTATTTAGTTTCTTACTTTTTAAACTTGGCAGTTTAAAAGCAATTCACAGAGTCTCACTGAGTCAGAGTTTTAAACAGTGCTAATCACTTCCATCAAAAAAAGTATTGGAAGTTGTTTTTCTTGCATTGAAATTTATTTGTTTTCCCTGTGTCTCTCTCTGCACATGTAAAACACCTTTCATGTCTGCCAGCCTTAGTGTGCATGACAGGTAGCACACATACTTTGTGGAGTGTTCATAGCGTGGTAGTTTACTCCATCCTGTGTAATTCTTGCATTAATTGTTCATGATCACAAAACAGCTTTCTGCAGCTCTTAGAAGCAGAGTTTTTGTAGTTTAACATCTCATTCACAGCAGAGATACGTAATTGGTCACTTCTGCATAAGTGGTATAAATGCAAGGTAAACCATAAAAACCCCCAACAACAGTAATCTCACATGAAATCCGAATTCTAACCTTTTCAAGGACTTTGAATGAACTCAGTTCCTTTTGGAGCTGTGTTCCTGGAGATAGTACTAGTGTCTGAAAAGCTGCCATGCTGTAGCTCTCTACCTGTTAACTGTGTGTCTGCTCTGAATGAATAATGGCCTAGTAATCTAATGCAGTGGAATCACATCCCAAGATAATTTCCCTCACTCTCTCTCTCTCTCTCATTTTTTTAAGATTTTAGAGCACCCTTTAAATGTCTTCAAGCACAGTTTTCAATCTAAGTATTGTTCAGTAGTTCATGCTATGCAAAACCTATTGGTTTTGGCAGTACAAGATGGAAGTATATTTACCTGAATTACTTCCTTGGTCTGTAGTAGGCATGTATTTTTAAGCTTGGGAATAGATCGTATGCACATTTGAGTCAATAATTAATGGATGCAGTATGGAGAAAATTATTTGCCTGGTAAAGTGCAATTTAGTTTCCCTTCCTGCTGATTTACTGTATTTTTGCATTGTATTTGCTGTGTGTGAATTAAATGATTAACTCAGTGACCTGTAGTAACCAAAGGCCGACATTAAAAGTGGATTAGTGAGTTAATTAGCCACGATTCCTTCATAAAGCGAAGTCTGTCCCCTCCTGCTCTGGGCAAAGAACTCTGGCTTGTGTCCTCAACTCTGTAAGCATCTGTAAAGGGGTTTTTTTTGAGATCTTAAGTTGCACTTAGAAAGATATATTAATGTTTGTAGTGGGTTGCTGTCAGTAATACTTCTCAAAGAGCTTAGTGGAAATCAATGTGGCTGTCTAGTTCTGTATCAGGCAAACTGCTTGTTCATGCAGAAAGCAAGCTCTCGAGATGATGATGCATACTAGCCAGTGGTGAGAGGGTGGGTGAAAAGCATCCTTCAGCAGGAAGTCACTTTCCAGCACTTGGAGTGGCAATGAGCAGGCTATCTAGCTTCTTTAATGGGTTGCAAGTTGTAAAACCTGGCACTGTGAGAATGGTAGGAATAAAGGAAGAATTGGAGCATTCTGCTGTTCCTTCCAACCATCTCCAATAAGTATGATGGAATACTGGTTACAAATATTGATAGGTCTCGTAAGCCAGGTGACTATCTTGACTGTCCTGGTACTTTAATTTGCAGCGGTCAGTAAAGACAGCTCTTTCACATTGTCAAATCTATGCTCGGTGTCTAGCAAAATGAAAACATATGGGGTAGGAGTGAGAAGACGATGCTACTCTGTGAACCTGTGTTCTGTCACGTTTTGAATAGTTACCACCCCTGCTGCCTTTGTTGTCCCCATCTTAAAGAAGGCAATGTAGTCCTGGGAAAATGGTAAAGAAATATAGATAGTAAGGATAATAAAGGGTATGCGGTGCATCCTATACTGATAGAGATTAAATAGTCCATAATTTTTCACTTGGAAAAAGAGATGAAACAGTTGTTAAAAATGTATTAAAAGAATTATGGGGTGAAGTTTGTGATTAGGGAACCATCTTTTATAGGGCTTTTTTTCTTTCTATAAACACAGAACTTGTGAAGAACATGGGATGGAAGTTTTGAACCTGGTGGAATTTTTGAACTAAAATTAAATACTTGTTTGTGGCATAGTTAAATGCCTGAGCATACTGTTACCAGGCGCTATTTATGCCAGAAATTAAAAACGTTCCAGTGGTGTTTCAGAAAATCTATGGAAGAAAGTTCCATCGAGTGTTATGTAGAATAAAAAGCAGATAAAGCCTCTGATTCAGTAATTGGTTAACTGCATATTGTGGAAGACTGTGAGAGCATATTTTATTTTTGCTCTATTGTTAGAGTTTTTGCCTAAGCATCTGCTCTCGTTTATTCTGAATGCTGCCGTAATTATGAGCCTGTAGAGCCGATTTACGGGTCCTCCATATTCTTTTTTTCCCTCCCCCCCCCCCAGTCTCTCCTCCTAGGAGAGATTAAATTATTCAACACAGCAGCTGTTTGCCCTCTTCACATAGCTGCCAAATACCTGTATATTAGGGTGGGTCTCTGTAATGACTGTATGACTTTACAATTAAATTTTAAGAGGTCAGAGGGAGAGAACATGTGATCTATACACTATCAGTTTTAAAAAAATAAATGTATCTGTACTTTGATTTAGCTTTAAAAAGATGAAAAAAGAAAACAGCCCAGAAACACAAAGAAGTAAAACAGGTGCACCGTGGGAGGAAAGTGGCCCAAAGAGGTAAGGCAAGGCATGAAGTTCAGTAAAGTGCAAGGTCCTACACCTGGGTTAGGGCAATCCCAGGCACAGCTACAGGTTGGGCAGAGAAGAGATTCAGAGGAGCCCTGCGGAGAAGGACTTGGAGATGTTGGTCAATGAGAAACTCAACATGAGCCGGCTTCAGTGTGCGCTCGCAGCCCAGAAAGCCAAACGTATCCTGGGCTGCATCAAAAGAAGCGTGACCAGCAGGTCAGTCCTGCCCCTTTACTCTGCTCTTGTGAGACCTCACTTGGAGTATTGTGTGCAGTTCTGGTGTCCTAAACGGACACGGAACTGTTGGAACAAGTTCAGAGGAGGGCCACGAGGATGATCAGGGGACTGGAGCACCTCCCGTATGAAGACAGGCTGAGAAAGTTGGGGCTGTTGAGCCTGGACAAGAGGAGGCTGCGTGGAGGCGTCATAGCAGCCTTCCAGTATCTGAAGGGGGCCTACAGGGATGTCAGAGCAGGGTCTCTTCATCAGGCACTGTAGCAACAGGACAAAGGGTTCAAACTTAAACAGGGGAAGTTCAGGATAGACAAAAGGATGAAGTTCTTTACTGTGAGGGTGGTGAGGCACTGGAATGGGTTGCCCAAGGAAGTGATAAATGCTCCACCCCTGTCAGTGTTCAAGGCCATGTTGGACAGAGCCTTGGGTGACATGGTTTAGGGCGAGGCATCCCTGCCTATGGCATTGGGATTGGAACTAGATGATCTTAAGGTCCTTTCCAATCCAAACTATTCTATGATTTTATGATTCTGTGGTTCTATGATTCTGTTGTGTCCTAGGTACTGTGCAGTGATAAATATCATGCCATAGTAAAAGGTTGAAAGATACTAATACATTAATGTATTAACAGGTCATAATAAATCTGTATTGTATGTAAGAAGGCAGGTCCTGCCATGGATAAATAGTCAGTTAAAAATTTGGAAAGTAGGCATAGAAGGATGAAAGGCATAGTCAGTGGATGAAAGTCACCAGTGGCTTTCCATAGAGATCTGTTCATAGGTCTCTGCTGTTCAATATATTTCTCAAGGAGCTGGAAAAGGGGTGATACAACTTGGTGATGGGACAGAATTGGTTGGGGTAGTTAGAGTGAAAGTTGTCTGTGAAGAGTGGCAGAAAGATCCCTAAAGTATGAGAGGTGAATTGCTAGATGGTGGATGACTCCGAGTCAGTAACTGTAAAGAGAGATGCTTCACGGCAAAAAAATACCTCTAGATTTCTGAGTAAAATGAGGTGCTGTGGAGCTATGATGGATAACTTCATGAAAACATGAACTATGTAGCAGTCAGAAAAAACAATTAGCAATTAGTAGGAAAGCAAGTTGAAAGCATTATGACGTTACATAAATCTGTGAATCACATGTTTACTTTGTGAATTACAAGTGCAACTCGGATGTCCTTACCTCAGGAAAAGGCTTGCAGTGGGGCAGCAAGGGTAGTCAAAGGTGTGAATAGCTGTGCAGGATATCTGTATAAGGAGCAAAGGCATAGGCCAGGCAGGACTTTTCCTTCAGTCTGGAAAAAAGATATGTCAGGGGATGTGGTCTGGAAAATCAAGAGTAGTACAAGGGAAAGGAGAAAGAGATCAGGACTGTATTTTTCCAGCATAAGAGCTTGGGATCTTCATATGGAACTATTAGAGGCGGTTTAAAAGGGTTGAGAATGGCTCTGTTACAGTGTTGGAAGAGGCCCTTACACTTCTGTAGGAAGGTATTGCAGAATAACCCATACAGGCATTTGATAATCTGCATCTAATTCAGTAACCACCCAACCTATTGGGTCTCACATAGCCTAAAATACATAACCTGAAGTGTGAAACATATCCATACCATTGGCAGAGGGTTGTGTGGGTGAACAGCAGAGAGCTGGAGCTAAAATTGTTTCATGGTCCCAAGCATTATTCTGTGATGAAGATGTATATCATGATGGGAATACCGTTTTCATATTTATACCCATGGAAAACAGAAAGAGGTACATTTGATTGCCTACTTCTGGGTTGGATAACTCATTCTAAAGCGCAGAAATTTTATTATGCTAAAAGAATATATGTACTTGATTATGAATTTTGTAAGCTTAGAGCTGTTGGCTTTGCAGTGCTAAGAGGTCTCTTCTACGTTTTCAAGGTTCAATGTAAAATACTTATTGCTGGAAAGTGGTACTATTTGCACACGTGTTTGAGCCTTCTCATTTATGTAGGCTGAATCTCAGTTACCTGTCCTAACTGTCCTGGAAGTTTTGAAACCAACTGTTTGCTCTTCCTTTTTTAACCCTAGTGGGCTGTATAATTCACCTAGTGACTACAATAAATCACCAAAGTTTCCTTACTCTCGGTGGCGGAACCCATCAGGTGGCAGTGAGAGTGAGTCTGAGCAGCCGGTGCGGAGGAGGTAAGAGCCCTGGAGTTAATTAACTGTTAGCTTCTCACAGTGGAAATCTTGCAGGCTCTGTGTCAGTTAACATTCTTGGAGACACAACTGGGTCCTAGGAAAAAAGATATTATATGGCCAGTTATTAGTCAAAACAAACAACAACAACCCAACAAAAACTTGACCAAGAATACCAGATCTGCTTTTGAAAAGGTAGGCTTTTTGCTTGTTTGCTGCTCTGGGTACCAGGAAAATGATGTTAGCATATGAGAAATTGCATTATTTGGACACGCAAGGTCCTTTCAGTTGCTGCAACTGGTTTTCCTTGGTGAAGGAAAGGATTGATGAATGTTGCTTGCTTGACAATGAGCTTCTAATATTGAGCAGTATTTTAAGTACGTTGCTTTGCTGCAGGTGCAGTGGAGATAAAACAAATAAGCTGCTTTCATTGCTGAGGTAATCTGATGCTGTGATCTGTTGTGTAGTATAGCAAGCATAGCTACTCTGACATATTCATTGCAGTCTTCTAGGACTGCCTTCAAGCCCAGCACCTCAGGAGTTATATCTCCTTCTGACATCTATGAAGTGATAATCTCTTTGGCTTTCAAAGCCAAAAAAGAGGTCTCATGGCGTCGTGTCTGTGAGGAAATCTAGTTTGATGTGGAGCTTTTATATTTGTCATGTTTCTGTGCTGCTCCATTATCTGCCATGAGCTGTCTAGAACAGGAGTGAAGAAACTCACCAGTGTTGTATGCTTTGTGACCTCTTGCCTAAGTTAAAATCACTGTAGCTCTCTCTTAGGTCAGCAGAGTTATGTTGATTTACCCTGTTGGACAGAGCCTTTGTAAATAATAGCAATGTGTTTCCTGAATGGGTTTTCTTTCATTGCTAGCTTATTGTGAGGGCTTACTGGGCTTTAAAAGCAAAGGAATAGGCATGTGCAGTGCAGAACTGTCTTGTATCAAGAACAGTGTTTGTGCACTACATAGTAGGAAATTCTTTGAGATGCAAAGATCATCTGGGAATTGCATTTAGCTGGTCTACTCAGTGGACATTTGATCATGCCTACAGCAAGTTTTCTCTTGGCCACCACACCAACAATATGTTTTTTAAAGTCTTATCTCATATGTGGAACAGTGAAGTAGATAGGTTCTAACCTAATTATGTCTTCCTGAATCTTGGTTTTATTAATGGACTTTCCTTTCCCAGCTGTTTAATAACAATAGCCATGTTGTTTCTGGACTTTTTACTGGAATTAAGAGGGAAAACATCAGGCTTTGCTATGCTGGAAACAGTAGGAAACTTTAAAGGTCAGCATACTATGCTTAATCTTACAAGTCAGAGGTTTGCAAAGAGAGTTTGAATGGGATCGTGCCTTTACAATTTACTATAGTGTTTTTAATTTTAAAACAAGCACATGCCTTTTCTGTGCCTTAAATGATGCTGAAGGAAAACTTTGGTAAAATTTTGGTGGTTTTTTTTTCCATTTTTTTTTTTTTAAAGATGTGTGTTCTTGTGTATTTGTATTAAGTGACCCAATGGTGTTTCATTAAAACCTCCTTAATGTCACAGGAGAAATCAAAACAGTGGCGAAGATTCATATTTAAAGCAAAGGAGAAGGTAAATATATAATTTATAGCAGTCATGAAATGATAGCAAAGGTACTAATCATATTTTAGTTCCCTGCATTCCTTCCCTTCCTTTGTTCCCTCTCCACCATCTTCTTAATTATTTAAAAGGCTTGTTATATTCTGGCCATTTATTGTTCTCTTTCCTGTCTTGCTTTTGCTAAAATACTCTGTAACACAGATTCCTCTAAGCTGCCTTGCACATTGTTATTGCACCATGCTAGAAGAAATTTATGGAAATTAACTAAAGGCTTTTCTGCAACTTAAAGGTCAATTCCGAAAGTTTTAGCTTTTGGATTTTGTGTCTGCAGATTTTGTGTTGAGTTCTTTAGCCTCCCAGTCCACTTCTAATTAATCTGTTTCGAAAGCAAGCATACTATTGTTTCAGATTAGTTGTCCTGTATAAGGTAGGTGCAGAGGCATATGCAGTTTGTTAAGGTGTTCTCACTGTCTTGCACATTTTTTTTCTGAACTCTTTTCTGAAGCTTCTGGCTTTTTTTTCCTTGTGCAGTCTTGACTAGTTGTCACATTTCCAAATAGTGTCTGTGTGAATTCATGTGTGCCCTTCAACAACTTCACCTTTTGATGGAATTTTGCATCTGGAGTTCTGCAGTGCCACTTCTGCTTGCCATGAGACTGCTTGCTGAGTCTGTGCTCTGAGCTGTCCTTGCTCCTGCAGTCCTGCTCTGGCTGCTGGAGTAAAGGGAACAGTGCAGTGCATTTCTATGTTAGAGTATCTAGAAGCTTGTGAGGAAAAGGAGACACTCCCAGGATCTGATTCTCTGCTGCAGCATGGGAAAGGAGCTCTGGCAGAGATACAAAATCCCAGGGACAATCACAGGAAGTCAGAGAAAATGCTTGCATACTTTGCACCTCTTGTATTGGATTATTTTTTTGAAGGATGTCACCATTACAATCTGCCAGTGATAATCCTGTAGTAGATGTCCAGCACATGAGAAGATTTAGTTAGACATCTCAGGTGGAAAACACAGTGCTCAGAAGGGACCTTTCTGCAAAGCCTGTGCCTGCTGCAGGTTTGGTATTGTATATTGTAATAGACTTTCTCCACTTCCTCACAATTTGGCTACTCTCCTCTCTTTTTAATCAGAAAAGGATTCCACCAGAATGCGAGCCTTCTCTGTCAACTGTTTCTCTGTTGACATAGGCCTTCTGGACTGTATTTATTCTGTGCCACTTGTTAAACTGCCTTTACCTAGTTCTTGCTCCTTGCATCAAACCGTATAGATATAGCACATGTAAAGTATCAGATATATCACATAACCAAGAAAACATGAGAAGAAAGAATGAAAGGTGCTTTGTAATTGTCAGAGGTCAGGATGACCTCAGTTGTTCTTGCACCTGAGTTAGGTGTCACCTAACCACCTTTGTTCTGATTTTTGGTATTTTGTTCAGTTCAGTAAAAGCTATTATTTAATAGTCACTGAAAGATAATATTCTGACAGCCAACATGAGCAGCTGCCACTCAGCTGACAATTCAGCAGCCCTTCTGTCTCCCAACAGGTGGTTTCCTGACAGGGAGCACAAAGTAACTTTATAGGCAGTATCCCAAAGGTGGGTTAGATTTCCATTTCTGAAAAGCTAGAGGAAGGCTTATCTTTAATTTGAACAAACAGGATATTTTATCTTCCAATTCTCCTGCAATGGTGTGGTTTCTGCTGCCTTGATATCTTAAGAAATAAATTGCTTAAATCAGAGTAGGAAAATAATGGAGAACTGAGAAATGTAAAAGAATGGAGTCACTCTGATGACCTGGAAGTGTGAAAGAACGGTGTTGCTTGCGTGACCTTAGATTCAAGATTAGTGGAATATTTATTAAACATCTAATGAGACTAGGGGGGAAAAAAGGTATCCTTTTGGGCATGTAAGGTCTGTTGTAGTTCTAGGGCATTTATTACTCTGTGCTTCAGGCAGTCATTTGGACACTGTCTTTTAATCCTCTTTCTTCCTTTGGGGTTACATTTTGCTGGAGTAAAATGTGTCTTTCTTATCCCCACTTTCAGCTTCATCCCAAACTGTGCATTTTTACCGTGGAAATTGACTGTCCTGAGCCTTTCAGTGGCTTTAGATTATGAACAGTGAAATTTGGGAATGGGGAGAGCTTTCTGCTTCTCCTCTAGGGAAATTTTACTTTTCCAAGGCTATTCCCTTCAGACAAGCTAGGTCAGAATGATTTTCCTAAGTCCTATTATTCTGTTTTAATGGAAGCTATTTGAGTTAATGATTTTCTGGTGTAGGAGAGGGGGGAGTCTGGACTCCATAGGCTGAGGCATGTAATGACAGCAATTTGATAAAATCAACCATAATTTGTATTATGGAAAAAATTTGAGACTCTCAGCTGTGTCAGACTTCTGTAACAGTGTCCTATTTTCAGAGACAGAGGGTAGAGTAATATGTCCCTGAGCAGATAGGACACTCAGGGGAGGTCCATGCTGCTGCTACTCTCTTGTCTAGGAAGTCTTTCTTGTGTTTTCTCATCCTATTTGGGCTCTTCTCCCCACACTGTTAGAACATGCACTAAGCAGGTGCTTGTCAGTAGCTTTCAACCTTTTCATGAAGTGCTTCCCATTACCTGTTAGCTATACCTGATGAAATGCATTCACTTCTCAGCTTGTTTGGAGTACAGTTTGACAAATCTGTTCTCTTAAAAAAGTGGCTAATCAAAGAGCAGGAGGCACACAAAAGCGTATTTGTCTGACAGCAGCATCAGGAGTTATCCCCTTCTGTCTCCTATTTCACCCCCAGAGACCTCAGAAGAAAATTTCTGTTTTCAGTTGCAGCAAACCCATCACCGGTTATAAGTCTTGACATCCTAAATCCTTCTAGGCCAACACATGTCAATATTCGTCAGGTTTCCCCATTAATCAGCTGGGCCGTCAGCATCACAAGCATGTCTTTCTTTGGGGGCATTTAGAGATCATAGTCACTCTAAAGAATGGTCCAAACCAGCTTTTGATGACAGTGCCATTTTTTAGGACCAAGCCCAACAGTGCAGTACAGTAACAGAATCCTGTTTTCTAGTACCAAATCCTTGACAGCTGGTCTGTTTGCTTCAAAACGTTCATCAGTGGCAATCAGGGATTTGAGAGTCTGGCATAGGTAGTGGCCAAGCACTTCCTTCTGCTGAGAGGAGTTTGTCTATAAGTAGGCATATGCCCATTCTCTTCTTGAACTCTAGCATTGCTCTGTTCCACCATCCCAGTTCCACCAGAGCCATAAATGTCACCTTACCATTTGAAGCTTCACAGTGAGAGGTGATATGGAAGTAACTGCTTTCTTTCTTTTGCCTCACATGACACACCATCTCTGTAGCAATGCATTAAGTCATCCCAAAGCTGTGCTGGTAAATACCTGCCAGTGTGTGCACTTCAGCCTTTCTGTGTTTATAAAGACCAGCAGAGTCAGAGTGTTAGCTGGGTTTTCTTCCATACTGCCTGACATTTGAAAAATGATATGAACGTAACTAGAAGCCAGATGGAAATTGAAGTGAATAGAAAAAGACAGATGTGATAAGCATTTTGTTTTGCCTACAAAACCAGGTTTACTGTATTGTTTCTGTTGGGTGGCCCACAGTGTGCTACAAGAAAAAAGCTAGAATGCATACAGCTTAAAGATGAAACATTTCACACCTCAGAGAAACATTTTACTTATGCATATACATAAAGGGTGCTGAGAGATAAAATAAAACAAAAATGCAGTACAATGATGGGAAATAGCACTTGACTGACACTGTACTCTGGGTGCACTACTTTCAAAGCAGTTATTCCCAATCAGTTAATGAGAAAAAGATATTATGACTTTCAGGTGCAGACAAGCCCTCAGGAGACTTTTAATTCTGTTTTTCCTCATAATGTTTTTCCACTGTTGCTCATTCCTTATTTAGAAACACAACCTTTGATATTAGTATATAAATTCATCTTGAGACGTTGCTTTCTCCTCTCCAGATCACGATCTCGCTGTAACACCAGCAGTGGCAGTGAATCAGAAAATTCCAACAGAGAGCATCGGAAGAAAAGGAACAGGTAACCTTTATACATTTTAGACATAGAGACAGGAGATGCAAACAAATGGAGATGGACTTTTCTGAGATAGGTTTCTAACATGTATTGTATGTGTACAGTCCTCCTGAGGCAGCTTAAGGTCCTGTTTTGAATAAGAAGAGAGGTAATTGCCAAAACTCATGAACATCATGGGTGTATGCAATGAATGCATACTCTCCTGCTTCTTGGGAAGAACTCATTAATGAACTGCAAATATGGGACACATTTACAAAAGACTTGCAATATTACTGCAAATAAAGTGGATAATGCTGATGACAAGATATTCACAGCATATACTCAAAAATTTCAAGGGCAGAACTTCAGCAGAAAATAAGCTTTTGAGGAGAATAGTAAAAGTATTTTAATGGCTCTGAAACTATGTGTTAATTTTAAATACAAGCTTTTAATGGTATAAATATTTTTATTTTCCATAATGTAAAGTGTGGGCCTAAACCCAAAATGCATACACCATCAACTTTTTATAGAATAGTAAGAGTGAATATTAAGTGATGCAAGCAAGTTTTGTGGTTTAGATTCTATTTTATTTAGATTCTATTTTTCTTACTGCTGATATGAGAAAGTTATCATAACTGTTACATCATAAAAATTATCTACAAAACCTGATTTATCGTATGATAAAAATTCCTTTACACTGGAAAAATTTCTGTTGCATTGGAGAATTATTTATGAAAATGTATTTTTAAAAAGGACATAAAGTTTCTTCATATCACATAAACAGAGCAGAAGATAAATGTCACTGGACAAAAGATGAATTGTTTAAGGCAATTTTTCTAAGAAGCTGTTTTCAAAAGCTGCCGTAGTTTCTCTTTGCCTCACATGCAGTACCATGAGTGATATGTGATTTTCAGATAGTTGAAAACTCTTATAAATAATTATTTGCTAGTTACTGCTGCAGAAGTACTCAGTATAATAGTATTTTAAGCCTGGTGTGCAGTGGTTAGAGATGCTAAAAAAAATCATAGTGACATTCAAATAAGATGGTATAAAGTATATCTGAGCCATGAGATTTCTTTGAAGTGTACTTAAATTAGAGCACAATCTTGTGAGGTAATCGGTCAACAATAACCTAGTGTTCAAGGAAGATCTGTTTTCTAGGTGATCTCTGAAGTTGAAAGAAATGGTGAGTATAGTTTCAGTTATGAGTGTGTAAATAGTATCTTGCATTCCTTTCTCTTAGAACACTATTGCCAGGTTATTTCATTGAAATTTCACTGAAATTTCTTGTTCAGTTTGCCCCACAAGCAAGCGAAGAAAATTAGAGACTGACCACAAGAATGTCTTTAAGGGTTTCTTCCAATATAAACATTGAGTTGTAAGAAAGATTAAATACTGCTTATAATTTTCTGAAGAAGTGCCTCTACCAGCCCTTCCTCACCTCATGGAAAAGTGTTTAAAATTAAAAAGAAGAAAAATAAATTTGTGTGGATTGTTTTTATGTTTTATACATTTTCAGAAATGTAGGATACATAAAAAATACTGATGTTACAGTGGTTAGTTGGCCAGCTAGAAAGTCATTATGATTGTTAAACAAGTACTAAATGATCTGGAAGTCTGAAACTTGTTGCTTGTTACCAGGTGCAGGAAACCTACCAGTCATAATGCATTTCTGCATTTTCTTAGCTGCTAAAGAGGAATATAATAAGCTGAAAGGGCACACACATTGAATTTCTGTTTTCAGAGGTGAGCCAGGTCTAACAGGGTTAAATGGGACTATATAATGACTGCTGTTACTCGAGTTTTGCCTGTTGCATAGATTAATACTAATTTATTTCCCAGTATGATAATCAGATCTCTGGCACAAGCAAACACGGAGTTGTACTGTTTTACTGGAATAAAATGACTGAATACCCACATTACTGAAAAGAATCTGCTTCTGATTATAGAAGAGTAGAATGTATTGTCCACGTAAGCAAAGACCAGTATTTATCAAAAAAAAACAAACCAAAACCCAAACAAACAATTACCAGAGAGAAATAGAAAGGCAGGTGAGAACTTCTGAAAGTACGACACTGGGAAAAGGTTAGGGAGAAACACTTTACTTCGTATGAATGTTTTATCCTAAGCAGATGTTCACATGAAATTTAAGAAGAATCTATGATGTGCATATTTCAATCATAGAAGAAATGTATCTGCTTTCTTAAAAGCTTTGGTCAAAATTTATTGTGTGGATAAAAGTATATTAAACTGGTAGACTGTGTGCTGCAGCACTTCTGCTTGACTACACTTTAAAGATCCATCTGATTTAGAATCACAGAATGATTGAATGGTTGAGATTGGCAGAGTTGTCTGGATGTCATCTGATCCAACCCCTTACTGAAGCAGGGTCACCTAGAGCCAGTTGCCCAGGACCATTCCCAGATGGTTGTTGAATTGTCTACAAGGAGGGAGACTTCACTGCCTCTCTGAGCAATCTGTGCCACTGCTTGGTAACCCACAGAGTGAAAAAGTGTTTCATGATGTTCAGAGGAAACCTCCTGTTTTTCAGTGTGTGCCCATTGCCTCTTGTCCTGTCTCTGGGCACCACTGAAAAATGCCTGGCTTCATCCTCTTTGCTCCCTCCCTGCAGGATCTTGCCTGATCCTTCTCTTCCCCAGGCTGAACAGTCCCAGCTCTCTTGACCTTTCCTCCTAGAAGAGATGCTCCAGTCCTTTAGTGGCCCTTTGCTGGACTCTGTCCATAGTGTCCATGTCTGTCTTGTTCCGAGAAAACAGCACCAGACCCAGCACTACAGATGTCGCCTCACCAGCTCTGTGTAGGAACAGAAAGATCATCTGCCTTGATCTACTGGCAATAATTTGCCTAAGGCTTCTCAGGATACCAAACGCCTTCTTTGCAGCAAGGGCACATTGCTGGCCCATGTTCAACTTAGTATCTCCCGGGATGCCCAGGTCTCTTTCTGCCAAGCTGCTTCCCAGCTGGTCAGCCCCCAGCATGTCCTGGAGCCTGGGGCTGTTCCTCCCTCTGAGCTGCAGTACTTTACTCTCCCCTTGTTGAAGTGCATGAGATTCCTTTGAGCCTCTTTCTCCAGCCTGTCCAGGTCCCTCTGGATGACCGCACAACCCTCTGGTGTATCACCCCAGTTTGGCGTCATCTACAGACTTGCTGAGGGTGCACTCTGCCCATCATCCAGATCGTTAATTAAGATGTTTGTCAGGACTGGACTCAGTGGGGTACACCCCTAGTTACTGGCTCCAGCCAGACTACATGCTACAGATCGCCTCTGAATCTACCTGTTCAGCCAGTTTTCAGTGCACCTCACTGTTCATCTAGACCTTACTTCAGCAGCTTCTCTCTGAAGATTTTGTGGAGGGATAGATCAGAAGCCTTCCTGAAGTCATGGTAGACAATATCCGCTGATCTCCCCTCATCTACCAACCCAGTCATTTTGTCATAGAAGTTTTTCAAGTTGGTAAATCCATGCTTACTATTCCTGGTTATTTTCTTAGCCTTCGTGTTCCTGGAAGGGGTTTCCAGGATTTCTGGAGAAATTTTTCCCCAGCTGCTCCTTCTTGCTGTCTATGAAGACAAGAGTGACTTTTGCTTTCGACTGGTCTTTGAGCACCTCTGTCAATCACCATGATCATTTAGAGATCATTGAGAGAGGCCTTGCAATGACATCAGCCAGCTATCTCTGCATGCATGGGCCCACTAATTTACGTATGCCCAGTTTGCTTAAGTCTTCCTTGACCTGATCCTCTTCCACCAAGGTTATGTCCTCCTTTCTCGAGACCTTCCTGATGGTCTCTGGGACCTGAGATTACTGAAGGCTGGTCTTGCTAGTGGGCCCTGTCCTTCCTTTTGTCATCTTGTCTGTTTATTGAAGCCCTATTTGTTGCTTTTGACATCCCTGGCCAGATTCAAATTCATTTGGGCTTTAGCATTCCTAACCTCATCCCTGCATGCTCGGATAATGTTTCTATATTCAGCGCACATTACCTGTCTTGCTTCCACATTCTGTGTGCTTCGTTTTTGTGTTTGAGTTCTGCCAGGAGCAACTTGTTCACCTATGCAGGCCTCCTGGCATTTTTGCCTGACTTCTACTTATGGAATGGACTTCTCTTGAGCTTGGAGGAGGTGATCTTTGAATATTAACCAGACTTCTTGGGCTCCTTTTCACTCTAGGGCTTGATCCCACTGCACTTTTCCAAACAGATCTTTGAAGAGGCCACAGCCTGTTCTCCTGAAGTCCAGGTTGTAACTGTTTTTTTGCCCTCCTCTCACCTCTCAGGGGCCTGAATTCCAGCATCTGAATTCTGGCCAAGACTTCCTTTGCTCTTCACATCCCTAACAAGCCCTTCATTGTTGTACTTTGTACCTAAATTATAACTTTACACTCAAATACTTTGAATGAGGTTTCAAGAATCAAGTCTTAAGAGGATTTATCATTGCCTAGACGTAGCTTGCTATCATATCAGCTGAAGTGGGGAAAAAATATCTCTAAGTCAACTGATGAGTGATGGTAGTCTTATGACTTAACATTTTACCATGAAGTCTTCCTGCAAATAATGCTGATTTGTCATTTTGATACCTATTAATGTCAGCTGGCTTTATTTCACATGCCAGTAACAGGAATGGGATTTTTCTATAAGGCATAAATCAGCTTGTTCCTTTGTGGGAGAAAAAAGTGAAAAGAATAAAAGGAAAAGTTGTGATGGACATCAAATACAAATTCTTTCCTTTTTTTTTTTTTGTCCTCTCAGTTGCCAAAGAACTAAAGATTTTGCTCCATTATTGTTATGATTTGATCGTTGCATCTAAATATTGTGTTTTATGCAGATATTGTGTTACCTTAGTCATCCTTATATTGTTAAATGTGAGCACAATACCTTTCTTTTCAGCTGCAAAATGATTGCATTTTTTTTTTATGTATCCATCTAGTAGAGTTCTGTTGTGGTACAATAGTACTTTGAGTGTGATGACACTACTTGTTTTAATAGGTGTCATGCTACTTTATGTATTTAGATTTCTGGTATTTTGCTTAAACTAAAGAAATAAATGACAATGATAAATACTGTTGAATGTTACAATGACAGTGATAAATACTGTTGAATGTTACAATGTTCTACAAGTAGAAGAAAGGAGGCAGAGTAGGAACATGAAGTACTTGTGGGTAAATGAATGTGTTGCTAAGGATTGTGCTTGCCATGCAGCCGTGGATGCTAATTGACTAGGATGGACTGGAGCAGCCATGATGTGTTTGCTCTCCTAAGGAAAGGTCATTTGTGGTGAGCTTGGAAGTGTGTCTTCAAACCCAGAGGTGCAGGGTTTCATGTGCTCTGTGCCAGAGTATAGACCTTGTGCTCTGCCACATTGTCTGGGTTTCCTCAGAAGAATGAGTAGCTCTTGGTTATTTTATGGCAAGAATCTGAATTGAGAGCACAGCTGTCTGCTTGAACTGTTGTTTGGGAGAGATGGGGCAAGGTTATGGCAAGCAGGCAGACCCACCACCTGCACATCTTCTTTGTGTGCAAGTGACAGCTGTATGTGAAAGGCAGCTGGATGTGTTTATTCCATGTGGGATGCTTGCTGTCTCCACAAATTGGATTATTTGGGATGAAAATCACAACTGACTGCTTGTTGCTGTGTGAAGTCTTCTACTGAATTCTTAGATGGAAGTTTATGTTAATCCCTGTCACCAGATTGCGGGTTTAAAAAGACTTGCTTAGAAATCAAAACCTCATGTTGCTCCAGTTGCTTAGTGCCATTTGTAAGAGTTGTGGCCATTTACAGTAGCTGTGGATGCAGTTCAAAATTCATTCTGTTTGTGAGAGAAGATCTTATTAAATGAAAAGCAGCAGTGCAAAGCAGCAGTACGTGTAGCCAGATTAGCCTGGTATAGTTCAAAACTCAAGGAGAAAGGTGTATCCATAGTGAAGAGCAACAACATCATGCTTTACATTTTGTATCAGTCATGTCTCAAATGTAATTCTTTGTTTATTTTACCTGTCAGTCTTCCCGTTTTTATTAAGCTACTCTGGCTTCTTCAGGATACCAGTCATACCATCCTATCAGAAAACCCACATGTGGAGTGATATTTTCCAGGGTTGTTTCTAAATCCCTGCTGACTTTTAAATTCACTGCTGTGATCAAGCATATCCATTTGTTCCAACTTAACACTTCATCACACCACTCATATCTGTAGCCTCAAAACTGTGGATCATCTGTGTAGCTTTGAATGGCCAAATGTTGGTGTATCAGTTGGCCTGACTGGTTGTGTCACTGTAGAGTTACTTCAGCCTGCTAACAAACATGCTGTGTTTATGGGATTTTGACATTTAGTTTAATCTGTACTGCATTCCAATAGTGGATTCATGGATTAAAGAAAAAAATAATAAAAAAAAAAGCAATAAAAGTAATATCATATAGTTTAGAAGCACACAAGCAAAGCCAGGGGCCAAAGCCATAGGGGCACAGTGCAGAAGGGGAGGCAGAAGGATTGTGTATGTCTGGGGCAGGCAGAGAGATACGTGTGCATTCTGGGCTTTGATGCAAATCAGGGTGAAGGGAATGCTTTCTCTGAGCAGGAACTTGCCAAGGGCATCCCTGGGGAACTTTCTCTGGATCCTAGGAAGGTACATGCTGCAACAAAATATTTTGAAAAGCAGTATCAGAAGAGGTTTGTATTGTGATGTGGGGCTTACACTTGCTGTAGATGAGGTGGGCTGGAATGCGTAATTGGGAAAAAAATTCTAGATGTTTGGCTTGGGCTGGGAAGACAATACAGGTTGTGATCCTGTCCTTAAAGGCCTGGGTAATTTCATTTTTGGTCTGTGCTGTTTATAAATAAATCAGTGAGTTTTCTTTGGTAGAAGTTCTTACATTTTAATTTAGTTTCGGAACACCAATTAAAAATTTAGCAAGATGAAGTTAAAGTATTGCATTGCAGGAGCTGGGGAGAAAAATCCTCATTGCTTCTCAGAAACCTCAGACTAAACTCCTGGAATCTTTTTTTTTCTAGATTACGGCAAGAGAATGACATGGTTGACTCAGCTCCGCAGTGGGAAGCTGTGTTACAGCAACAAAAGGAGAAAAACCAGGCAGACCCAACCTACCGGCGATCCAGACACAGATCTCGTTCGTATGTAACCCTTGTCCTCTTTGACATGAAAACTAAGGCTGCTGTGACATGTTAAAAAGCAGGAGAAGTATCTCCAGTATGGTGGTGAGGAATAGAGGCCGCTGAGGAATAGAGGCTTTCACTTAGCGTATTCTCACATTATCAGATATGTCTTTGTGATCACTCTCTTTTTGTTTAGTGATATGAATTTCAGGGCAAGAAGAGATAATGCAAGAAGAGCTTTGTCATAGAGCTGGTCAGGAACTCTCTCTGTCACCTTTGGTGGAGTCCTGGACTGTATCCAGTAATGAGGACGATTCCCCTCTTCTGGGCAGCAAGTCTGTGAAAACACTGACATTTTGTGTGATAGGTGCAGGCATTTTTGTGAAATGCACACACACTTTGTTTACTCATATAATATCTGCAGTATTCTTCCAGATGAGACCAGCTTCTGGTGTTTTCATGTCAAATTACCATTGACAGGCAGCAGACAGTGATGTATTGAATTCTGATGTCAGGATTTCTGTGATGGAGCCATGCTTCCAGGCACTGCTATTCTTGTTGACAGTGCTTTTGACACGGTGAAATTGTCAGCTTCTAAAATAATTTTTCTCAAACTAATGAAAATTATGGTTTCTTTTAATTTGTGTTTTTCTTCTAATAGAATGTTTCTGGGGTATACTGTTCTTTATCATGTTTGTGTCCAGCCTAATCTGCCGTCCAAGCAACCATCCAGAGCAGTGCCAGCATTGGTGTGCCTGGCAGGCAGAGAAGGGCAGGGTAGGTGGTGTTGAAGACTGCCAGGAAAGAAGCTATGAGGCACTGGGAGAGATGGCAAAAGGGAGCCTTTGAAGCTCCCTCCATCATTGCTGTCTGGCTGACAGCCCTGGTGCTGATAGAGCAATGTGTGACCAGTGTAATGCACTTAGCATAGGTACTTCCCATTAATAACTTTTCTTAAATTTACTTTTCATGTTGAGATTTACAGAGATAAACTGTATAGTGCCTTAAATGATTATTTCATTCACACAGATTGAAACTGTAATAGTACTGAAGTTTCCAGTATTAAAATCTACCGGAGTTCTGGTTTTAGTTGCCTGAGTTGCTAGAACTAATTTCTGTCTCCAGTTTCATAGTGTACAGTTTTCATTCTTTTATGAGAAACAGAATTTGCCATTAAAATTCCAAATGTTGGAATTTTTTCTTTAACTAGCTTTGTACACTTCACCTTTAGCTGCACAAAAGTCAAATGTTATTAGTTGTAATTGTACAATGACATATTACTAAAAATCAGGAATATTACAGCTCACTTGTAGGGAATCCACAAAAATATAGCTGATTAAGTTAAAATTACATTTTTTTACTGTATACAGAAAGTGCTATAAGCTAGAAAATTTACTCAATAATAAATTTATACCCATAAACCAAGTAAATTTCATTACTTAGGCAGCATGGACTCCCTCTTACGGCAAGTTGATTTATGAAATGGCTTTTATTTTCCAGCATCGTGATACTCAGAGTAATTTTTTATTCAAGCTACTATTAGGAAAAACATAAATGTGTAGTATCTTAATTAAGAAAGAAAGACCCTAGAAGAAGGAAAGAAGTGAAATCCTCAAGATTTGAATGGCTTCTCATTTCTTTTCCCTATTATGTTAGTGATGAATATATTCCTTCTTTTTGTTTCTCTTCAGTTTAAAAGTAAAATCAAAACAATGAAATAAGCCTAAACCTCCCAAGTGTGGCACATATCCTTAATAAGTGCAAGCAGGAACTAAAAAAAAGCAAAATGAGAATTCCTTTCAAAGTGCTTCAAAAAACTTTAGTAAAAGGCATTTAACTGTTAGCCTTCAGTAGGTTATATTTAATTTAATTTATTTAATTTAATTTAGTTTGGCTTAGCTGTTTGCTTGCATGACTGGATGCAGGTTGGAGGGAAGGGAAATGTGATTCCCTAGGGTGTAGGGTATGGTTGCTTTTGTTTTTAAATCTGATCATTTGGTCATTTCAATTTGCACATTTAATGATTGATATAAAACCTTTGTTTTAATACAGGTAAGTCTTTCACATTAAGTTCCTTAGTGCAGTCAGGTTAACTAGAGGTTCCGTTTGCAAGCGTGAAGTAATGCCTATTTGTTGCTTGTACCTGGTACAGTACATTTTGTTTGTTTGAATCTGTGTAATATTAATCAGTGGTGGTGGGGAGGTGGTGTTTCATTGGTCTCAGGAATAAAAACATTTGACCAGAATTTAACCTTCCTTTCTCCTAAAAGAATCAGCACATTGAGAGAGCTCCCATTTCTAGTTCTACAGGGTTTATTTTCAAGAATTCATGTAAAACATCTGTGTAGCCAAAGGGCTTTTTTTTTTTTTTTTAGTTAAGATGATATGACTATTAAAATTCCATGGCTATTTAAATCTAGCATTTGTGACTCAAGCTGAAATATTAATAAGGGTGCAGATGCAGACACGAAAAGTAAAGTAGGCCTTATTTATATGTAGAGTTGTTTGAGCATGTGCAAATGTAATAAAAACAGACAAACAAACAAAAAATCCCTGAAGACTCATCACTTACTGGAAATTCCCACAAGGTTGCTTGTGCAGTAGAGAGTCTAATGAGAGTACAAATTGTCCAGGAGCTATTGATCCAGATGCTGCAACAGGACAATCTAAGTATACATAATATGTCAAAACTGTGAATTCTAAAACAATTTACAGTAAAAAGATGAAAACAAAAGTGAAAGAGGGGTTGTGATCTAGCTTTAAGGTTTAATAGAAGGATTGTTTTGTTGTGGGCTGTTAAGACCTATACAAACATGAATTTTCTATGCAGCATATGCAATACCTACATTTTGCCTTACCTTTTGTAAGCTTTTGTTCATTTTGCTTTCAAAGGAAGCAGGAATAGGCCTTTTGAAGGAAAATGCTTTTAGTAAGATACTTTCTCATATTTCTGGATATTAATTTGTGGTTAGTTATCTGCAGTAAATGCTGAGAGTCCCAGTATGGTAACACTTCTTAAACAGATAGAATATACAGTTAAGATGGGAGTTCATAGAAGTGGTTTGTTTTGAGGAATCATAGTGTTTAGCCATTTTCTTTTTTTTTTCTTTTATTTTTCCTATGAAATGTCATATTGCTAAACAGATATTTTACAGCAGTGGCTTCCTTATTAGTGTCATTGCAGGGGTGAAAGAAGGAGGGAGAAAAAGACCATGAAATTAAATGTCTGGAGTTGGCTGTAGAAAGCAGGAGGCAGAGTTCCTATAAAATAGAGAAATAAAGACAACTTCTTATTTAACCACTCCTTTTTCACATTGACCCACAGATTAATATTTCTTACCTTAGGTGAGGCATCACATGACATTTGGTGATACCTAAGATTTAAGGCCACATCCTGAGCTGAGTCAGTGGCGGGCACAGCACCCTGCTTTGTGTGGATCCTGGATTTGGGAATGACCTTGAGATTTTGCTTCCTTCAGGCAAACTAGAGCTTGTAAGCATTACAAAGCCTTCATAGAGAAGCTGGCATTTTTTGCATTCCCCACTGCCTGATTATTTGGCCTCAACAGAGGATGCCTATTTTACCAGCCCCAGGGTAAATGTGGGGTATGCAGCTGCTGTTTTGTGAGGAGATGGTTGAATATAAGGAGAAATTAGTTCAAAACTGGGAGTGAAAAACACTGTTAAATGCCACTGCATACCATGCAACAGCCTCAGGCAGCTAAAATCAGCATGGATGGATGTAAGAAAGAAGTAAATGCAGGAAGGGAGAAGGAGAAAAACTCTCTGAAAAATCAGAGGAAACTAAATGCATTATAATAAATACACACAAAGCCATAAAAAGCTCTGAATGCTGAGAAAAATAAGACTTCAAGCTACTTGTGGCTGTAGCTGTTTCTGTCATGCGTACCTGAGCCGTTGGAACAGAGAGAGTCCATCAAGGGAATCATCTGGGGCAGCTGTTTTATGCTGCCTGGAAAGCAATCACTACCTTGGAGACTGGAAAGTTTATGGATTAGTTCATATTAGTCCTACAAGGGAATTACAAATGTAAGGTGATTACTCATCCTTCTGCTTCTCTCTGGAGGGAGGGAATGCCATCTGGAGAGACCTTGACATGCTTGTGAGGTGGGCCATTGCCAACCTCATGAAGTTCAGTCAAGCCAAGTGCAAAGTCCTACACCTGTGTCCAGGCAATCCCAGGTACAGCTACAGGTTAGGCAGAGAAGAGATTCAAAACAGCCCTGCAGAGAAAGGCTTGGAGGTGTTGGTTGATGAGAAAATGAACATCAGCCAGCTTCAGTGTGCGCTCGCAGCTGAGAAAGCCAGCCGTATCCTGGGCTGCATCAAAAGAAGCATGACCAGCAGGTCAAAGGAGGTGATCCTCCCCCTCTACTCTGCTCTCATGAGACCTCACCTGGAGCATTGTGTGCAGTTCTGGTATCCTCAACATAAAAAGGACATGGAGCTGTTGGAGCAAGTCCAGAGGAGGGCCACGAGGACGATAACGGGACTGGAGCACCTCCTGTATGAAGACAGGCTGAGAAAGTTGGGGCTGTTCAGCCTGGAGAAGAGAAGGCTGCATGGACATCTTATAGCAGCCTTCCAGTATCTGAAGGGG
Organism: Pezoporus wallicus; assembly: GCF_028554395.1. Lineage (NCBI taxonomy): Eukaryota > Metazoa > Chordata > Aves > Psittaciformes > Psittacidae > Pezoporus > Pezoporus wallicus. The sequence continues at coordinate 683,384 of NW_026642515.1, read as the reverse complement.
ACGTCAGAGCGGGACTCTTCATCCAGGACTGTAGCGATAGGACAAAGGGTAATGGGTTCAACTCAAACAGGGGAAGTTCAGATTAGATACAAGGAAATTCTTTACTGTGAGGGTGGTGAGGTGCTGGCACAGGTTGCCCAAGGAAGTTGTGAATGCTCCATCCCTGGCAGTGTTCAAGGCCAGGTTGGACAAAGCCTTGGGTGACATAGTTTAGTGTGTGGTGTCCTTGCCCATGGCAGTGGGATTGGAACTTCATGAACTTAAGGTCCTTTCCAGCCCTAACTATTCTATGATTCTGTGATTTATAAAGCAGTACACCAGTATCTCCCACTACTTCTGCACCTGTAAAATTAAGAAGAAAACCACAACAAAACCAACCCCAAAATGTTACGATCCCTAAATGGTCTGCCTTTATACCAACTGCAAAACGTGTACTGCAATATAGATGTGTCTGAACAATATTCTGAGGCTTAAGTTTGGAAATGAGACAAATGTAGTAACAGTGAAATAAGAAAACAGTGAAATTGTTAGGGATATCATTTTGGGATAATTTCTGATACAGCTGTCTCTGGGCAAGGTAAAGCAAATTTCATGATGTTAAAATGCAGAACTCTGCTATCCTCTGTGATCTTTGTTTAAATTCTGATTATATTCACTCCAAAAGCATCTTCGAATATGTTCAAGGAAAGAAAAGCTCTATGATCTGATGATGTAAGACTTAGTCTTTGAGAAACTGTGACTTCGGTGGGAGCATTTAGGTATGCTGAATCTGTCTAAAAGTTGCATACCTCACATCTCAGATGGTGTGGACCAGTCTGGCTGTTGACACTGAGTTTATATAATCCTGATAAAAAGAGTTATTAAAGATCTGTCCATGCAAATGTAGTCCCTGCCACTGTGTAAAATGCTCATTTCATCAATTACTCTGCATGGATTTTGGTGAATTCTAGGTGCAGCTTCAGCAATGGTGGTGGTTTTACACCACCCTTGCAATAAAATAGGGTAACAGAAATAAAAATAAAGGGGGTCCAGTTTGGATACACTGTCTTCTGTAATTCAGTGGAAAATGTCAGGCATGCCATTCGGGCTTGCTTTATGTCTGCAGGCATCTATATGTCTCCATCAGGGAAGTTAAAATTTTGGGTATTTGTGAATGAAATATTCTCTAAACTATTTGTGTGCATGAGTATGTGTGGTTGCTGGTTTAGCTTGTTCATAATTGGTTTTTTCTCCTGGATATCACAAAGGTAAATGAAGCGAGCAGAAACCTTACTGGAAATGACCAGAAGGTGAGAGGCTGTACTGTGATGCAGCTAAGCAGTGGTTTCTCTTTACTGGTGCTCACTGGGAATGGCCAAGGGTTACTGGTGTCTCAGCCTGGTGTGGCCTGCCCTCTTTCTGCCCACAAAGGGCTCTGGGGGCAACAGGACATTTCTGAGGGCCATTTACAAATGTATTATCCCAAAAGACATGGTCCTCAGCTGGATAAGGGGTGGCAGTAGCTGGGCACTCATTTGGCTTGGGAAGTTCTTCTGTTGTTTATATTTTATGCATACACTTGCTGAAAGCTGATGGAACAGCAGTTGTGATTGAGAGCCTGTCATTCAAGAAATTACTTTTTGGTTGAAATAAAGTTGTGGAGTTTGATGCATTTTTTGAGAGAACAGACCTTAAAATTGAAGTCACTGGTGGATTACATTTTCCATGATTCCTGTGCAGGGTCTGTGCTGTTAAAAGTTATTTGAACAGCCACACATCAGATGACAGTTTTCACAGTTCTGCCTTTGTTATCTTTGTTGGCATTTATAGGAGAAGCCCAGATGTACAAGCTAAAGAAGAACTGTGGAAACATATTCAGTAAGTATGGTCCTTGTAGGGTCTGAGTGACTGCTTGGTTTGCCTCTAACGTAGTTGTTCATGTTCCTTGCACTATGGCTATGAGGCATTATGTTCTGATTTAGTTATGAGGCATTATGTTCTGATTTATTTATGTGCCATGGTAAGTTATGTGGGTGTTAATGACCTGCTGTGTGCAGAAGTACTGCAGATCACTGCATGCACCGAATAGCATTGTATATAGATAAATTTAAGGAAGATAAATTAAAGGGAGAATACAGCATTTTAGAAATTTGTACCTCTGTGGCTACCAACGTGTGCTTGTTTGTAGTACTGACATTCCTAGGATGAGGCCCCATACGCTATAGGACTACCAGTTAGGAAGATAGTTAGCTATTCCAAAGCAGTTTTGATGTTCAGTGTTCATATATATGTCTGATCATATAAAGATCAGATTTGCAGGAAGGTGAGAGGAAGGTAGAACAGGATGTGACACACAGTTGAAGCCATCAAAATTAAGTTAGGCACATTTCTTAATAGGTTTCCTATTTTGATATCAAGATAGCTTCAGAGCTGACAACAGCTTGTCTCAGTAAATCTTTTCAACCTAATATAATAAAAATAAAAATGGTTTTGCGGTTGGTAGCTACTGTTACATTTTTTACTTTGCCTAATCTTTTCTAGGAAGGAGCTTGTGGATCCATCTGGCCTGTCTGAAGAGCAACTGAAAGAAATTCCATACACTAAAATAGAGTGAGTTTATGTCAGGATTTTAATTTATGAATATGAAAGTCCTTTTTCTTTTTTCCTCTCCTCCTTATTTTGCTATGAACTCTGTCGTACTGAAATGGGAGTGGGTTTATACATTATATCTCTAAGCTTCTACCTACTAATGGTCATCTAGGATGGATTGGGTGAGGATACTTAATAGTTTAAAAACCTACTATTTTCTCTTCCCAAACTATGAAAAAAGTCATCTTCATCTCTCCCTATCTGTCCCACACACTTGTAAAGCTGCTAAATGTCTCTATGTTCTGTATGTCTCCCTATGCCATCCATCAAATTGCTTTGTAGTATAAGTTACAGAATCAGAGAGAACTGAATTAAAACAAACAAATCCATTTATTTCCAGAACTTCTGCTTTCTTTCAAGTATTTATTCTGATCATCTGAGGCACTGTTTTACCTGTCCAGCCCATTTCCTTGCTTGTCATGGGCAGCTGCCAGAGCATAGTTATTTCCTTAAGAGCCAACATGTATTTCACTGTGCTGGTTGCCTGTTGGGGATGCCATATGCTAGTGCAAGTGCTGCATGGGATCCTGGTTTGCATTATGATGTATTTCCACAGCACCAATAGAAAAGGCTGATGTTAAAGCTGTATGTAGTCATGCATTCTGTATTAAATGGTTTAATTCTCAAATATGGGATGCCAGTTTGTGACATTTGCACCTAAAGCACTGGATTCCAGTATGGACCTGTAAGAAAAGCAATAGCTTCTTAAATTCAGCCAGTGCAAGAAGCTATCTGTTATACTTAAATAAGAAATGGGAGAATCTCTCAGTCTGCAGTTGAATTAATGTTTTTGTGCTGAAGATCTAGTTTTCTAAACTACCATTGTGAATTCTGTGTCTCTCTTAGGACTCAAGGTGACCCAATCCGCATTAGGCATTCACATTCCCCTCGAAGCTACCGCCAGTATCGGCGGTCCCAGTGCTCTGATGGTGAAAGATCTGTCCTGTCTGAAGTGAAGTATGTGAATGTGGTTATTAGCAATAGAATGGTTTAGTGTGGCCCAAAAATTGTTCAAAGATCATGGTTGGATTAGAAGTGGCATAAAGGTGCTGGTTGCTGGCATAGGATTCAGGCAACCCTCTAAATAGTAGGTCTTCAGGGATAAATGACGCAAACAAGTAAAAAACAATTTCTGTTCTATTCTTGGGCCACAGAGGCTTGCTTGATCCTTGAGCTTGAAAGGGGAAAAGCTGAAAAAGCTAAAATAAACCTATATTGCTGTTCAGTGTAGGTCATGAAGTTGCCTAAGGGATGAGAATTCACTAGTTGCTTTCCAGATACCTTAATCCTTAATAGGGTTAGGACATAATCTTTCTTTATTCTGTAATTTGTTTCATTGGAACTCTTCATTTACAACATGTACAATCTTCTCCAGCAGCAGGTGGATCAGTCTTCCCTAGAAAACTGATTTGCAAGGGGGGTACTTAAAAATGGAAAAGTGACAGTCCCATTCTCAATTTTGTTAAGGTGTTATATATCAAAAGCAGTACCCTGGTGATATCACCCAGTTAGGAGGCTAGTTTTAACTGAATGGCACCCTGAAAGGAGGTGTGGCACACCCACAGTTTTAAGTGATGTCTTACCTGAAGTTAGGCTGCCTCTGTAGCCCAGAAGGAGACAGGCCCTTTGAGAAAAGATAGGATGATCTATGAATGCCCTGAAAGTGCCCACCAATTGCTGAGGATCAGGATAACATCTTTCAATATCTGAAGTCAGGTGATGAGCCTTTTGGATTATTCCTGTCAGATCTGTGTAGTTGTCTGGGTCGGTTTTGTTGTTCTTCCTCTGCACAGTTGTATTTACTTCACTATGGCAATATCTATTTTGTAATATCCCAGTTCCAGTGTGAAAACTGATCTGGTGCCTCCACTGCCTATTACACGATCTTCAGATGCGAGAGGTCCCAGCATCCAGTTGACTCAACAGGTTAGTAATCATGCATCCTTTGCAATTTTATTTTTTTTGGCTGGAGAAGGGGATGTTTAGTGCTGCAGCTTTAGCAGCAGCAGTGTGACTCAAAATTTTACATTTTGCTTATATTTGCACTTTGCCTTTATTTCCAAATATACATAGTTTTGTAGCATACACCCTTGTGAACCACTTGCTTCTGCTACTGGAAGACTCTTTGCCAGATTGAGTTTGATGCTTCCCTTAATATGGTACCCTGTTCTCTACAGCAGGAGAAACAGTTTTGCATTTTGTTGAAGTGTGCAGGTGTGCTTGGGATGCAGTTGGAATCACAACCTACTATTGTTTATTCACTGTTTCTTAGAGGTCTCAGTGGTTGGACCTGAAGCATTGCTTTTTTTTTTTTTTCTTTTCTATTACTCAAAACAAAAAGAGTAGGACTTTTAAATGTAATCATTGGCTTTCATTATACATTATGTTACCATATCTCTCAGCTTTGACAGTTTTATTAAGCTCAAAATATGAGAAGCAAATTATAGTCAAAAAGTGCTTGGTGGTCTATTGTAAAAAAGCACAGAAGGAAACCCAAAACTTGGAAAGGAGAATTGCAGATAACTAACTTCCCACAACAGGTATCTTGTCTGTTAATCTGGCATGCAGATATACCAAAAACACATACTGATATTGTATATAGTGTGGAAACTGCACAGCAAAACATGTAATATTTTTTCTTGTAAGCAATTAGAATAACTGAAGCTTGAACAATTTTGAACCAATAAACAGGTGTTTTTCACTTTAAGGCTGGCTAACACACTATCTGTTCTTTGATAGGAATTAAGTTCAAGGGTATTTGTATTCCTGCATATGGTGGAAACTGAAAAAGTTGTGCTGTCCTTAATGTTTCTGTGAGGACTTGCTGCAGCAGTGAAGTTGATATATTTAAGGCTAAGCGCATTTACATGCTTTGTAGAAATACGTAGCTTGTCTGACAGAGTCCAGTTCAAAATTCAAACTCTTTTTCTGTTTCCGTTCTTATCCATTACAGTGTGGCTTAAATTCATGCCCTGGAAGGAATTAATGTTACAATGTTCAGTGTCCACAAACACCTCTTTTTGCTCTCTGCCCCAGACCCCCTCACAACAGTGGCCATTAATTCGTTGTAAGTGCTTGCTTGCAGAGCTTTGCTAAATAATCATATAATTAGCTGGGACATTTCCTGAACAGGGAATAGCACAGAGGGCAGCATCTGGCAGGGGAGAGAGGAGGCAAGAGAGAGGAAAAGTTCTGTTTGATCAAATAAATGCAGAGGCTTTAATATTCCTGGTGTGTGTATACCTATATAAATTGCTATATCCTTAGCCTAAGGCTGTCATAGCAGCAATTATCAAAACACAGTATTTAAATTCTGCTATACCTTTTCAACAGCATGTTTTGGTTTGTTTCCTTCAGAGACAGAACGGGTCTAAAGACAGCTTAATAGGAGAAATATCTCTGCTATCGACTAACAACACTGATGGAAAACCCACCACTAAGATCGTAAAAACTGTACAGGTGTCACGCTTTAAGGTGGAGACTTGACTGCCATAACTGAAGATGGTGAATAGATTTTCTTCTTTGGAAATTGAGAATTTTTGTGTGTTTGCGAAGAAAGAAACTGAAGTCTACATGGTGGCTATTTTTTTTAGGACACTCAGAAGGGCCTGCTTGCTGGGAAGGCCAAGCAATGCTTTTATTACTGACATCATTCTAGTGGTGTGACTGATTGAGGAGAAGCTGCCTAATTAGACAGCCAAAAAGAAAAGTCATAGTAAAATTGAATCATCAGCAGTTACATTTCCAAAAAATGAACAAAAAAGAATTTTCTGCAACAAAACAAGCTGGATGGTCTGCTCTGTAACTGAATTGCCTTTTTCCAAAAAATGACTGTTAACTGACATGATCAGACCAGATGCTTCAAGAGACGTGAAATAGTCATGGGTTTGGACAAGTGTGCAATACAGTGTGATATGGGGAGAATTATCTTGACAATTTTATATTATGGGGATCAACCTGTGTCCGGAGACACAAGGACTGATGGCTATTACAAGGTTTATTTTAGCCTAGCACAACAACAGATGCTCATGTTGTTAATACAAATGTTGACTCGACCAGTTTTACCTCAGAAATAATAGACTTGGTAACACCCTGTAGCAGAGAGTTCCAGAGGTGATATAGACTTACTTTCCCTTGACAGTTTTAAGTGTTCTCAATTTTGAATGCCCTGTTAGAGGCAATAGATGGGCTATTTAATTGAACATTCCATACCATAGAAATACATCTGTCACCTTGTAGTAAACCACACTGGAAGAAAAATGGAAAATATGTACTGACCCACTGTATTAAGACTGCTTAGCAAGGCACTTAAGTACTGTTTAAATGAAACTTGTGGAGTAGGATGTAAGACAGCTAGCAAATAGCCTTTTTTTTTTTTTTTTTTAATCTAGATTAGCAAAGGCTACCTTAATCTCTTTTTATATGAAATAATCAGTGGTAGTACCTTCTGATACTTTGAGCCATTTCTACTATGACAAAATGACAAAGGCAGTATTTCAGGTGTAATTGCAATTTTTCCTCTATTGACACGGTAGGAATAGTAAGTTTAAATGATGCTGCACACTGAGAGAGTTATCTTCTAGAACATATCTGAAGTGATGCCTGGCTCTTCTCTTGCCTTCTCACTTTGTCCAAATAGATGAAAGTAATTCCTCTGCCTCCCATTTGACCACAGTCAGCACATGGATGAGACTATTGCTGTTGCTAACTTAATAAGAAGCTCAGCAAAATCTTTGTATTATGAAAGTAACTTTTCCTAACTGTAATCTCCAAACTAAATATTGACTTTGTCAAACAGCATTGGAAATGGCTGTAGTAGCTGATATGCCTTTATACCTTGGTCCTCCTTAAACTCAACCCCCACCACCTTCGGTGATTTGCAGTGATCCTGTGACTTCTTCCCCTAGCAACACTATACCAGGGGACTACAGCCCTGTCAGAAAAGCAATTGATTGAGAACTGGGATGAACAAAAGGCATCAAAGTTATGCTTTACAAGACGTGTGGGATTACTAATACTCATTTTAACTTAGCAAAACTGAGAAGAGTTTTATTTTTCACTTAAATTTTTGATTCTTTGTTTCATGTTCTGAGATGGTCAGGTGGATGCTACTAGCCAGGGTAGCCATACAGTTTGCGTATTCCTGTCATAGTATGGATTGGTCTGCACATTGGGAGATGCTGCATCATGCCAGGGAAGGCAGATTCACTTAATAAATATTTTTCTTTGATCACTTGTTTTGGACCATTCTTCTTCAGTCTCAGTGAACAAATCTAAGGGAAGTAAAGAGCTTAAAACCCCTCTGTGATAAAAATTCTGTTTTCATTGAGGTTCTTCAGCATTTTCTGCATTTACTGTGGATTTCATCCTAGGATATTTTTGGGCTTGGCTTGAAGTATTTCCTCAAACTTTTTTCTAAGTCTGTTATATGGTTTATTTATCATTGCTCCAATTTAAGATTATCCTTTTGGATCTATTTATGAGCTTGTGTGATATTCTCACAAGCAGCTGTTAGAAGAAACAAGCCAAAAGAAAAAAAACATCAACAACCCAAAACAAAACACCCAAAACCCTACCAAGCACACATGCACAAAAACCCCTATCACCATGGCAAAGATTTTGATGATACAGATTAATCTAGAGCATCACAATCTTTTGGAAGACTACTGAAATATAACAGACCACACTGGTTAAAGTGTCTGCAATGAATGTGATTTCTTCAAGGTGTTCTAAACCGGACCATTATACACCTACTTGTAGTTTGTCGCTAAATCATTACCATTATTCTGCATTCTTCAGGCACAGACAAGTAGAACATATATACTATTTTAGGAGGATTTGTGGTGTTATTATTTTAAAATTATCTGTACACAGTGTGCATATCTTACCAAACCTCAAATACTGATCAGGAAGAAAGTAACTTCTAAGGTTTATATCCAATCTCATGTTTTCCTGTGTATTGTCATTTGCCTGTGCTTTTGTGTGCTATTGCTGGATGCCATCAGCCAAGTATGTGGTGTTTCACTTATCCCACAACATCAGAAAGTAAGCTTTTATCTAGTCTAATAGTGATAGGTTTCAGTTAACAAGTCACTGGAGAGTTGTTTTGTAATCAGGCCAATTTTTTTTTGCATTTAAATGAGAAATTTACAGATAGAGTGCTGGTTTGAATTAGAAGTCTTCTCGCCAATGACACTATAGGAAGCAGGTTTTAGCAACTGTAATGCTTGGTCTGGGGTACTACAGTACTATTCTGTATCCATAAAAGAATGCCTAATGCTTGTATTACACATTGTCAGTGCCAGAACAAGGCAAAATTTGGACTAGGATGCCACTGTCAGCTGATAGTACAGCAAAAGAAACTTCTTCCGTACACATGAGCCCCCTTCAAGCTTTTCTTCCTCAGTCGTTTGAGGAAAGGCCCCTTTTCTTCTGGTTTTGTTATTTTTATGAGAGAGAAAGTGATCAGTCAATGAGAACACTTTCTGTGTCACAGTATGCTCTGTAGCCCTAAACCAGCCTAACAACATCTGTAAGTGGCTGCTCTCTTACAGCTCTGAGCTACACCTTGCTCTTTCCACTCCTGCTACCTTTCCCCAGCTTTCTTAGGGCTTTTACTGCCTAGAGGCAGTTGTTTTCAGACTTGAAGTTTGGGTGTCAGTCCGAAATGCTTGTACATAGGTGAGTCACAGAAGACAGGAAATGTACAGCTGTGTCAGGCAAAGGTTACCCTGGGATTGGATGACATACAGACCTGTGCTCACATGGAGAAAGGGCTGCTATTTGAGGCATTCTCATCCTAGTACTGAGTCTGATTTGCTGAATTGATCTCAGGCCAACAATTTTAACTTTGTGCCTCTGCTTTTACCTTTTCTGAGATCTAACTGCTAAGAGCAGGTAAGTTGCAGAACTCACTTACTAATTAGCAACACGTACAACATTAAGATATACCTCTTTGCAAAACATGTATTTTATACAATAAAGAGGACTTGCTAACCACACCACAAAAGTTTTTGTATAGCCCATATAGGTCCTCTTGTTTGTTAACTGGTTTCTTTCATTAGGAACCAGCCTTAACCTGCTGTTCTCTACACTGCACTTCTTATCAGTATCACTGAACTTCCAACTCATATTCTAATCAAGTTCATTGTAATAAAGATGTTGGTTGGGGTAAAAAAAATCCAACTACCATTTAAGTTGCCAAATCATAGAATCATAGAATAGTTGGGTTGGAAAGGACCTTAAGATTATCTAGTTCCAACCCCCCTGCCATGGGCAGGGACACCTCACACTAAACCATGTCACCCAAGGGGCTGCCTAACATGGCCTTCAACCACCAGGGATGGAGCACTCACACCTTCCTTGGGCAACCCATTCCAGTGCCTCACCACCCTCACAGTAAAGAATTCCTTATATCTAACCTGAACTTCCCCTGTTTGAGTTGAACCCATTACCCTTTGTCCTGTCACTACAGTCTCTAATGAAGAGTCCCTCCCCAGCATCCCTATAGGCCCCCTTCAAATACTGGAAGGCTGGTATGAGGTCTCCATGCAGCCTTCTCTTCTCCAGGCTGAACAGCCCCAACTTCTTAGCCTGTCTTCATACAGGAGGTGCTCCAGTCCCCTGATCATCCCTGTGGCCCTCCTCTTGACTTGTTCCAACAGTTCCATGTCCTTTTTATGTTGACACCAGAACTGCACACAATACTCCAGGTGAGGTCTCACGAGAGCAAAGTTGAGGGGCAGGATCACCTCCTTCAACCTGCTGGTCACGCTCCTTTTGATGCAGCCCGGGACGTGGTTGGCCCTCTGGGCTGAAAGCACACACTGCTGGCTCATGTTAAATCTCCCATCAACCAACACCCCCAAGTCCCTCTCCACAGGGCTGCTCTGAATCTCTTCTCTGCCCAACCTGTAGCTGTGCCTAGGATTGCTCCAATGCAGGTGTAGGACCTTGCATGGTTAAACTTCGTAAGTTTGGCATTTGCCCACCTCACAAGCGTGTCAGGGTCCCTCTGGATGGCATCCCTTCCCTCCAGCATATCAACTGAACCACCCAACTTGGTGTCATCGGCAAACTTGCTGAGGGCGCACTCAACCCCACTGTCAATGTCACCGACAAAGATGTTAAACAAGACCGGTCCCAACACCAATCCCTGAGGGACACCACTCATTACCGGTCTCCAGCCGGACACCGAGCCATTGACCACAACTCTTTGCGTGCAGCCATCCAGCCAGTTCCTTATCCACCAAGTGCTCCACCTATCAAACTGATGTCTCTCCAAGGACGTCATGCAGGACAGTGTTGAACGCTTTGCACAAGTCCAGGTAGATGACACCAACTGCTCTACCCCTGTCCATCAGTTCCATAGCCCCATCATAGAAGGCCACCAAATCGGTCAGGCAGGATTTCCCCTTAGTGAAGCCATGCAGGCTGTCACCAAGCACCTTGTTGATTTTCATGTGCCTTAGCATGCCTTCCAGGAGAATCTGCTCCAAGATTTTGCGAGGCACAGAGGTGAGACTGAATTGTTCATACTCCCCTGGATCATCCATTTTCCCCTTCTTGAAAATGGGGGTTTTTCCAGTCATCAGGAACTTCACCAGACTGCCATGATTTTTCAAATACGATGGACAGTGTCTTAGCGACTTCATTTGCCAGCTCCTTCAGGACCCACGGATGGATTTCATCAGGTCCCATGGACTTGTGCACAATCAGGTTCTTAAGATGCTCTCGAACCAGATCCTCTCCTACAGTGGGCACAAGGTTTTCTTTCTCACGGTCCCTGCGTCTGCTTTCCAAGACTTGGGTGGTGTGGTCAGAGCCTTTGCCAGTGAAGACTGAGGAAAAGAAGTCATTAAGAACCTCAGCCCTCTCCAAATCCTGTGTAGCCAGTTCTTCTGATAGCTTCCAGAGAGGGTCCACGTTGTCTGTAGTCTGTCTTTTATTTGAAATGTACCTATAGAATCCCCTCCTGTTATCCTTAACATCCTTAGCCAAGTTTAATTCTAACTGGGCCTTAGCTTTCCTAACCTGGTCCGTAGCTTCCTGGACAACATCCCTGTATTCTTCCCAGGCCACCTGTCCTTGCTTCCATCTTTTATAAGCCTCTTTTTTTCCTCTGAATTTTCCTCAGCAGCTCCTTATCCATCCAAGGAGGTCTCCTGGCCCTCCTGCTGCACTTCCTTCTGGTTGGGATGCAACACTCCTGAGCTTGTAGCAGGTGATCCTTGAATATCAACCAAGAGTCTTGGGCCCCCCTGCCCTCTAGGGCTATATCCCATGGACCTTTACTAAGCAGGTTCCTGAAGAGGCCAAAGTCTGCTCTCCTGAAGTCCAGGACAGTGAGCTTGCTGCACGCTCTTCTCGCTGTCCTGGGGATCTCAAAGTCGACCATCTCATGATCACTACAGCCAAGTCTGCCCTGGAGCGTCACATTTCCAACGAGCCCTTCCCTGTTGGTGAGCACGAGGTCAAGCATGGCACCTCTCCTTGTCAGTTCTTATACAGGTGAATATTGAACTGAATAGATAACACATTTCCTTTTGGGGAAATCTGTTTTAATTCAAAGCTCCCTACAAAGATGTCTGAAAACAACATATATAAACATCAAAGTGATCCATATGTTCTATGTAGGTTAAGTATTCATGAAGCAACTGTGTGCTTTCTTTTAAATGGAGTTTGATAGATGGCTGTGTCAATACTTGTGTCCAGTTTATTTAAAAGTAAAACTTGAATTTTTATGGCATTCTGTGGTTGTCTGTGCATCTTATTTACATTACTCAAATGAGCAAAGCCTTCAGAAACACAGATGCATTTGACAGCACCATCTGGTAAAAACAGGTGTTGGACCAATTAAAACATGCTTTAGTCTTCAGGTTCTCCAGATTAAGTATTTTAATTCATGGCAGAAAGTCATCAGAGTAAGTTTTATATTAATGTGCATATCTTAGCTAAAAAATCACCAGAAAGCAACAGCACACTACATAACCATACAGATGCAGAGACAGTGTGGGAGATGCTCTCACCTCAATGTACCTGTATAAATTTCTCTCCTGTGTTTACCTGCTTGACAGGAGTTGTGGTGGATTTAGCCGGGCTGGACACCAGGTGCCCACCAAGCTGCTTTATCACTTTCCTCCTCAGCAGTACAGGGGGAAGAGAAAATAAGATGGAAAAAAACCCCAAACCTCATGGGTCAAGATAAATGCATTTTAATATAGCAAAAGCAAATGCTGTATGCGTAATCAAAGGAAAACAAAAGATTTATTCTCTACTGCCCCTCAGCAAGTGATGTCCAGCCACTTCCCAGGAAGTACTGCTTCAGTAGTGGGTGCTCTAGAAGATAAACTTTATAATAATAAATGTTTCCACCTGCCCCCCCCCCCCCCCCCCGTTCTCTTAGGTTTTATTGCTAGCTGACATCATGCAGTATGCAGGATGGAATATCCCTTCGGTCAGTTGGGGTCAGCTGTCCTGGCTGTATCCCTTCCTAAGATTTTGCTTGCCCCTATCGTACTGGTGAGGGGGGACCACTGGAGACAGCCTTGATGTAGCAGCCAGAACACTAATATGTTATTATCCGATACAAAGCACAGCACCGTGAGAGTTGCTGTGAGGAAAATAAACACCACTGCAGCCAGAGCCAATAAAAGAGTGAAGAAAACCACTCCCCTAGACCACCTCAGAATATGTCCTCCTTTCTATTTTTTAATACTATCAGCTTGAACAGTCTGTCAGACATTGTGTTCATGTAAAAGCAGGGGAATGGGGATAAATCTTAATGGGTCTTGAGGTTTTTCTGAAGTGTACAGAGCAGTTACCGACTCATAAAAACTAAAAGGCAGTCCTACTGCTAAACACCGTACTAAATGTTTACCAGCGTTGCTATTTTAGTAATTCGTACCCCTTATACATACCTGTTCCTCTCTCTACCTCACTTTTTTTTTTCTTTTTGTTCCACCACACAATGAAACCAGTGTTACACACTGAAGCTTAAGTTTCTAGTTTTTCTTGCTGAAAAGGAATTAACATTTTAGACAGCCATCATTAGGCATTAGCTTGCTGCTCTCAAGATTTAAAACTCTTAAAAGCTACTCCTGCCAGTCTTGCACTTTAAGAACAAAGACCCATGAGCAGCACTGCTGAGCGGATGGTATCTTCAGGGAATATAATCCCTAACCGAAGCCCTAAACTTTCAAGTACATCCAATAATTACATGTTGGATTGCTAAAAATTTAATTACTCTTGCCCAAACATCCTTCCCTCTTGACAAACCAAAACCTTATATTTACTTTGCATTAGCAATTTATGTGCATTCAGTACTGAAAAAATCAGACATTGCATGGTACGTAATTTCAGCACTCGCTCTTACAACAAAATATGTTCATCATAAGTCTTAAAAACCACGCAGGAATTCCAGTTTTTATCCTTAGAGTATTTCACCCTATTTCAAGTTTTGTTAAAGTGCCATATTATGCAGCTGATAAAAGTAATAATAAACCCAAGCTTGCAGTTTTCAATATTGGGAGAAATACCTTTCCTTCTGTTTTTAAACCCATATATGCTGAACTTCAATTTCTGCTTTTCCTCACGACAATTCAAGTCTCATCTAACCCAAACTCCAAGTACTACAAGAGGGTACCGTTTCAGTGATCACCTCCCATCCACTTAATAGCTCATACATTTTACTTATTCCAAAGTGCTGAACTGAACAAAAAACAACACAGGGGGAGTCAGAGCTGTCAAACAGAAGCAACTGCTGCTATAGCTTAGGGAAGATAGAAATTCTTAGAAAAGAAACGTTATAAATCTTTATTATTTTGTCTACACAAACATTACCAGATACTGCTCCAATACAGTTATAAGCACTTCCTGTTAACTGCATGTAAGCTCACTATTCAGTCTTTTTAACAGGTTTTTGTTTCATATGGAGTAGTCTTGTCATTGGTCTCAGGCTGATTCCAACAATTCTTCCTAGGGAAAAAAAGTAAACCCATGTGAGATTGGGCGTATTTCGCACACAGCTGTTTTCAGTAACATCCTCTAGAGCCCTGAGACTGGTGCAAAGCTACAAGGACCACCTTCCCCCTTCATCCTTCTGGAACAAAGTCAAACCCTGAAACCTGCAAATGTAATTTTTAAGCAGCCTACCTACAAGAGAGGCTCTTTGCCTGTTTAAGCAAGACTTCAGATCCTAATTACAAGTTGGTGGCAATACCCACACTTTCTAGCAGGTGGCAATCAGGAGAAAGTTTTGTAGTAATAACTTTTGCACATGTCTATCCATTATACAACAGTTTAAGATAGTGAGCCAATAATAGAAAGATAAGATTTAGTAATTTTACATTGAAAAACAAGTAGTTGAAAAAAGGTTGAAAAATCTCTTATTGGTTACGTTACTCATAGTGGATTACACATACATTTATCTTACTGGCATCCAACAGGTTCACATAAAAAGAATGCCCACTTACTCTTGCAAAAAAATCCCCAGTGGCTATGGTGTTGAAGGTCTGGGAGGAATTTTATGAGTTCATTTTCTATTGACAGCACTGATAAAGCATTAAGCTTGTCTGCATTTTTCAGTTTGCTCAAGGAGATTTTCACATTTCAGTACATGAAACATTCTGATTCTAGTATTTTCAAGAGAACTGAGTCAAACATAAAGGAATTTTATCACTTCACTGAAGATTTCTGTTACATTCTTTCCTGCAAGAAAACCAACAGTGGTGGTGTGGATCTTTTACATCACTCAATGCTTTTATATGAACATATGCATGCTCATGCAGAATATGGAACCATCTTTCATTTTAATCTTTAATTAATCAGTTTAATTTTCCCAAAAAGTTACTTGAGTAATTTCTCATCAGGAAATAGCATGTATTATTTAAACAACTCCAGAATAAACATTCTGGTAGCTGCTGAGAAACCAGTTTCTGAGTACCTGTCTTAATCATGGACAAGTATTGGATCACAAACTTGTTTCGGAACTTAGCTCAGATTGCACAGCTTGGCTTAAGAGCTTGTCATGTTGTCTCTCTGAGCGGCTGCCAAATAATCAGTGTGCTTTCCCAGAGCTGCAATCAGATTTTGAAAGTCGCTACTGCAAACACCACACAACTGTACAATCTGTACTTCTCTTCTGTAGACATTAGTAAGGTATTACCCATTTCTAGCACAGTGAAAAAAAATCAAAAAGGCAACAGAATTATCACTCAAAAACTTGAATAGTCCAAAAAACTCATTAATGGGTGCCAAATACCACTTCTGTTCCTCTTAAAACTTCTGCATAATTTTTATTTCTTCTCATTTTTCTTGAATAATATTTATAGTTCTTCCCTGGAAATATCACTGTGCAGCACTGTGTCTCAGAACCATCCTCTTTGCCTGTCTCTAGGAAGGCCAGATGCATCAGTGAAACAATGAAAACAAGAATGCAAAAGATACTTTTGATTTTTTGTGTGTGTATGTGTGTGTCCTGGAATGTAGTTCCTGCATAATAAGGTTTAAATGAGAATTTATAGCTGCACAGCACTGGATCATTCTTACATCACATTTCCAATACTGACCAAGAAGTTTCTGGCTTCAAAGACCTGGATTACTTGTCACGCTCTTGGGCATATACGTTACACAAACCACACTTTTAACACAGAAGAAATCTTGGATAATACACAATTTTTGTTAATGTTTTATTTGTAGCATTGAATTTCATGCTGACTTCAACTATTCAACTTTTCAATAGTGCTGGCTTTTCTAAGACTTTACAGTGAAACAGCTTCTTGCATTTAAGATTCTAAGACTTAAAGGCCCACCAGTCTTTGAATATTTTGCTTCCTTGTATTCTGAACTGCTCCACAGTATCACCCCCAAAAAACAAACATGGAAAAGCACAGACTCCCCTTTTAATAACCCAATCACACCAAACTTTAGACTTCACAGCTTCTACTTTGCCCAGCCCCATTGGGCAAAGTAGAACACTCTCAGTGTTTCAAATCTGATTTCTGCTCTGAAGTCATTCTGCAAAACTTCTTTTTCAACAGAAAGTCTGCTTCATGAAAAGACAAGACACCTGCACAAGAAATTATTGCCTCTCACCTTATGAAGGCCACTGCAGGACAGCTGGGCAATCAATACTTTTTAACTCTTTCCTGCACATCTTTGTCATGCTCAGAGGCTTTCACCACACGGGGCTGCCTCTGAGCTTCTGAACTTTCAGCAAAACACATCAAAACTCTGTAAAAAGTGTTCATAGCATTAAGAATTCTGGTAGGAACAACCCCACAGTCCCAAAGATAAGGGCCACCACTGCTAGCAATATTAAAATACACTTTACACTTTAAAAAGTGTATCAGGGAAAGACTATACTATGTACAGCAAAAGAACAGAATATACTGTTACCCAATATTGAATAGTCCTACAGGGGAATTCTCTTTATACGTTCTTGACAGCAGATATAAACAACAAAAAGGAAAATATAAAAAGGCAAAGCACATTTTTTCCCCATTAAAGAAGGTTTTTATCTTTCCTGTAGCGGAGTATTCTGAAGCTGTAGCTATCTTTTTGCAACAGAGAACTCAGAGGCCACTGCAGGAGATACGTTGCATACTGATGTTACATACTAATTACTTGCAGCACAGACATAAGAAGTTATCACGATAGACAGGACAGTTAATGCTAGAAGCGGAAGCTATCGTTTTTAGTTTTTCCTAAACCTGGCCTTGAACACTGCCAGGGATGGAGCATTCACAACTTCCTTGGGCAACCCATTCCAGTGCCTCATCACCCTCACAGTAAAGAACTTCTTCTACAGTAAAGATTTTTTTCCTCCCCTTAAACAGGGGAGATTCAGGTTAGAAAGTTTGAACCCATTACCCTTTGTCCTATCGCTACAGTCCTGGATGAAGAGTCCCTGTTCATCATCCTTCTAAGCCCCCTTCAGGTACTGGAAGGCTGCTATGAGGTCTCCACGCAGCATTTTCTTATCCAGGCTGAACAGCTCCAACTTTCTCAGCCTGTCTTCATACGGGAGGTGCTCCAGTCCCCTCGTCATCCTCGTGGACCTCGTCTGGACTTGTTCCAACAGTTCCATGTCCTTTTTATGTTGAGGACACCAGAACTGTGCACAATACTCCAAGTGAGGTCTCATGAGAGCAGAGTAGAGGGGCAGGATCACCTCCTTCGACCTGCTGGTCACGCTCCTTTTGATGCAGCCCAGGACGTGGTTTGCTTTCTGGGCTGTGAGCGCACACTGATGCCAGCTCATGTTCATTTTCTCATTGACCAACACCCCCAGTACTTCTCCGCAGGGCTGCTCTGAATCTCTTCTCTGCCCAATCTGTAGCTGTGCCTAGGATTGCCCCAATGCAGGTGTAGGACCTTGCACTTGGCTTGGTTGAACTTCATGAGGTTGGCATTGGCCCACCTCACAAGTGTGTCAAGGTCCCTCTGGATCCCATCCCTTCCATCCAGTGTATCAACCGAACCACATAATTTAATGTCATCTGCAAACTTGCTGAGGGTGCATCAGGTCCACTGTCCATGTTGTCATACCCTGTGGGCTGTGGGCACTCCCTGCTTGGGGTGATGGTAGTGGTGGTGTGCAGCTGCTTCTGTGCTGTGGCACTGCTGAAGCACTGACCTTTGGTGCTTTTGTGGGAAATTGACCAATGTAATTGTTCTCCTGTGGTGAGGGGGCTGCCAGCAAGCTGAGTATGCTGGGGGCCTTCACCATTACAGCTTGACCAGGCAGGTCTCCTAATGGTACAGATACTCTGCCACAAAAAATGAGTCTCATGCTTAAGGGTCTCACTCATTAAGCTTCCCTGTGGCAGACGTGGGGACCCCCAGAGCATCACTCTGTGTAGGATTCACTCACGTGGTGGGAGATCATCCAGTTACATACACCGGGAGGATAACCTAGGACCATGTCTATAGAAAAGCAGAACGAGGCAAATACCAGTGGTAAAGAAACCTGAGACCCTTATGGCTCTCTTACCTGCCTTTCTTGCTCTACTTCTTAGAGCTGCTGTGGCCTGCTTGCTTCTAGCTTCTCCTTACGTGGGAGTAGCAGAGAGAGTGGTTGCATCTGGTGTTCATAAGTTACAGTTGCCAAGTCGCTTCTGTAGGACAGCCTGATGTGTGACAGCTGAATTAGAGGAGGTCCTGAAGGGGCTGCTGTATGTCACAGTGTTACAGAAGAGGCATGATTCATTGCAACCTTGATAGCTGGGGAAAAAAAGAACTGTAAGAAAAAGCTAAGAGTTAAGCAAGTGCCACCACTCACAGCTTCTGGAGAAGTGTAGACTTGCAGGATTCTTCTTCTGGTAATTTAGTCTCTATTTGCTTTACAGAAATAAATTTCTCTGTCATTATGCTTAGGCATATCTCTAGACTGGGGTGTATTAGTGCTCCATTTATAGTAGAAAAAACAAATACTGTTAACATTAATTTTAAGCAGATTGGCCTTCAGTAGCTTTGGCTTGTCATTCAAATTCTGTTGCCCACATAAAGAAGCTAGTCTCAAGCATTGCCTCAAGCCTCATTTACTCATACACAGAGGTCAGCACCGAGTAAAGGGATACTTAAAATACAGAATTAGTTGGTCTTGCAGAGGACATTGATCAGATTGTTGCTGACAGTCAAGCTATTAAATTGGTGGAGTTCTGTTACTCTGTGTTGCTGATACAGTCAAGTGTTGATTTGAACCTCAGGAACAGCTGCCTGGACAGAAGTTTAAGTCAAATGGAACTAGTCCAGGTTTCAATTACGTAAGAGGACAGTGCAGTGAAGAAAAATCCTTTAATGTTTCTGACATTTGTTATTTGTGCTTGAGTGTACAGGAGAGCTGACATAGCTACAAACCAAAATATTCTATCTATAAAACACTGATTATATGAAAAACTTGGTTATTTCAGAGATCCCCAGAAGTTACTACTGAACCACAGAATCACAGAATGTGCCAGGTCCAGGGCTTTATACTTCACCATGTTGAACTTTAGGAGATTCACATGGGTTCACCCCTCAAGACTGCCAAGGTCCCTCTGAGTGGCATCCCGTCCTTCAGGCCTGTTAGCTTGGGGTCACTGGGGACCAATTAGCTGATACAATCAGATACCATGAGAAAAGTGACAAAAATGATGATAGATATGGGTTAATGACATTGGTCACAAATTCTGTGGTTCCTCTCCTTACTGAACAACTTGCAAGATAGTGAAAATAATATGTGGAAAAATTTACAAAGGACAGGAAGTGATTCTCTATTGATATATATGCATATATATATTAATTATTGTTTAAATCTGATTGACTTAGTAAAATCAGTGATAGGATTTTTTTGAAAGTGGCAATATAATCTGAAAAAGAATGAGTTCAAGTCAGGCACTCTGTGGCCTCTATTCTAGAGCACAGTGAATCTGAATTCCTAATCTCTGAACCTGTGAACATTTTATTTGTTGTGACTGTTCTTATGAAATCAGAACATGCTAAATTGAGGGCAAAATTAACACTAATTCTTAGTTATCCAGTGGATAAAAATATCCTCCTGAGGTGGAAACAGCTTTCTGCTGCATTTTAGTATAGAGGATCTTTAACAGAAGGTTCTTTTGAATCGTGCTTTGGCAGGTTAAGACATTGCTATCCCAGCAGTCTGCCTTGTTATTCTGCTACAGATCACTGTACATGCTGCATAGTTAGCAGAAGTGAATTAGCTGCACTGATACAAGCTCAGTTGTAGCTTTCATGGCCTTTTATGGAGAATCTGAGCTAAACCACTGACTTGTAGCATGTGGTGGCTGAAGTATTCCAGTCTGTCAACTTACCCACAGGACACAAGGAGAACTGGACCCTTCAGTGATTTAAGATGGAAAAACTTACCTGCCTAGTGAAAGACTGGAAACACTCAGACTTTTTGGCTTTGAAGTTAATTGATACTATTTTCTGTTTGGTTTCCTAAAGATACGATTAATGGTTTAATCATAGAATCATAGAATCGTAGAATGGTTAGGGTTGAAAAGGACCTTAAGATTATCTAGTTCCAACCCCCCTGCCATGGGCAGGTACACCTCACACTAAACCATGCCACCAAGGCTCTGTCCAACCTGGCCTTGAACACCACCAGGGATGGAGCATTCACAACTTCCCTGGGCAACCCATTACAGTGACTTACCACCCTCACAGTAAAGAACTTCCTCCTTGTAGCAAATCTAAACTTCCCCTGCTTAAGTTTTAACCCGTTACCCCTTGTCCTATCACTACAGTCCCTAATGAAGAGTCCATCCCCAGCATCCTCTGGAAGGCTGGTGTGAGGTCTCCACGCAGCCTTCTCTTCTCCAGGCTGAACAGCCTCAACTTTCTCAGCCTGTCTTCATACGGGAGGTGCTCCAGTCCCCTGATCATCCTCATGGCCCTCCTCTGGACTTGTTCCAACAGTTCCATGTCCTTTTTATGTTGAGGACACCAGAATTGTACACAATACTCCAAGTGAGGTCTCCCGAGAGCAGAGTAATAACTCAAATGATTTTGCTTTGTGTCAGTTAGTAATATTTTTAAAGCTGGCTTCAGCCAAATTTGTCGAAGGACTAGAGAAATATAAAGTCCTTGAAGGCTTTGTGCAAAATCATCATAATCTGGCTAGCCAGAAGCCATCCCGCCATATGAAGAAAGTATAGCAGGGAATGGTGGTAATGTCTACACTCATTGGTGTATGCTTCTTCACATATTTATTTTAAATCCATAAAGCCAGTTTGTGACTGATACTGCAGTCTTCCACTAGCAAGGTAGTTGTGGACAGGAATTGTGTTTCCCAGCTCCACTGGGCTTCTTAGAACACAACACTGGAGTGAATCTTACTAGCTACTTAAACTGGTTTTTTTTTCCCTTTCTGTTTAAATACTATCGAGCACTTCCTGAGCATGTATCAAAGACCTTTTCTTATTATTGAAGTATTTTATCAGACCTGAGAATATTTGACAAGTTAGCACTGAAAGAGCCTATTTAGGCTTTCAATGGCATTGACTTTAGGACTTTAGTCCTAGAAAGTACTGCAAAGCAGCAATGATCTCTTAATTCACTCTTATTTCTTATTTTCAAAGTATAATTCAACAGCTGGGAACTGACATCCTCAGATGAGACACCACCCCCTTCCCTTCCCGAAATGTCATGTCAAATTCTTATAGTTTCTTATGATAGATGTATTTGCCACTACATGCAAGGGAGAGTGAAGGTAATAATCTGACCAAACTCAGTATTCAGTGTCACTCTGCAAGGACAGTGCAGTACAAACAGCTCTGGCTCCTCATCCCATTCAGTAGTCATTGATTAGCCGGGACGCTAATAAGCAGTCAAAAACTGAATCTGTAATAAACAGCTTGTTTTGTTACACTTTGGGTGTATGCTTAGTTTTCCTGGGGGAATTCCAATCCCAAATTATAAGTGTGTAATTCCCTGTTGTGCTTTCTCCAAGAAGAAACCCAGATCCTGCCCTTCCTGGCTTGTGACCTCTTGTTCCTTTTCCCAGCATCAGTTATCTACTTGATGAGTTTTGTCAGTTCCAGTACTTGTGGCAGCATGCAACATGGTCACTGAAACTACCAGGACTCCTGAAAACCAGTGATTTGACTATGGGCACAATTACAATGAGCAATAGAAGAAAATAAAATGAACAAAAATGGTTAAATGCAAACTTAGTAGACTCAAGAAAGGTTAGAATTCAACGTACACACTTTAGGGTGGGATGTGTGTTGGACAGAAAGCTTGCAGCTCCACCTAGTCTTTTCTTTCTTTCTTTCTTTTTCTCATAGAGTGTCTTCTGTATCTAGACTATTTAGTGATATTATAGGAAATCCTAACACAAGCTGATAAAATATCTCAAGGGAGCATTGAGAGTAGAAGCTGAAATATCTTTGAAGTGCTTTGTGAGCAGTGAGTCATTAGTGTGATACTGCTCCTGCCCTATTGTCTGGAGTTCTTTGGAGCACTTTCAGTACTAGGCTTTCTGCATGTCCTGGCTGGATTTCCATCAAAGCTGCAAGATGTGATTTTCTTGGCCTTTTGTTTGCCTCATTTCTCTACCTTTTTCTCCTGCCACCCACTAGAGGTCAGTGTAATGCCACGAATGCCAAGGGGAATAGGGACAGGACACTAATGCCAAATTTCTGCTAGTTGCTAGGATCATAGGGATTACTTGAGTGCATCAGTGATGTGTATAGCAGATCACTTCTGTATTGTCAGTACCAGTTGAATTAGGGGAAACGTGGGAAGCTGGCAGTAGGTCAGTGTGAAGTCATCTGAGGATGGTGAGACTGTTAGAGGCTGACTAAACCACAGAAGCATGAAGCTTGCTCTGGCAGTCAAAGTGTGTTAAGATCAATTAGCAGTATTCCATTTACTCTGTAGAGCAGAAGAAATGGCCCTATCTTGCTAAACTCTAGTCTTAGTGGCTCCTTGTGCTAACATAGGTCATAGTGTATTTGCAGTTTGAATGAGAAAATTGTTTGATATTCAGTTTCTTGCCTTTTATTTGGTTCTATGTTCCTGCATTATGAGGCAGGATGAACAAGTTTCCAGGATCTATGTTTTTATTGTACATGTTATTACCAGTTTTACATGGAAGAAAGGCACTCCTGTCTTTCAGGCTTTCTTTTTTATAATTATTCTTACATTTTCCTGAGCTTGTTAGGAAATAATTCCACCTTTTTTTTTCAGATACAGTGCCTGGTGATGGCATGCAGAATTCCAGCTGGGTCTGCACAACTACAGAAGGACTGTATTATTTTTATTACATCTTCCATTCACAAACAGACTTCACTGTTTCCCTTCCTTTTCCTTGAAGCACTGTTCATTGACTAAAGATCTTCACTGGGCTGTAGTGACAGGCCAGTTTCCTTCAGAACTGAGAACATTAATTGAAAACATTTTGGGACTCTTACCAGTGAAGTTTTTTTCTCCAATATACTTGGTTTTGTTTGTTGTTACTCAATTTGTTTCCATTGTGTTTGCCTATTCAACTGACTTGTGCAGGCTCTTCTGAAGTTTCTCTCAGATTATACTGGTACCTTGAATAGCTATGTTTAATTATAAAACCCAGTAAAATACTGGAACTTTGAGGATTCTGTTAAATATGTGTCCTGGGTTCAGCAGTAGCAGTCATTTTTCTCCTTCTTGGTAGCTGGTGCAGTGCTGTGTTTTGACTTTCGGCCTGGGAACAGAACTGATAGCGATGTTTTGGTTTGGCCAAGGACTTTGTGAGCCTCATGCTCTGCCAGGGAGGAGGGGAATCCAGGAGGAAGCAGAGACAGGACACCTGGCCCAAACTGACCAAAGAGGTATTCCATACCACAGCATGTCATGCCCAGGATGTAACTGCGAGTTAGCAGGAAGGGCTGGGAGTCTGCAGGGTTGGAGGAGGTATGGGTCGGTGCTTGTTCGGGCTGAGGGGGGCAAGTTATTGGTCGTCTGGTGCTGAGGTGTTGTATTCTCTTCCCTTGTTATTTCCTTTATCATTATTATCATTGGTGGTAGCAGTAGTGACCTGTGTTATACCTTAGTTACTAAACTGTTCTTATCTCAACCCGTGGGAGTTGCATTCTTTTCGATTCTCCTCTCCGTCCCTCCGAGAGCAGGGGGAGGGCACGAAAGGGGGGGAAGTGAGTGAACGAATTACCTGACTGGGTTTAAACCACGACAGTTCTTTTTGGTGCCCAACGTGGGGCCTCGAAGGGTTGAGATAACGACAGATCTGACCAGATTAATAGTCACTCATCACAATGACGATTTATTGGCTCTCAGAGTTGTTTCTCTTGATCTCACAGCTTCAGAATGTTGTAACTTCTGTAGAGCCTGTATTTGCTGTGTTGGTGTTTATCAAGTGTGGGGCCTGGGCTAAGGTTCTTGTCTCACTGTGCTTTATGGCAATGGCTTGTAATACGGGTGGGCTCCAGCAGCAGGGCGGGACGGACGTGGCCGTGGACTTGTACCTGGCCGTCCGGCTGCTCTTCACCGTCCTGGCCCTCGCCCTACTCTCCATCTTCGTGAGGCTGCGGGGAGCCGAGGGGGAGCGGCCCCGGGAGCCGGCGGCTGCTGAAGCGGCCCGGGAGAGCGGCCCCGGGGACCAAGCGGCGGCGGGAGCGGGGCCGGAGGCCGCGAGGGGACGGCTGCGGGTGGAGGAGGTCGGGGCGGTCGAGGAGAGGAAGGAAGCGGCTGCCGAGCAGCGGGAGAAGGCGGCGGAGGAGCCGAGCCCCCCGGAGAAGCCGAGCCCCGCGGAGGAGCCGAGCCCCGCGGAGGAGCCGAGCCCCGCGGAAGAGCCGAGCCCCGCGGAGGAGCCGAGCCCCGCGGCCGAGCCCAGCCCCGCGACGGCCGAGAGCATTCCCCGGAAGCCGCCCGCCGACCCCCAGGAGGATGCAGGAGACCACGCAGCATTTCCCAGCAAGGCAGAGGAGGAAGAGCTAGACTCGGGAAAAGAGAAGCTGGCGGTGGGAGAGCCGGCAAGCACAGCAGCTACACCAGCCCCAGTGACAAGCACAGCAGCATCGTTTGAGAGTTCTGAAGGTTTTGAATGGCCTTTGGGTACCCTTGGGACCTGCCTGCTGATTGTGATGGGGATCAGCATGTTGGCACACACACAGGCTGTGTTCTACCCACAACCGTTTTGTCTGATCTCAAAAGTTAAGCAGAGTCAGGTTTGGGTCTTGTCTGGGGTTAGATGACGATGCAGGGGGACCAAGAGGTTTTCCCCAAGGCTGGAGAGTCATGAGTGGCAGGGTGTGTGGGACGGTATGGGCAAGTATCTAGTCCACTGGGCCCCTCCAGTGCTTTGGAAGCATCAGAGATGGAAGGCAGCTGTATGGAGTCCCCAGCAACAAGCTGCAGAAACTGCTTAAGGGGACAGTGAATTATTTTGAGTCTGGTGGGCCCATGGCACTTCAGGCCATCAGAGCAGAGATGCAACACAGAGATGGACTCAAGATTGAGGGGTGGACTTAGCAGTGGACACTATTGCCCAGGTTATTCACAAGTGTGAACACTGCACACAGTCTCTCCTGCTCTGTTACAAGAGATGGAGCCTGACGTCATGGACGAGATGGACTCAGCAGCTTTATAGGGACTGGTCCATGCACTAAGATAAGAGTGCACTGAGATAAGAGTGATGGTATATTGAAAATGTGGGATCTGAGCATGACGTGAATGGTATGGAATAAGGGCTGGATAATGTCCTGGGTTCAGCAGTAGCAGTCATTTTTCTCCTTCTTGGTAGCTGGTGCAGTGCAGTGTTTTGACTTTCGGCCTGGGAACAGAGCTGATAGCGATGTTTTGGTTTGGCCAAGGACTTTGTGAGCCTCATGCTCTGCCAGGGAGGAGGGGAATCCAGGAGGAAGCAGAGACAGGACACCTGACCCAAACTGACCAAAGAGGTATTCCATACCACAGCACGTCATGCCCAGGATGTAACTGGGAGTTAGCCGGAAGGGCTGGGAGGCTGTAGGGTTGGAGGAGGTATGGGTCGGTGCTTGTTCGGGCTGAGGGGGGCAAGTTATTGGTTGTCTGGTGCTGAGGTGTTGTATTCTCTTCCCTTGTTATTTCCTTTATCATTATTATCATTGGTGGTAGCAGTAGTGACCTGTGTTATACCTTAGTTACTAAACTGTTCTTATCTCAACCCATGGGAGTTGCATTCTTTTCGATTCTCCTCTCCGTCCCTCCGGGAGCAGGGGGAGGGCACGAAAGGGGGGGAAGTGAGTGAACGAATTACCTGACTGGGTTTAAACCACGACAATATGTGATAACTCAGATGTGATATGTGATAAACTTCAGAAATTTCTGTAGGCACTCTGTATCACAAGTCTGGTGGATTGCATTTGGAGCTTGTTTCCTCAGGGTGAAGGGTTTTTCCTTCTTCTATTTCTTTCACTGTGAACAAGGCAATAGGCTAGGTTATCCTGGAGGAAAAAGAGATTTTGAACAAATGTCGTTTCCCCTCTGTGGCGTGAATCCACCAATTGACTCTTTCTTTTGTGGTTCTTCTAGGACTGAAAATTTGGTAGGAGTAAGTACAAGAAATAACCTGAGCCTAAGCCAGGCTCAGGTTAGTAAACCAGATTTTCAGATGCTCTGAGCATCCCTAAAAGAGGACTCACTTGCTAATGTGTGAATCTGGGTGTCAGTGCCAAATCACCGACTGATCCCTTAAATACAATTTTAGGCTAACATGTTTCCACAGGTAGATGTAAAATAATTCTTACACTTACTGAAAAAGCCGCAGAAAGTCAGTGTAGGAATTGCTTGGTCCAGAGATCTCCACAGCAGCATGTATGTATTTACTCTAGAACTGAGAAGAAAACTTGAAACTGGTGCAGGAAAATGACACATTAGTTCAGTCACAGAGCATCCACAATACTGCTCAGCAGCCTGGTGTGCAGCTGAGCTGCACCAGCTTTTGCTTGTGAGAACGTGGCCTTTATAAAGCCGAAGGATTGTTAATTTTTGCGTAGGAGGACTGATTTATTTCAGAGCAAGATGTGTGTATATTGGCACTCCGTGCTATACACACTACATTTGTTTTAGAAAAGTTAACTCTAATACCTGATACATTTGCACATTCTAGAAATAGCTTTAATTTTCAAAACGTTAGTTTCAGTAAACATAAACCCACTTGTCATTGTCAGCATTGTTTGCTAAGTAAACATAATGAGTATTTGTCTTCTAAATTACCTCTGCACAGTAGTGGTAGTACTGGTAACTTTTCGGGGTGGTTTGTGAAAGTAGTTTTCTTCATCCCACTGAAGGTCTTAAGGTACTTTGCATGCTAGCCAGGAGAAGGGTGTTCGGTTCATTTGGCACTGGGCACATTTGAAGTATGGCTTCTAGGTTTTGCTTGACACCTTCTTTCTGTTTTCTTGGAATAAAATGCTGCTGGTTGTCCTGTAGAAATGGACAGGACAACAGTGAGAAAAAATACAATATCTTAACATTTCTTCAGGGTGTGTTCTCTTTGCAGTGTCACTTGGACAGGCCCAGGGCTGCCTACTTGCTTGTTCCCTGTTTTTCACCTTATAGTGAAAAGGGGTAGGAGAGATCTCAGGTTTGTTGTGCAGAAAAGGGCTTGTTTATTCGTGTCCGGATAATGAGGAGAGGGCATCTGGGTAATTGGATTACCGGTAGGTTTTCTTGGCAGATGTGTTCCGTAATTGTGCCTCCTCTGATTTTGTCAGAGTATAGCCAATAGTTTTGTTGCAGTGTGATGCATCAGTGTTTTGCCTTTTGTTCTGTATAAGAGGTTAAGAGGTGGTCACAATTCCCTCTTCACTCACTGCACTGCCAGCTTTCCTCACCCTGATAAGGGTGCTGGCATATCATTACTGTAAGAGCTGCTGTCTACATACAAGTGACTTATGTTGAAAGTAACCGTGTCTCTGGGTCACTGGGAAGCAGGGGAAATGGAAGCAGACACAGACAGTTTCTGGTGAGTGGAGTATTTAAAAATGGCCGCTTCAAACAGTTAACAACACTTTCAGACTTGCATCTTGCCTTTTCTGTAGTGTTCTGACATTTCCATTTCTGGTCCTCATGTGTCTATACTAGAAGTTCCTAGTCCTGATGTGCTTAGGAATTGCCTAATTTGAACAAATAAGTAAAGAAGTGGTGCCCTTTTAAATCCAGAAAATTTTGACCATATCTGTGTTTGCCTGATGGATAATTTTTCTAGTTGGTGAGCAATGTTGTTCTTCCTAATGGTAGCAGTAAGCCCTATTTCTCAGCTCCTGACCAGAAAAAGTAGTCATGCGTATAGTACAGTTCTCTTCTGCTTATATGGTAGCTGTGATGTTTCCTTGAAATCTGGAGTAAGTCAGTGGCAATACTTGAGGGATCCTTCAAAAGGAGGCAGCTAGGTGCAAGCTGCAGCTGCCGTAACAATTCATGCATCTTGTGACCTACTTCCACTGAGTCCTCACGAAAGAGGGCAGCTGGAAGGAAACTACAGGCTGGAGAAATTGCTTTGGCTTGCTGCAAATAGCTCACGCAAATGGAAATCAGTTTAGTCTATGCATTTATTTTGTTTTCTTCCTTCTTTCTCCCTCTCCTTGTTCTGCCACACACCTCTAATATTCTTTGATGACCAGTAATCTTTTGCATGTTTTAGTCTTTTTCAATATATTCTTTCAGATTAGGATGTAAAATCACAATTTTTTTTTTTATATTTGGCAGCACTGTGTAATTCAGAGAATGAAGTGTTCAGTTATGAGACTGTGCAACAGCTGAGAAAGAGTGTTACCTGCTGGTAGTAAAACACAGCATTAACGTTATGTTACACTAATGCTTCTCATTGATCCTCAGAATTGTAGTTTCACTGGAAAAATGTTGGCCTAACATAGGCTAAGATAATCAGAGCTTTTCTTTCACTCTGTAATTGCGCATCGTTTAATTAGGAAATTGCAGACTAGTAGATCCTTTCAGGCTGCAATCAGAAAAATATCATTCTTAATCTACAGTATTTGTCCCATTCACTAACAGCAATTACGAGCTATGAATTATGAATGAAAAAATATACACTGTGGTATTCAAACAGGTTTTCAGTTGTTGTCCTGTGTGTATGAATTTGTTCACCAGGAAAATGGGATACAAGCTTTCACTTGTCCTCAAAAGCTGATTGTTTTAACTTAGACTGGAACAGCGGCTGGTCACAGGTACTCTTTCTATAGAAGATGTTTGTCCTCAGGGACTGTTGAGGACATACTCAGCTGCAATTCAGGCATGCACAATGATTGCATACCAGCCTGAGTCAACTGAGGGCCTAGATCCCTCAAATATCCATGCCTCCTTGCACTTACCTTCTCACTGGGTAGATACAATGCCAAAACTCTGGAAAGGGAAGCGTAAGACTTGTCGTAGCCTTTCTGTTGACTGTTATAGGTAGTCCTTTATTTAACTCTTCCTTTGCAGGGCAGAGAGAGCTAGTCTTCAAAGCCACGGACTACAGATCACTGTAGTACACTTAGTAATCTTCAGCCTGTATTCCTCTGTGGATCTGATTCCTGGTTAGCCAAGTCATGATTCTGCACTGGGACACACTAAGACCTGTAGATATTACTTGATATTGGTATGAAGTTGGAAGCCATTCAGAGTAGCCTCATATCCATATACAAACTATTTTCAAACATAGATGTCACTATTTCACTATGTTTGATGGCCAATTTAACACTATTTAGTGCTAGCTTTGTTTACTAATGTGTACTTGCTGTTTCACTCAGACTTTACAATACAGAACTCTGTCGTTACCTGGTCAGGTTAAAATTAGTCATTTAAATGTTTGGAATAAGTGCAGATTTCCAAACTTGACATGTAATTCGCTAGTTCTGTTAACCATCTTAACTGGTTAAAATCTAGAATATATACAGCTACTCTGGAAGTTTGCCTCTAAACTAGCAACCAGGTATGGCATTTTGTGCTGGTATTTTGCCCCAATTTACATTTACTTAAAAACTGCTCTGTCCCAGGAAGTGACTACTGACTGCAGGAAAGGCTTTTGTTTCTCAGCAGATCTAATCACTGGATTCAGGGAGGATAGGTTAAACCTATCTCCTCCTGTTAGAGTTAACTTGTCTAGAAGGAATACGTTGAATCTATTTTTCATACGTTCTTCATAGTGTTGTTTACAGAATACCAACTTGTGTAAGTTGTTTGAAGACAATGGGTTTCCCTGTTCCTGCACAAAGGCAAAATCTCTCTTGCTGAATATTTGTTACTGTCATCATATGCAAACAAGAATTAAAACAGCTTGCCTTTCAATCCCCATGCTGTATCTGGTCTTGTCGGAAATCGCTTCATTCTAATGCAGACATATTGATATGAAGGTTCCAGGAGAATAATATATATAGAATAGCCAAAAAATCTGCCTAAAAGATACAAGTTAAGAAAATTTTTTACATTATTCTTTCAATATGGAGTTAGAAGAGACAAATTGGAATATCTCAGTCACAACTGGTACACTTCAGAGATGAATGCTTTTACCAGCCACAGGTACCTGTTGTGCTTCTTTGTGACATGTTTGAACACTACATGTTGCCTTAGTGTCTTCTCAGGTTTCCAGTGCTATAAACAGTCTGTTATCCTGATAGTTGTGAACTCATGGTCTTCTCCCTTCTACCACTGAAGTCTGGCACAAGTGTCACTAGGTATTGTGTGATAGAAACATATGCTATCACTGTGACTGAGGAGGGATTCCTTGTGGAAGTATTATGGTGGAAGTAAAATGCTGAAAGTACTATGTCAGCTGGAAGGTTTTTTCTTCCAGTTGGAAGCTTTTCTTTATCTATATATTTTTAATTGTTATTTCTTTCTTTATTGAAACTGACGGGCCAGTCTGCAAGCAGGCATCTTGCCACTCCAGCAGATGAGCTGGAACATGAGTAGCCAAGAATATAGATCTCTATACATCTCAAACCTGTGATGGTCTGATTCCCCAAAAGAGCTGTCATTGTAGCCCTTCATAGGGAACTTCCTTGGCATATGGCTATAAGGGAAATAGAAAATTTTCATTAATTACTTCCAAAAAACAAGATATCAAAATTATTGTGCAGTAAAGTTTCTGGGTTTTTCGCTCTGATGACTAGGAGGCAGAGTGTCTGGAGTTAGCAGAAAATCTTTGATGTTGTGTGGTGAAGGAAAGAGTACCATGAAAAGCTAAAGATGGGTAAAGATGGAGTGTGCCATGCGGAATTGCAGCTGAATAGCTTAAAATAATGATAGATTTACTTCGTCAGCACCATCTTTAAATTTTTGTTTAATATTTAAAGCTAGTAGTACTTATAAGGACCAACACAACTTGAAAGCTCTATGCAGTATGCTAATATGTGGTAAATAATAATTGATAGTCCCATATCCCATTAATTATTTACAACCCAGAAGCAGACAATAGGAAACTGGTGATGGAGCAATCAAGAAGATGGAAAACAGGCATAGTTAACACAGAGACTGGATATGAAAAATGTATATAATAATATGTTTTATTTAAACATGGTAATCCTTAGAGATTCTGCATTTCAAATATTTTTTTTAGAACTTTTCCCTTGCCAGAAATTCTTTAAGCCTCACATCTGTTTCACTCAATGGAAGTAGAGTGTAAAAAAGTCTACAGTTTTTTGCCTTTGCTTAAGTGAAAGATCTAATCATTTCTCCAGCTTTTTTTTTTTCTTTTTTTTTTCCTTTTTTTCTAAAATTGTTACTACAGTTGCTCTTTTGTTAGTCTGTTTTCCTAAGGAAACTAAATTTTTGTGATCAGTCTTTCTGGCTGTCACATCTTCTCATAGTTATTAAACCCTTTTGGACATTTTCAACTGATTTCAAAGTTGAGGAAAAAAAAGAAATCTTAGAATGAATCATACTCCTATAGATCTTATTAGAAGTATGAGCAGAAATTCTGACTGAGGAAAAAATGACTACTCAGCTGTAAGATGTTCTGTTCAGCAGCCCAATAGCCAGGCAGCAGTCACACATACAGTTGTGTATTAGCAGCTGTGTGTTCTGTCTTTCGCCTTGTGAGGGTTTTGTCTAAGGGTGCAAAGAACAAGGGTACAATCCCACAGGAAGCTCTCCTTTTAGTCCTGCTACCCACAGAACACCCTGTAATACTTACATGTTTAGATGATGATAAAAATCAGTATTTTCAAACCAGAAATTAATTCAATGCAAAATGCAAAAGAAGATCTTTCTTCAGGACTGCTGATGTGTTGGGCTGGCTAGATCTACATGGGGAACGTTAGAGAACATTAAAACATAACAATTAATAATATTCAGTCAGAACAAACAGGAACATCACAATGATATAGGGGGTTAGAAGGTTGGGTCTAAATCTTAACTTCCTTCTTTCCTACACATGCAGAGGAATGTGTGACCGTTACTTATGCAGACACCTGTGAGGTACTATTAAATCAGGCCATTAAGGCATTAACAATAATGTAACCTTAGCAGCTTAGCTGTGCAAGTATTTATTTGTGGGGAGATTTGTGATTCCTACAGAACCCCACACTGCTGCAGTTACAGTTAGGGAAACCTTTGACTGTACGGTAGATATTTCATTGCCCACTGCACAGAGCACTGAAAGTGAGTATCAGATAATTCTTTTGCCCTTGAAATGGGGGAATCAGAGAGTGTGTGTATGAGCCCCAGTAACTGGCAAGTACTGATGCTGAAACCTAGCCAGACATGTACTCTGACATGGCCTAATGCTCATTCTGGATGCTTCTCCGAATCCTAAACTGTTCATGGATACACTTTTCTATTTTTGGAGCTAATCTCCTTTTTCATTCTTTACAGATAAAATAAGAAACATGCAAGGCCCTTTTTGAAGAATTTGTAATATCTAGGCTGAGTTCTCATCCATCTCTGTCCATTACTTCTCAATTTTCAGTATTGCTCAGATGACTCAGAAAAGGATGAAGCCCTGCTCTCCTAGGTGTGAATAAAATCCTTAAAAATGTGATTTCCAGCCCCAAGGACTTGTTATCTGAAGGCCTGATCCATAGTGAAGAGCTGGAGAAAACTGTTACTAGATTACCTGCATTCCTGTGGTGATGTTAGGTGAATGCTTAAGGTTAAATGTGCATAAATATAAGATCTGGGCCTAAGAAAGTAAGTGATTTGAAAATGAAGAGAAGAGGGATACAATTAAATCTGAGTGTTAATCTGAAAACACATCCATATACTTTTATATTCTTTACATTGCTATTACATAGCTGTTTAAAAATTGAAAATGAAAACAGATACCAGTTAGCTTAGGTGTGGAAATAGTTTAGATAAAAGACAAAAAACTGAAGGAAAAATAAAATACTCATGGATTTTTTTTTTAGTTTTAAGTAAAGAGTACAGTAGCTTCTAAAGAAGCAATTGACTGGTAAACTGGCTGCATAATGCACCACATAACAAAGTTGTTTTTCTGACCATCTCTAGACAAAGGCACTTGAAAGCAGATTGGACCAGGGTATTGTTTTATTAGTTCTTGGCATTTTTCCTCTCTCTTTCTCTTTTTTTTTTTTTTTCGTTCTAGAGCACCATACATGCTGTGTATCAACTAGGATGGAGGCCATAGTTTTAGAGGAATAGCTGTATTTTAGGCCTAGGTTAAAAAAACTAATCAAGGGATACTCACAAACTTATGTCCCTTTTCCCCTGGAATAACTCAAAGCTGCAGATTTAGGCAGTGTAAGTCAGCTCAGAACGTAGGCGTGTGTCCATTGTCATTATCTGATCTTAGAAAGGTATACAGTTATGTTAAAAAGAGGCCACAGCAGGCAAGGATTCCAGAAAGCTTAATTTATTCAATTCAAAAATCAAGGACCAGACACTTAAAAAAGCATGTGATTAAGATGACTCACTCCTGGCAGCAACATGCTATGCTGGAAAGGAAAATCATCTTGATTCCTCTGCTGTAATAATAAACAGAAGCTCATTTATACTATCAAGAAGATGAGGAGACTTAGGTGTATAGGTTCAGGCGAATTTTGAATTTGTCCATACCTTTATGCTTGCTTTGAAATGATCTGGGAGAAGTTCAGAAAAGTTTGCATAATAATGCTAAAATAATTATGTTGCATAATAAATAAGATCATATTTTTGCATGATAAAATTGTGTACTTGCATTCACTTTTTTATGTAAGGTCATTACATCATTGTCATGATTTAAGTGCAGCATTACACAGCTTTACAAATGGACCTTTATTCTAAGAAGAATTAAAAGACAAAATCCATGTACTTCATTTTACTGGACAAGTACCTTCTTGGTCATACATGCTAACAGCTGATGGAGATGCTGCAGATCATATGGAGGGCTTGATACAACTTTGGGTAGTTTAAGAGTGTGAGGGAGTGATGGAGTTTCTTCCATAGTAGTGGAATTCTTTGTAATTATGATTCTGCCTCTTTTTTGGTTTTATCTCTATGCAAATGCCTACTGCTTTGAATATATTTTTAAAGGAGCTTGTGATGTCTCTTGGGTTTTGTTGTAGTTTTAAGAGCAGCCGGTAACTCAAAACCACGTAGCTGCTCTCTCACTTCCCCCTTCTACTTGCCTGCACCCGAAGGGATGGGGAGGAGAATCAAAAAAATGTAAACCCCATGGGTTTACAGAACAGTCCAGTTTAAGAACTGTTTAAGAGCATTCCAGTAACTAAGGTACCATACAAAACTACTACTGCTACCATCAGTAACAATAATGATAAAGGAAATAACAAGGGGAGAGAAAAAGGGAGAAGGAAAAGGGGAAAGGGAAAATAAAATAATAAACACAAGTGGTGCACAGTACAATTGCTCACAACCTGCCAATCGATACCCAGCCCGACCTCAGCAGCGATCTGTGCTTTCCAGGTAACTCCCCCCCCAGTTTATATCCTGGGCATGATGCGCTGTGGTATGGAATACCCCTTTGGCCCATTGGGTCAGGTGTCCTGTCTCTGCTTCCTCCTGGCTTCTTGTGTCCCTCTGCCTCACTGGCAGAGCATGAGAGACTAAAAAGTCCTTGGTCGAAGTAAACATTACTTAGCAACAACTAAAAACATCGGTGTGTTACCAGCACCCTTTGCAGACTAGAGTCAAAAAAACAGCACTGCGCCAGCTAATAAGGAGAAAAATAAATTTTACAGCTGAATCCAGGACAGGTTTTAATATAAAACTTATTATATAGAGAGGAGAAGAAAATAAAATTAAAGAAGTGGAGAGACAGACCTTGTCTTGCAGAAGTCAGCCTTTATTTAGGCAGAATTTCCAAGCAGTCATGAGGCCAAGGCTTGTCAACTGTAATTTGCTACAGTTCAGTATGGCTCACTGAACTGTTTGCACAAAATGGAGCTAATGGAGCACCTGTGACTTTTTACTGATGTTTTGTTGTTTGTAGTTGTTTCTGTACTTTGCTCTGTGGATAACCTAACACCAAAATCAAGCCTTTGAGTAAAGAAAGATAGTCATCATGCATTTCTCTCTTATGGTCTTGGTAAAAAAGGTCACTTGTAAGAAGCAGATTTAACTCTGGAAGACGGCACATACAGGTTATGAATATTAGGACTATTCTCTGGATTTTTAATAGTTGTAAACACACCCTTGGGCTTTGGTTTTCTTTGTTGGGGTCTTTTTTTTTGTCATAGATATAAATCAGCCATTACGTTGTGCAAAAGAGAATATAATTTTTCATTTGAAACTGTCAAGTTATGCAGTTTTCCTGGCATGTTTCACAGTGCTGCAATACTGAGATGTTTTCTGGGTAAAACATTACTAGAAAGACTTACCCATGCTGCATTCCCTCCAGTCTACCTATAAGTTTGTAGGTATGCAGGATTAGTCATCTGATAAGTGGTTTAACCCCCTACAATTTATCTAGTGACTTCAATCATGGTAGTGTGCAGTTCCCATTAATTTATCATATATGAGATTTATTTCAACTTTCGAAACCTCTAAACGTAATAAATGAATGGGGGGGGAGGAATTTTTTTCCTTCTCTTTCTCAAAATATATAGCTATGTAGTTTCTTTTATCCAG
The DNA here is from genome assembly GCF_028554395.1 of Pezoporus wallicus. NCBI lineage: Eukaryota > Metazoa > Chordata > Aves > Psittaciformes > Psittacidae > Pezoporus > Pezoporus wallicus. The sequence goes on along the minus strand of NW_026642515.1, from coordinate 647,243 downwards.
AATATCTCTATAAATGAGCCATTATTACATAATTTAATCCAGTATTTTTTCTAGCTTTGGAATTTTAAAGGAAAATTTGCTTTTAAATTGCAATGTATATTTGAAAACTAATGTTTTAAAGGGCTTAAAACATCAAATCCACATTTTTTCTAGAAAAGCTAAATTGCATAATTTATTGATGGCTTTATCATTGCTCTATAGCACAGAAATTTGGATATATGATACATAAAAAAATGCTGTAAAGAGAAAAGGTTGCATATCTTATAATATATTGTCATATTTTAGTGCTCATGAATTCTGTTTTTATACATATGGTATGTGCAGAGTATAGAAGTGAGATGAAATGATGAAGACACTAAGAGAAATTATGTAGCACCTCATTCAGTGGCTTTTAATAATATTTGGTAGTATTCCTAATAATTTGGGGTTTAGTTTTTTTATAAATCTACTTTTTTTCTTTACAGAATTTGATTCTGGTGTCTCAACATCTCCCAGAGAAGGACAAAAGATAACAACAGAAGCATTAGAGTGCCTAAAAATGTATTTTTACTGTAGGGGATGGGGATTGATGCTCGATGGCAGTGAGGAGGGTACCTTCCTGGGCAGAGCTTCCAGTGTCTTTCACCTTTCAGGTTCTCTAAAATGATCTTTGGTAGATGAGCCTTTTATTCTTAACCTGTTGTGAATAGGTCTTATTTTCATAGTCAGAAATAATACATGAGTCCTCAGGCAGAAAGCCACAGACCATGGCCAGTCTTTTCACATAGGGTCTGTAAACTCAGATGAACAGCTCTGGTCCTGTGGCTTGACATAGCTGATGCCTAAATGTGAACAGTGCTTGACACACTAAAATTCACCCCTGGTGTATCTCATGCTAAGCTTCTAAAAGTTGAGACAAACCAGAATGAGTACCTGAAAATTCTGATGAAATGAATACCTGAAATTCATTTCAGAATGAATACCTGAAGCTGAAATGTTGCAGTGAGTACATTTTTATGGACAGACATGAGAAGTGAATGTATTGACTGCGCCTAAGGTTGCCTGGAAATGGGCCGGCTTTGGCCCTCAGATCATATAGCTACATTATCATGGCTCTCAACCTGAGTTTATAAGCTTGCTGAGCAAGCTCCTGTATCTCTGCACCTGTCTCTAGAACTGCTTCAGGAGACAGAAAAGATGTGTCCTTTGGAGAAAGCTGAACACTTCTTTTGTGATAATTGCCAATGCTTTCTTTTAAATCTACCCTACTAATTCTAGCAGGTTTTCAAGATGATGAACTCGGAAAATGGAGCTTGTGTAAGAAGAATTTATCCTGAAAAAGAAGTCCAGCTCATTTATTTACATTGAAAGCTCCTTATCTTATGCTGTTTTATCAACTTCATCTCTTTAATCCCATCCTTCTCTATAAAGCTAGGGTAATTTTGGATACAAAGTTACTAGAGTCCCCCAAATCATACATTTATTTAAAATAGTTTGTGTGAGGACACCACAGTCAGTGTAAGGACAAAAAAGCTATTTTACCATAAGCACACAGTAAGAATGTCGTACTTTCTACTGCTTGTCATTCATGTTCTATACTTTGAAGCTAACAGGTGTTTCAGTTCCTTTGCAGTTTTCAAGATTAGACCTACTACATATGGAGATACTTTGTTTGCAAGCAAAATTTGTTCAGATTTGAAATAAGTTTGCCTAGACTCATTTATAGCCATTTTGTAAGTGTAAGCTTGATTTGGAATGATGAACCTCAATTAATCTGAAATTATGCTTTTTTAGTATTTGTCACTATTGCCACCAGTCAGGAGTTTAAACTGAAGAAATTAATGTCAGGGCACAGTTCTGGTGTCTTTTTGAACGTATGCTGATGTACTTTGTAAAGTGAATGTCATAAGTGTGTATTTTTGAGGGTCTTTATAAACTTCAATAAAATAGAGTTTATCTGAATCATACTTTGGTACTACCTCACCCTCTGCTATTCATGAGCAAAAACAGTTGTCATGGAAACTTAAACTGAGAGATGCAAGACAATAATGTAATTCAAATAATTTATTCAATAAATATGTTCTCTTTCTGTTAATTATGAAGGATTTATGGTTTCCTAATTTTTTTCTGTTATTTGAACTAAGTTGCTAAGCAATTGATATTAATGTAATTTCTGAGTATTTCTTTGAACATATTTAATATATACATCACATTGAAAAGGCTGATTAGTTTTGGTTGAAGAGAATGGTAACATGATATGATATGTTGCTTTTACCTGTGCATCAGGTATGTTTTCTTTCCTTAAGAAATTTCCTTTTTTCATATATTTATGTTTTTGATGTAAATACTTATATTTTTTGGATATGCACTTTACAGGCCACATTTGGGGTGACATTTCTGTCTGCACACTCTTTAAGATAATGTTTGTTTAATAGAAAAATACAAAATGAATTAAATGTGTTACTTGAACATACTGTAACAGGATTTCTTGGAAGATTTTTTCTCAGGCTGATTGATTAAGTAGGGAGCAATTTACTCTAACAATTATTTAACAATTTATTTAACTCAAGTGTTTCAAAAAGGATTTATTCAGTGAAATGCATTTCTGTAACAAGTGTAATGCTGTAAATTTGGGAAGAGTTTTTAAGGTAGGATTTTTTTTTTTCATATTCTATTTAGGAATCGTAAGCAATTTTACAGTATATTTTGTTGACTAGTTTCTTGTCAGGTAGGTGCAAATGTTTTACAGGTAGGTGCATAAGTAGCTGTGCTAATGTCTGTTTTTATAAAGGCTGAAACTGAAATACAGCAGGGTATTTTTCTGTGAGTTAGTCAAATGTGGGCAATTCAGGCTGCTTGCTTTTGTCTTCTAGTTTCTCTTAAATATCTGTCTTCTTCATGATGACCATAGTATTTTGCTTAACATATTTCAAAAATTTTGATTTTTTTCTAATGGTTAGTGAGCATTAATGACACTGGACTGACAGTGATGGAAGCTAAATTCCTCTGTGAATTCAGTTTCAATCTAGGCTGCACAGTTGCTTCAAGACAAGTTTTTGTAACTGACCTGTTCTCATGGGCAAGCTAAGTTTCAGACTGCAAAATGCCCATTTCTGTTCACAGAGCTCTGCAATCACTTCTGTGTTCTGACTTTTAATTTAACTTTGTGTTCTTTTTTCCTCTTCGGTTATATTCCTTTTTCTACCCCTTATCTTCTGTTCTAATCTACATGAATTTTTGAAATGTTTTTTTTTCCACCAGTGTTGTTCCCTGAGTGTTGACACTGAGTCTACCCAGCCACTGGTGTTAAGTATAATGTAAGTTCTACTTTGAAGAAGTGTGGTTGGCAGCGTAGTTGTGTGACTTTTGGCCACCAGTAGCCTGACTGACTGGTGATCTGTTTCAGAATCCTGGGAGATGAGTTTGCTTTAGTAATTTCCATTCCTGTACAAGATGTCCTGTAAAAGGACTCATGTCCAATGGAAGGACTGAAAGATCTTGCCTGTATAGTGTTCATGAGTTTAGATGAACCAAGATTTTCCTACACAGCTGCAATTTATATAAACATTTACTAATGTATAGCACCAAGAGCTGCTTTTTTTTTTTTTTTATCTTTTTTCTGGTTAAAATATGTCTTTAGCTTTTCTTGACACTGTGATACTGAACAATATTTCTGCACATGTGGCTGGAATTTGCTAGCAGCACAGGACTTGAAGGTTTAAAGTTCAAGAAATGGAAATGGAGATGCTGAGTGATAACAAAGAGAACTTAATGGTGTAATGATGGAGATTGTCTTTGCTCTCTCTGATGTTCCGCTCAATGATACAGGCTTTATCTGCATAGGTGACCAGTTGTTTGTTCATTTTTTTCTACCCGAAAGCTGAGAGAATTAATCCTTTAGTTTCAGTGACATAAACATGAATAGAATTTGCTTTCTATAAAAATCTTGACTACCCTTCATTTTGTGATTGAGCTTTCTTACAAGAAGATCTGTTTTGGCTTCAGAATCATACAGCTAATTGCTTACTGATTCTCTCTAATCTTTTGTCAGGTAACTTGAGAAACTATTAGTTCAATCCCCACATTATTGTCAACTTTGCCAAAATCACTACTTGTGTCTAGATAGGCTTTGAAAAACTTCACATCAAAAATATCTCATTCAGACAGCATTTTAGTTCCTTCCTGAAAACTGTCATAGCAAACAAAATAAATCATCTTCCTCTTTCAGTACCTTGTGTTTGACAGACTTTTCCTAGCAGACAAATTTTTATGCTTTGAAAGAGGTAGTGTAAAGCAAGTTAAAGTAAATTATCTTCTCCAAGGTCATCACTTATTTAAAAGATTAATGACTACAGGATTTTGACAGATGACTACTGGGATTTGACAGATGGACCACCCAGTGGGTAACGAATTGGCTAAATGGTTGCACTCAGAGAGTTGTGGTCAATGGCTCAATGTCCAAGTGAAAATCAGTGACAAGTGGTGTTCCTCAGGGGTCAGTATTGGTGCCGGTGCTGTTCAACATCTTTGTTGGTGATGTGGACAGTGGGATTGATGCACCCTCAGAAAGTTTACTGATGACACCAGGCTGTGTGGTGCAGTTGACAGGCTGGAGTGAAGGGATGTCATCCAGAGGGGCCTTGACAGGCTGGAGAAGTGGGCCAGTACAAGCCTCATGAACTTCAACAATGCCAAGTGTAAGTCTCACACCTGGGTCAGGGCAATCCTAAGAGCAAACACAGGCAGTGTAGAGAGTGAATTTAGAGCAGCCCTGAAGAGAACTTGGGGTGCTGGTTGACTAGAAGCTCAACATGGGCTGTCTTCAGTATGCACTCAAAGCCCAGACACCAAGGGGCTGGGCTGCCTCAAAAGGAATGTGTCCACCAGGTCAAGGGAGAGGACTCTTCCTCTCTGCTCTTGTGAGACCCCACCTGCAGTCCTGCATTCACCTCTGGGGCCCCCAGGACAAGAAAAATGTGAAACTATTGGAGCAAGTCCAGAGAAGGCCATAAAAATGATCAGAGGGATGGAGCACCTCCCCTATACAGACAGGCTGAAAGAGCTGAGCTTGTTCAACCTGGGGAAGAGAAGGCTCCAGGCAGACCTCAGAACAGCTTCCAGTGCCTAAAGGGGCCTCCAAGAAATCTGGAGAAGGGCTTTTTACAAGGGCCTCTAGGGAGAGGACAAGGGGGAATGGCTTTAAGCTGACAAAGGGGAGACTTAGAATAGGCTTTAGGAAAAAAATTCTTCATTATGAACTTGTTGAAGCACTGGAACAAGTTGATCTGAGAAGTTGTGAATGCCCCATATCTGGAAGTGTTCAAGGCTAGGTTGGATGAGGCTCTGAGCAATGTGGTCTAGTGGAAGATGTCCCTACGCATGGCAGGGGGTTGGAACTAGATGAGCTCTAAAGGTCCCTTTCAACCAAGCCATTCTATGATTCTAAGTTTAAATATACTGTAGATAAACATTCTGGGAAGCTCTGTTTAGTAGTAAGAGTCCAGTGCACATCTGAGGGAAGAAATGAAGAATTAGTTCTTCACTGCTTCTCAGTTACTTGTAGAACTTATTGGTGATTAGTGGTAAGAAATATCTTGAAATAAATACTTCAAGTTCATGTAAACAGGAGTACTCAACATGGCACCAGCTCTTATAAAGAAAAGAAGTTACCATACTGATCTATACGTGCAATTCCCTGAGCATAAAACAAAGTATGTTACATAGTGCTCTACTCCTTCCAAATTGCTAGCAAAAAACAGTCTTGAATTTGTAGCGTTTTTGCAGAGTGAATTAGCGTTTCAAAATAACACTAGTGAAAACAACATAATTACAAAAGCAGTTTAAAGTCCACTGCTTGATTTAATTTCTAACCCCTAGCTATTTTGGAACTGTACTAACCATTTCTTTCTGTATACTGTTAGTGGCTTGAGAGTTGGGGTTAGAAGAGCTTTTGAAATAACAGGACTTCTGTATTGCATGGATTAAGGGTTTTTATGATCTTAGATATAGACATCTAGATTTATTCTGTTCATCAGACAATATCTGAATTGATATTACATCAAAGATGTAATTCTTAAATTACTAAATTACTAGATGTAATTTCTTAAATTACTAAAAAAATAGATTTTGTTCCGCCTGGGCTTTACACAAATCTAATTTTTTTTTGTCTGTTTGGAACCTGAGTGCCTGTAGAGATAAATATTAAGTAGAGGCAGCACTGTAAGATGGACGCTGTGTAAGAAAGATGGGCTGTGTTAGCAAGAATGCAATCACCAGTGATTACTCCCTCTGTTAAAGCACTTACGAGGCCACATCTGGAGTACTGTATCCAGTTTTGGGCGTGCAGTATTGGAAAGATACTCCCTAGCTCAAGAGAGGTCAGCAGAAGACGTCTGGAGCAAATAACATATTCCATTACTGAGGGATGTTGATTTGTTTAGCTTAATTTTCAGAAGATCTTACTGCAGTCTTCAACTACAAAATGAATGTTGCTTAGAAGATTGAACCTTACTGCTCTCGGGGGTGTATGCTTGAAGGACAAAGGACAACAGTCCTAACTTGCAGCAAAAGAGATTATAGCTGGATATAAGACAAAAAACCTGTTCACTGTGGGATTGATTAAAAAGTGGCACAGGTGCCCCAAGAAGATGTGTGATGTTTATTCTTGGAGATTCCTTGTCCTAGGCCAGGCCCTGAGCAACCTAAACAAACACAGAGGCTAGCTGTGGTTTGGGTAAGATTTCGGACTGGATGGCATCCCGGAAAAATTTAAGTGATTGTCATGGTTTAAACCCATTTAGTTTGTTTTTTATTAGATAGGATACATTGAAGTAGAACTTTTAGTGGATCCGTGTAAAATTTTCATGTCTTGTTATTTATAGTATCTGTTTCTTGCATTTCAGACCTTCCACTGCAATTATCATAACATCTGAATCTTGGAACATTGGGGATAAACAATTAAACTTATTAGCTACCTAGCTCCCAAAATAGACTTTATTCTCTATCAGTCAACAACACCTGTGATGGAATTCAAGTTTTCTTTACCCCTTCAAATGCACTAACCATGAAATTGGCCAGAAGAATAAGATACAGAAAGTCCCTAATGTAAAACCTAGAAATTAGAAGACTAGTGTGTTCCATGCACCTTCCATAGTAGTTATACACTGTCCTCTCCCCTCCTGTATGAAAGGAAGAGGCTCTTTTGCTGACTCTTGTTAGAGAATCTTCCTTCTGTTCTTTAAGCACCCCACTTCAGTGAGTTCTAAACTTGTGCCCAGTCCATGTGTGGAGAAAAGAATGATGGGCAGAGAGGTATCAAGGATCATTTTAATAATGAGAATTATATTTATTTTTTAACAAATATGTTTAGTTTAATACAGGTCATATATGAGCCAGTAATGGGAAGTTTAGAAAGCTAAGATAACTTTCAAGTTTTTTCTGTGAAGCTCTCTTAATTATGTTTGATTTTTCCCCCCCTGTGAATTTGGACCTTGGCTTTATTTCCAAAACAGGCTCAAGGGGGTTTGTACTGAAGAGAGAAAGCTTTTGATCTTCTGGGTGGGCATTTCTTCTTGCTCATTTTCCCCCTGCTTTTCTTTTAGGAAAAGCTTTCAGCTGTCCACAAGTAACAAATAGGTGTAGATTATAGTGAGAGAAAGGGAAAAGTCAGATAACTGGAACTAAGGCAATGGAATACCACCCATCTTTCTGAGAGATGGGGGGAGGGGGGGGGGAGGAATAGAAGAATGGGAGAACAGTAAATGTGCTCCATAGGTAACTATGCTGTTTCTTTTTCCCATGCATTTCCAGATCTAGTCTCTATAATTACTTAACAGTTACATAGTTAAGCAATTATTTATATAAAAAATTATGTAAAGCTTTATTACCCAGAATACATCCATCAGAAACATAAACAGGGAATAGATCTACCCATACAAATTCCACTTCTTCCAGAAAGACATAACACAGATAATTGCCTTCCTTTTGGTCCAGGTACCTAGAAAACATTTGGGTTTTTTTGAGATATTCCAGTGAGGAAAAAGGACTGAGCATTGATCTGCGTTAGTTTGTGCTGGTTTGTTTATTTGCACTGACACAGAAAATTTGGATTTTTTGAGCAGAGAAATCCAATAATTTCATTCTCACAGTCTTTGGGTTTGGGCCCAAACCTGTGTGTATACCTCTTTCTGGGCCACAAGAAATCTTTCTTTTTGTTTTCCTTTACGAGTATCTCACTACTTTTCTAGCTGAAGTGCCAGGCATCTATTCAGACTTTAAATGAAAACATATGAAATGCCTTTTACATAGCAACATAATTCCTTTGCCTTTGTTTTCAGCAGGAAAATGTATTTAATGTTTGCTGCTGCTATCTTCAGTGAAGGGAAGTAGTTGAACTTCCCAGGTTCAACAATATTAAATACATTGTCTAACAGTACTCATTGCAGTGGCCTAAAAAGTCCTGGTGGTTGAAAGATTAAGATGTCCTGGAGTTTAGGCCTTAGAAGAAAATATCTGTCATCATTCCCTTTCTTTTGTTTTTCAGGGCTCCAGGTGGAGCCTGTTACCTTTGGCAGAAGGACCAACAGTATCCCATGAGAAAAGAGTAATTTTTCCAAATAGGCAGCTCTCACACCATTCAAGAGAGATTACACTGTTAAATGTATTCTAGAATCTGACAAACGAAGTCAGAGTCCTATGTACTCTCAAGAAGTCATAGTGCCTAAAAAACAGATCCATTGTCACTTGTTAAGTTTGGAAGAGAAAACATCATTAAAATCAGTCTGATTTTATTTAATAGAGAGGTCTAAACTCAAAATCTTTGTCCCAGAGATGGGAAGGAGCTGCCTTGAAAATTGAAGTAACATGATTATCTTAACCCACAGGGAATCTAGCAAAGGTCTTGTAAATAACATAAAGAAGCATAAAAATAATTTGTTAATGTGTGATAAGGTATTAAGTGGGAGTAAAGGTCAAACAGTTGGCTTTTTTTGACAACTTCATTTTTGACAGCTTCTCACACATGGCTGAAGCAGTGGGTTTAGGTCCTAGTGCTGAAAGTGTACTGTCCCCAGCTGTTTCCCAGTCCCCTCCTGAAGACCACCACCTTTATGGCAAAGAGCATCTAGATGATGACCAGTGAAGCCACTTGGGCCACTGCTGTTTCTAGCCAATTACAGTGTCCCAGGTTTAACTAGTCTCCCAGTTCATGAATGTCATGGTTTAAGCCCAGCTGGCAAGCCAGAACAACACAGCTGCTTGCTCACCCCTCCCCCTTTCGCCCCCCAGAGGGATGAGGAGGAGAATCGAAAGAACGTAACTCCCATGGGTTGAGATAAGAACAGTCCAGTAACTAAGGTATAACATAAACCACTACTGCTACAACCAAGAATAATAACGATAAGGGAAATAACAAGGCAAGAGAATACAACCACTCACCACCTGCCCACCAATACCCAGACCGACTGAGAAGTAAACTAGCCCTTCTGGGTAACTGCCACCAGTTTATATAGTGGGCATGATGTGCTGTGGTATGGAATACCCCTTTGGCTAATTTGGGTCAGGTGTCCTGCCTCTGCTTCCTCCCAGCTTCCCCTCCTCCCTGACAGAGCATGAGACTCAGAAAGTCCTTGGTCAGAGTAAATGTTACTGAGCAACAACTAAAACCATCAGTGTTATCAGCACTGTTCCCAGGCTGAAAGTTAAAAACATAGTGCTACATCAGCTACTAAAAAGGAGAAAATTGGCTGCTACTGCTGAACCCAGGACAGTGAACTGCAGTGATCTGGACGATGTTTTACCTAGAACTCAGATGTCACTGTTGAATGTAGGTTACTTCCAGCAGAGCAGGGAAGACAACTGGAAAACAAAACTGCAGTAGCCACCTAACAACACCATCCTCTCTTCAAGAGTCAATACCATAAAGTTGTTGTGACAAAAATGTTCATTGTGTTGGCTGAAAAGAATGGTATCAGATTTGGAGACAGTGCAGAATTCTTGTTGAAGCAGCTACATTTGGTCTTAAAATCCTTACCCACATCAAATGCAGGATGGCTGAGCAGATAGAGGAGGATGAACCAAGGCTGCAGTGGGATAATAGCTCCCAGCAGCACTGAGTTTAGCTGTCAAAAAGCCATGCAAATTTTATCAAATATTTAGAAAGATGAAATAGATGCCTGCAAAGACACAACCTGTCAAAAAGCCGAGGACCTGGAGAAAACAAATGATTTGTTTTACAAGCCTGCATAGTCATTAGGCGGCTGTCTGTAAATTGCCCCAAAGCTGGAAATAAATGACTTTTTCATTACTTTTATCCCTGTGGAAGCTTTCTTTACCATGAGAAATGTTCTTTGAGAATGCTGCACTGATGGGACCAGGGTTAAAAATGTGTTTCAAATGAAATGGAAGGGAGAGCAAAAAGAGTGAAATATAGACTGTAAAGAAAGCAGATAACATCCGATACAATCTAGTTCAAATTTGTAATTGCTTCACCTCTGTTCACAGTTTTAGCAGAGACCTTCAGGACTAATGCCAACTGACATATTTTTACTGTCTTAATAATATTCTTTCTAAGTGATGATTAAGACCCTCAGCGTACATAAATAAAAGTGTTTACACTATATTCATGCCTGTGGGTCCAAGTACAGGTATCTAATCACTAGTTTTGCTCAGCTTTGGGAACTGTGAGTGAAAATTGGCTAAACTCACTGATGGTTTGTTCATATTTTTTTTGCTTTCTTGTTTTTTGTGGGGTTTTTGTTTTGTTTTGGGTTCTTTTGGTTGTTTTTTTTGTTTGTTTTTTTTTGTCCCCCCCCCCCTCTCTTTTAAGTGCTGACTGTTAGTCTATATACAATAATAATTCCATAGTAAATCCACACTGTAGGTTTGTGTTCAGTATGCTAGAAGCAGAAATCAGGAGCATACATACTGAAAAGGTGTACTTAATTATGTGTGCATTTCTCCCAGGTATTTTAAGGGAATACCTACATGTTTGCTGCAAATCAGACCTGGCAGTGCTCTAGAATATGTCAAACAATAGGAATATGGCTATCTGAACTCTTGCTCAGACTCCTTTTTGATTTTAGCTAGGCTAGGTGCAGTGGTTTCCACCAGAAGGATTGTAAGACTCTGTGCTGCACCCCATCTGCTAGCTCCTCAACATTCATGTCAGGTCAAATCTATGTTCTAGCTGTGAACTGCTGCTGAAGGTGAACATACTGCCTTTCTTGCCACTACTGCTTCATAGGTGGTAGATAAAGCAGAAAGCGATCAATTTTCAATCTGTGACAATTGTCATCTAACACTGACAATAACCATGAGTCCGAGTGTTCAGCAGGACACATGCACAACATAGTGCCAGTGTATTCCTATGGCTTCTAAAGAGGACCTGCCTTACCACTTGCCAAGCTGTGGACTGCTATCACTAACTATGCAGAAATTTTTTCTATAATATTGTACATGTTTATCCTTTCATTTTTGGAGTTAGATCTAGTGCATAAGGAAATAGATATGCTTTAGTTAACTTCAGAGCACAACAGCATGCCATCACTTTGGCTGATGGATGTCTTGCACATAAATAATGAATGAAAAGACCAAATAAAGTGACTAAAAAGAAAGGATCTCAGGCAACCCAGGATTGATAGTTTTCTCTTGCATCATTTTTGTTGGCACCACAGCTCTGTCTCTCTGCTAGAGGCATGTATGCCTTTGTCTGTATCATCATTATTAACATTGTAAAAGTTGCATGAGGCTCCAGTCATGCTTAGGGCTCTGCAGTTCTCAGAACTTTACCAATGCCACCCCACAGTCAAGAGCCTTGTCCTCTAGAGTCATCCAGGGCTGTGGGGCATAATACTTTCTCTGTCTAGTGTCAACAGCGCAACAGAACCAGAGAGATTCACATGTATCTGTGTGAGAGAAGACTTGGACTGGTCACAGCTAGTCTGCTGTGCTTTTTGCTTCCTTTTTTTTAGGCTACTTTCAGTTCTCAAGCAGGACTGGACTTTCATGATCTAAATTATTTGTTATATATTCATACTGAAATAATAACACATCAGCAGCATTTTTTGTATCTTACAGAATTTTGTGAACTTACTTGCTTTATTGGCAGTTGTTTCCCCTACAGTAAAGTCTATGTTCACTTGGAGCAAAGTGATAAATTTTGGCTGAACACAGAAGTAAATTCCTCTTTAAATTCTTATACTTTTTCCAGGAATTAAGAGTTGCTATTTGGCGTTGCTTATTATCTTGTCCCCATGGCCTGGATAAGTTGTTGGAATGTAAGAATTCAGTGAACACTAATTTTGTACCTCTGCTTTGCTTGGTTTAAGACTGTTTCTGTGTTAGCAGGAAATCAACTTTATGAAGAAAAGCATTTGGCTCCGGAGGTTTTCTTGCAGTTCTAATATTCTTATCTTCAATAAGAGCAAAACAAAAAAAGTCCACTACTTTGTTGGATTTTTCTAAACTGTAAGCCTGTTCATGTGCGTATTTTTACTAACTGGGTATGCACTTGTACACCAGATAATTGGGGTCAGACTTGTCAAAACCATGTATTGTTATGTTCACAAATTAAGCATTATCTTTTGCTATATACCAGACTTTTTCATATTAGGATGAAATACGAATAAACAGATAATCATATATAGAAGTATTAAAAAAAGTAGAAATTAACTTTTTCCCAAATATATAGGGAAATATAACCCCCATTTTCAAGAAAGGGAAAATGGATGACCCAGGGAATTGCAGACCCGTCAGTCTCACCTCTGTGCCTGGCAAAATCTTGGAGCAGATTCTCCTGGAAGGCATGCTAAGGCACATGAAAATCAACAAGGTGCTTGGTGACAGCCAGCATGGCTTCACTAAGGGGAAATCCTGCCTGACCAATCTGGTGGCCTTCTATGATGGGGCTACAGAACTGATGGACAGGGGTAGAGCAGTTGATGTCATCTACCTGGACTTGTGTAAAGCATTCGACACTGTCCCACATGGCATCCTTGTCTCTAAATTGGAGAGACATCAATTTGATGGATGGACCACTTGGTGCATAAAGAACTGGCTGGATGGCCACACACAGAGTTGTGGTCAATAGCTCAATGTCCAGCTGGAGACCAGTAATGAGTGGTGTCCCTCAGGGATCGGTGTTGGGACCGGTCTTGTTTAACATCTTCGTCACTGACATGGACAGTGGGATTGAGTGTGCCCTCAGCAAGTTTGCTGATGACACCAAGCTGTGCAGTTCAGTTGATACGCTGGAGGGAAGGAATGCCATCCAGAGGGACCTTGACATGCTTGTGAGGTGGGCTGATGCCAGCCTCATGATGTTTAACCATGAGAAGTGCAAGGTCCTACACCTGGGTGAGAGCAATCCCAGGCACAGCTACAGGTTGGGCAGAGAAGAGATTCAGAGCAGCCCAAGGAGAAGGACTTGGGGGTGTTGGTCAATGAGAAAATGAACATGAGCAGGCAGTGTGCGCTCGCAGCCCAGAAAGCCAACCGTATCCTGGGCTGCATGAAAAGGAGCGTGACCAGCAGGTCAAAGGAGGTGATCCTGCCCCTCTATTCTGCTTTCGTGAGACCTCACCTGGAGTATTGTGTGCAGTTCTGGTGTCCTCAACATAAAAAGAACTGTTGGAACAAGTCCAGAGGAGGGCCACGAGGATGATCAGGGGACTGGAGCACCTCCCGTATGAAGATAGGCTGAGAAAATTGGGGCTGTTCAGCCTGGACAAGAGAAGGCTGCGTGGAGACCTCATAGCAGCCTTCCAGTATCTGAAGGGGGCCTATAGGGATGCTGGAGAGGGACTATTCATTAGGGACTGTACTGATAGGACAAGGGGTAACAGGTTAAAACTTAAACAGGGGAAGTTTATCTTGGATATAAGAAGGAAATTATTTCCTATTAGGGTAGTGAGGCACTGGAATGGGTTGCCCAGGGAGGTTGTGAATGCTTCATCCCTGGCAGGATGGACCAGAGATGGTCAGAGCCTTGTGTGACATGGTTTAGTGTGAGGTGTCCCTGCCCATGGCAGGGGGGTTGGAACTAGATGATCTTAAGGTCCTTTCCAGCCCTAACTATTCTATGATTCTATGATTCTATATTAGGGGAGAGGAGAATATATACCATAATCCCTGATAATACATGTTGAGCAGCAGCTAAAACTGCAGCATACATGTTACATTAAATTCCTTTTTCATTTCTGTCAACCCAGCTCTAGGTGAGACTATGTTGATCACAGAACAGGAAATGTAACCATAGTCTGTTTTTTAAGTACAACTCTGTAGTGAGTAGGACAGGATTTTCTGTCCATGGCGTCTAGGGACAGTACTTCAGCATGCTGAAGTACTGACAGCCCTATCTATAATTCAGTGGTAAAAACTGTAACACTATACACATGAATAGCTGCTGTTTAAATACCAGAGTGTTCTTGGACTGGACCAGTGATACCAACTGTTGTGGTTTAAACCTAGCCAGACAGCTTGTTCACTCACTCCCAGTGAGTGGTGCCAGGCTGGAAGCAATCGAAGCCTGTGTCCCGTCCCCCCTCCCCGGGGGTTCTCCCCTTCCCTGCTTCAGGAGGGTTGAGGAGGAGAGTCGAAAGACTGCAACTCCCACGGGTTGAGACAAGAGCAGTCCAGCAACCAATGTACAACACAAATCACCACCGCTACTACCAACTACAACAATGATAAGGGAAAAATAACAAGGGAAGAGAATACAATACCACCCGCCGAAAAACGAATCCGACCTCTAAGACCCCGTGTCCTTCCGGGTAACTCCCAGTTACACCCCCAGGCATGACGTGCTGTGGTATGGAATACCTCTTCGGTCAGTTTGCATCAGGTGTCCTGTCTCTGCTTCCTCGCGGCTTCCCCTCCTCCCTGGCAGAGCATGAGACTCAGAAAGTCCTTGGTCAGGGTAAACATCACTTAGCAACAACTGAAAACATCGGTATTATCAGCACTGTTCCCAGGCTGAAAGTCAAAACACAGCACTGCACCAGCTACTAAGAAGGAGAAAAATTGACTGCTACTGCTAAACCCAGGACACCAACAAATATTTTTATCTCCACTTGACAAATTCTGGAATTGGAGAAGGGAGTGAATATCTCACCTGAAATCACACAGCAAGTTCAAAAATAGCCATGAGTGTTTAATGTATATTATATATTAATTATATATTATATTTAATATATTTTATATTGTTGAGTTTTAAAAGTTATATTTTATTATATAGTCAATATATATTAAATTATATAATATATTAAACACTCATGCAATGTCTATCTTGCTGAGTGATTCACAGGTTTGTGAAAACTTCCTTCAGTTTCTGAATATATAAATAATAAACCATCAGTGTTTATATTTCAATATTTTGTCCTTCTGCGATTTTTTTCATTTGACCATCTTGCTGTTCTTTCCTGTTTTAAGAGGTGCTTTCTTTAGCTCCATCAGCTGACCTGCTGAGGACACTCAGAAACCAGTCTGCTAGGAGCATTTCTCAGAATTTTCTGTACATTGTATTTGAAACTGCCAGTAACTTTAGATTTGATCTATGAATTGAATGAAACTTTTTAATTTGTAATTTAATCAAAAAACTATGGTCCCTGGCCATTTTTGTGTAGCTAAAGCTTTATTTTGGGATATATACCAATATAACAAGAAAACAACTAAAACCAAAAAGCCAGCAAAATGATCTGGTACTCATTCTTCCAGCAAGAATTATACCATAAATGTAAGTAGATCAGAGGATATTTAATTTTTGAAGTTTAAATTTCAGGTGGGATGTATCCAAAGTAAAACATGAATGCAAGAGTGAATTGCTTGCCTAGAGACCAGACCAATGAGAAGATTCTAGGTACATGATGCACCAGTTGGTATTTCATTAATGCAATGGACCCTGGAATAATTTCCAGGCAGGAGCTTGAGACCCCACTGAGGTAGAAAGCATGCCCATAGTCACAGAATAATGTGCCTCTCTGCTTTTCCTCCATTTCCTTCTGCTCAGTGCAAAGGTGGCTTGAGGTAGACCAGAGGACATGGCACTCTGACAACTGCAGGCTCCTGGTGCATTGCCAAAGTGTGCCATTCCTCCTGCTCAGCTTAGAGGCTTGCTCTTGCCTCTCCTCAACTTTGTTCCTTTTGAGGAGTTAGTCCTTGGTCAGTGAGGTATGAAAGGGAGGGCAGAGGATTTCAGGAGATGGCTTGGCCTCAACTTGCTCCTGTGGCAGCAAAAAGAAAGTAATTTGCAAGATGTAAAAATGCCCCCCTTCTCCTCACCCCAGCAATCAGGAGAGGGTAATGAAAGATTTTTAGCTTCTGCACTGTACAAACTGAGCACTGCCTGCATCAGCACTGTGCAGGAGTGGCAACATAAACTTAAATTAAACAGAAATAGGGTGTACCAAAGCCCCATGTTCCTATGGTCTGTGCAAAGAGTTCTACAACTTTAGTGAAAACCTGCATCTGTTCTGTTTTGGAGACATGTGCTTATATGAGTATCTATATGAAGCAAGGGACAGACCATTTGGAAATCTGAATATCTGATATTTGGAATACTTTGCTATTTGATTCCCTGGGGATCATATGTGTGAACAGAGGACATACAGTGATAGATATAGGTGCACAAGGACAAAAGACACTGATGTCAGCAAAACAGAAACTAGAAGTGAGTGGGTGTACAATGAAATCTGCAACAGCCACTTTGTATCTCTCTTCTTCTCCCCACTTTGTCTTCCATGAATAAAAGATAAGCCTGCCAAGGCTACTATCTAGACTGTGTATTGAAGAAATTTCTGCAGAAACAACAGGGCCACAAAACAGATTGCATTGAAACTTGAAGGATTTAACATATTTTAAATTCTGTTTTCCCTTCTGAGAATGTTTGCTTTCAGGACATTCTGCTTGAATAGGTAGTTCTTGGTTGTGCCAAAAGTGCTGAGATTTCCCTTTGCCTGTGCAAACAAAGCTGAAAGCTCTGAATTAGACAGAACTATCGTGTGCCGTAATTTAATTGAAGAAACACAATCAGCTAAAATGAAAGCAAAGTATTTCTGAGCGGTATTGTGGGTGGGTGTTGCACTTCTCAGGGTGCAACTGTATTGACAGGAGTTGATCTAGCAGTTTGCTATTGTCTCTCTCTTTACTGTTTCTCTTGGGGATTCATGTTCAAAAAAAGTAAATATATATGTGTATATATATAAATTACAAAACCCAGAAAAAGTAATAATGTGTAAAGTATAATAGCAGAGTACGACTGCATCTGATCTAGAACTCTTTCTGAATGGTCACTTGTAAGTAATGGTGGCAAACCACAGGGAATTACATAGCTTAATAGACCAGAAATTTTTGTAGGTGGTCCAGCACTAATGAAGTTCTAGGTACCGATTACATCACTGACTACTGAGTTTTCTGCTTGGCTGGTTGCACATAGTTTTCCCTGGGCCCTGTCTCCTGGCTGGTGCAAGATGGAAGACACATTGTGGGAAATGTGAATGGCTGCAGCATTATGGCAGTTTCCTGCAGCTTGGAAAGCTGCAGAGGAGCCATTGAAACTGAATATAATTTAAGGTCAGCAGTAATGCTGATCTGTCTTGGGCAAAGAATTAGTGTGGCTCCAGACTTAGGTGCCTGCCACGAGTAACTCAAGTCCTGTGTCATACACAGCATGAATAAACCCAAGGATCTGGACATAATGGTAGCCACTTGAGGATATAGATATTTATTTTCAGTACCTAGCAAGGAGTCTAACGTTTATGCCCTAACCAAGAAATTCAAGGCCATGGTGTTATCAGCTCCTCTTCTGATCACAGGTTTGTACATTTGTGGGAGAAGCAGAATGGCACTTACAGGTGGCTCACATAAGGACACAACAGTGAAAATTATGCTCCTTATATAATTATGATTTAATTGCAATACAGTCATTCAGGCTAATCTATGGCTGCAGTACTTCATGGTTTTCTGTGGGCAGATTTTACTTTGTTTGGCAACTGTTTCAGCAACAGGCCATGGTAGAATCCTTCTGTTTGTTTATAAACATTGTTGGCTGATATTGTAACATTACACATGGTTCTTGAAAGGTCACACTTGTCTTTTTGCCCTCTGGTTTCCTTCCTACTTCCATCTCAAGCAACACTGAAGCATGCATACCATGCCTTGCAGCTAATGACATACTTCAGTATGCCCTAAACCTCCAATTATTTCCTTCCCTGGTAGTAAATACCTTTTCTCTTTCAAAATGGTGTTGCAGGTACTGCATGCAAAATGCAGAGTAAAAGAACAACTGGGATGCAATGAAGAGGAAGAAAATGCAAAATTTATTAAGTTATTATTCCTTAGGAAAATTCTTTGCACATAATAGAAAGCTGCAGGTGCAATAATTCTCTGGCTGTTTTGATACTTCAGTGGCCTGCAGACATGACCCTGGTCTCACTCCTGTTCACACACACAGACTGCAGCAAAGATTATAGAGGGTCTCAAAGCAACAGAAGCATATAAAAAAAATAAAAATAATTAAGACCAGCAATGTTTCCAAGCCCCCAAAACTTAAAATGTGCTGTAGTCACTGCTGGTTACATTTGTGAGAGGAACAGAGACAGATCTCTTCATGCCCATATTTACAATTGTATAGATACAAAAAGATGCCTGCAGATGTTTACTTTTTACTAGGAAAGAGGTTGGCAAGAGAGGAATTGTTGAAAGTAGGCTATGAAATGCACTTTGTGCATGGATAGCTGCTGCTGCCAACTTAGTGGAGTACATGCTGAGTGGTTCTTAAAATTCTTTCTAATCAATATTACAATGGTAATGCAGGGCACATTGACCAAAATATACAGCCAGCGGGAACTGATGAGCAATATAGGTGTAGATTAGAGATGTTGGCTGCAATGGTAAGCAACAGAAAAATATCTTCCTGTATTTTCTCCACATTAATTTCTATCTTAGATTAAATTTTGTCCTCTGCTATTCTGATTATCAAAATGGTGATCTCCAAGCATGGGGAACTTACATAGTTCTGTATTAATTATGTGCAGTAAGGTTCAAGGACAGTATGTCATAACAACATCTCATGTTCTAGTTGCAGTACAGTCATAAACTGCAAATCAGAAGAAAGTAGACCAGGAAAAGATGTATTGTGATTTGCTATGGCTCAGTGAAGAGGTAAGAAAACCACAGCATTCAGGAAACCTTGCCAAATGGAAGCTCCTGGTTCCACTTTCTAGAGCATTTTTTTCAAATCCATTGCTTCCCTTCCCTTCCAAATGAAATACTTTGAGAGAGAAGATGCTCTTTATCCTAGGTCAGCTGACACATAATGGGATTAAAATATGTTTTCTATAATTCAGAAAAAGCTAATCAGAAATTGTTGCATTTGTCTCAAGGCCTCAGAAAATGGGCAGAAAATATATTGCCATCAGGAGGACTTCCATATTTGTGATTTTTTTTTTCTATTTTAACAGTAAAAGAGACTTCCACCCGCCTCACTGCGTCAAATGTTGCCTTTTTGACAGTGAAACAAATTTTCAGAAATTGGTTAACTTTTCAACGCCTCATCTCAAGTCACTGTAATGAGCCCAAGGATTTGGTTTTGAATATACAAAATACATATTCAGTGAATGCAATAAGCATGAGTATTTGATCTTGGATATGGCCACCAACTGGAAAGTTAACCTGTTGTTTACTTTTCAGCATTAGGATTTTCCTCAGCTCTCTATATTCTTGCTATTATTCTGCTTTTGTCATTTCTCAAACATGCTACTGAAAGAGGTAGTCATCACAAGAGAAAGAGTAGGACTATCCACAATTAAGCTCATATTTTAATTTCTAATCAGCACTAGATAAAGTAGCAATATGCTTGCAGACTGCAGTGGAACTGAATCTTATTACTTGTATTTGTTCTTTGTCATTTAGAAGTACATTTAAGTTCCAAGCAGTACTGAAACCTAAGTATATAGGAGACTAAATGAAACCAGAGCATGTCAGTAACATCCCTCTGGATTTTACAATCAAATGCAATCTACTCAGATGTAACCAACTGGAAGTAAAAAGAACATGGTACAGAACAGGGGAAAGTCTTAACAGAAGGAACGTTATTTAATAACTGAGAGATGCACAGCACAAGGTTTTAGACTTACAAGAACCAGATTTGAGGAGGTTATGACTTGCATATGGTGTGTAAAAGTATGAACAGACAGCTAGGAGTGAACTGAATAGGAAAAGAGAAACCTGTTCCTCCAGCTACTTTTTCTTAGGAATTTCAGCGGGCAGAGTGAAGAAGAAGAAAGGCCAACATAAATCTGTGGTTGTATGAACTGCAAGTTGTATTAACAAGGGAGACATGTAGATACTGTCACTTCTGAAAATGGGTTAAATGTTATGTGAAGAAGGGAGAAGAGAAACATTAATATAGAAGTGAGGATTGAGTGGGAAACTGTGGAAGAGCAGAGGTGAAAAATGAGATAGGAAAGAGTGCCAAGGTTGAGCAAGACAAATGGCAACAAGGAAGCAAGAAAAGTTTGCTTTGAACAGAGAGGAAGAGCAGGAGAGATAGTGGAAACAGTGCTGAGAGAAAGAAAACAAGGAATTAGAACAGGCATGAGGTGAGGAGGAAGAAGGAGATTGTCATTCCAGCCTGAGGACCAAGTTGCACTTGAGAGAGGAAAGCTGAGCAACTACTATGGCTTTTGCCCTCCTGGGTCTGACCAATGGCTTTGAGCAGCTAACATCGTGGTGTGGGCCCATTTACTGTGCCTTTAACAAAATCAAACCCATTATGCCAAGTAGAATGGTGCATAAATAAATAAATCATTCATTGCATCTGTGAAGCTAGTGCTTGCCAGAACTGTATATAGTAGTTCCCAAAGACCACTAGAAGAAAAAAAAAATGTTTTAAAGTAACGTTTTTAACTACAATTTTTAAGCCAACTAATATTTTAGAATGTAACTGCATCTGTGGATTTGTTAAAGTAGAATAAATGTGGAATAAATGGAATATTGATATCAAGAAAATATTTAAAAGGATTGATCAGAAATATACTCTTCCTCCATACTATCCATCTTGTAAGCACTAAAGATTTGTGGAAGTGATTCGGATATAATTCTGCATCTTGAAATTTGATAGAAATGAATTTCCATCCCATTCCTGATTTGTAGCCTGCAGGATTGTGAGTCAAATGATTGTGACCCTTGCTAAAGCAAGAAAATATTGATTCCCGAGTACTATGTGTGTGATCTTTTGAAGAGAGTGAAAGTATGTAATGCTAAGTACATTAATGTAATGTTGTGTAACTGACAATTTAAGACTTTCGGGTTTGTTTTCTTTTTCTTTTTGACAATAATGATTGGACTTCCAAGAACTTTGTGCTTGGTATGCCAAGGTTTTCTGAAAATCTGGCCTCAATTAGGAAGCTAAGAAGTTTTGAAAGTCTCTTATTTTAATTCTTAAAGTCAGCTCATACTTGAACATAGAATTATAAGAGGGTTACAGATCTCCTTAAAGAAAAAGAACAAAAAAGAAATTGAGGAGTTATGTCTCTCATAATATCCTCATAGGTAAGCTTAGGAAACATGGGTTAGATGAATGGACAGTGAGGTGGATCCAAAACTGGCAGAACGGCTGTGATCTGCAGAGTAGAATCCACTTGGAGGCCTGCAGTCAATGGTCTGGTCTTATTCAACTTGTTTATCAATGGAATGCACCCTCAGCAAGTTTGCTGATGATATGAAGCTGGGGGCAGTGGCTGATATACCTGAAGGTCAGCAGGACCTCAAAAGGCTGGAGAGCTGGGCAGAGAGAAACCTAATGAAGTCCATCAAGGGCAAGTGTAGGGTACTGAACGTGGGGAAGAAGAACTCAAAGTACCAACACAGGCTGGGGCTGACCTACCAGAGAGCAGTTCAGCTGAGAAGCACCTGGGAGTACTGGTGGGTGACAAGTTGACAATGAGCTGGCAGTGTGCCCTTGTGGCCAGGAGAAACAATAGTGTCCTGGGCTGCACTGAGTGGGGCCAGCAGGCCAAGGGAGGTGACCCTCACTCTGCTCAACCCTGGAGAGTCCACAGCTGGTGAACTGTGTCCAGTTCTGGGCTCCTTAGTACAAGAAAGGCAAGGAGCTGCTGGAGAGAGTCCAGTGGAGGGCCACAAGGATGATCAGGGGTCTGGACCATCTCTTTTAGGAGGGTAGATTGTGGGAGGTGGGCCTGTTCAGTCTAGAGAAGACTGAGAAGGGATCTCAGTATTGCATATAAATATCTTGAAGGTGGGTGCCAGGAGGATGGTGCCAAGACTCTTCTCAGTGATGCTCAGTGACGGGATGAGGAGCAAAGGCCAAAAACTAAAACACAAAAAGTTTCACCACGACTTGAGGAAGAACTTATTTAGGATGGGGGTGGCAGAGCACTGGAACAAGCAGCCCTGGTGGGTTGTAGAGTTTCCTTCTCTGAAGACATTCAAAACCTGCCTAGACACATTCCTGTGTAGCATATTGTCCTGGGTTCAGCAGTAGCAGTCATTTTCCTCCTTCTTAGTAGCTGGTGCAGTGCTGTGGTTTTTGACCTTCAGCCTGGGAACAATGCTGATAACACCGATGTTTTCAGTTGTTGCTAAGTAATGTTTACTCTGACCAAGGACTTTCTGAGTCTCATGCTCTGTCAGGGAGGAGGGGAAGCTGGGAGGAAGCAGAGGCAGGGCACCTGACCCAAATTAGCCAAAGGGGTATTCCATATCACAGCATGTCATGCCCAGGATATAAACTGGTGGCAGTTACCTGGAAGGACCAGATTGCTGCTCGGGGCATGCTGGGTATCGGTTGGCAGGTGGTGAGCGGGTGTATTTTCTCCCCTTATTTCTTCCCTTATTATTATTATTGGTGGTAGCAGTAGTGGTTTGTGTTATACCTTAGTTACTGGACTGTTCTTATCTCAACCCATGGGAATTACATTCTTTCGATTCTCCTCCCCATCCCTCCAGGGGCTAGGGGAAGAAGAAGAGGAATGAGTGAGTAAGCGCCTGCTTGGTTCTGAGTTACTGGCTGGGCTTAAACCACAACAGTTCTTTGTGGTGCCCAACATGTGGCACAAAGGGCTGAGATAGTGACAGATCTGACCAGAGTTTGTCTAATTGTATTTGTGATAAGCATATATAGTTTTAAATTAATAGTCACTCCTCACAATGCTGATTTATTGGCTCTCAAAGTTGCTGCTCTTGATCTCAGAGTTTCAGCATGTCATACCTTACTTACAGCTAGTATCTGCTGTCTTGGTGTTTATTGGCTGGGGAGCCTTGGGCTAAGGTTCTTGTTTCATTGTACTTTACGGTAATGATTTGTAATGCAATAGACTCATTGATCATGAAAGCAGGCTGGCTTGTGCTCCCAGTGTGGTCCTCTGTACTTTGGGAGGTATATAATGGAAGTGTTTAGCAATTACACATCTTTTTTTTCCCTCCTCAGGCAGTCAACCTGTGAATGAGACATTCCCTTACACCCTCAGCTCCCCCACCAGACTATTTACAGCATCATTTGAGAGTTCTGAAGGTTTTGAAAGGTCTTTGAATACCCTTGAGACCTGCTTGCTGACTGCGATGGGGATCACCATGTTGGCACACATACAGACTGTTTTACCTACGACTATTTTGTCTGATCTCGAAAGTTAAGCAGAGTCAGGTTTGGGTGTTATCTAGGGTTAGACGACATTATAGGGGGACCATGAGGTTTTCCCTAAGGCTGGACAGTCATGAGTGGCAGGGTGTGTGGGATTGTATGGGCAAGTATCTAGGCCAGTGGACCCCTCCACTGCTTTGGAAGTTCACCACTGAACAAGTGCAAAATCCAGAAAAATTAGCAAAACACTTAAATGAGGTGTGTTTTCATCCTGGTCATACCAGAGATGGACAAATCATGGCAACGTGCTGGGGCTTGGCCTATGCTTACAGAGCCCTGTTCAACACTATCCAGCACCTTCAAAGGGAAAAAAAAGTCTCTGGATCTGATGCAAAGCAACAGACAACACAGCTACTCCAACTCCAAGTACATCAGCTACACCAACACCAGTGACAAGTACAGCAGCTACTCAAACCCAGGCAGCAGCAGATAACACAGTTGCTGGTGCTACTCACCCCCCAAGCACAGTGGCTGCGCCAACCCTGACAACAGATACTGCAGCCATTCCAACTCTAGTGGCAGTCACTCCAACCACAGTGACAGTCACTGCAGCTAAACCAAAGGACCAATTCGTGCCAATATTGGTTGCCCCTGTACACAAGGAGAAAACAAAAAAGAGGGACAGAAAGCAACCCATACAGTGAAGAAAGATGAAGAACCAATGCACTTAGTACGCAGGACAGCATCTGAACTAGAGTTACTATTATGTGGACCAGAGGAAGAAGAAGAAGAAGAGGTGACTTCTTGACCATGGACCTCAACAGACCTCAACGGAATATGAGAAAAGATTTTACCTGTCTTCCAGGGGAGCACATCGTCACCTGGCTGCTCCGATGCTGTGACAATCGGGCCAATGATCACGAACTAGAAGGTATGGAAGCTAAGCAGCTGGGATCATTTGCTAAGGAAGGGGGAACTGACAAAGCGATTGCAAAAAAGAAACAGTTCCTCAGCCTTTGAAGGCGACTCTTGGCAGCTGTGAAAGAAAGGTTTCCATACAAGGACTATGTTATGAGTTGTTTAGCCAACTGAACCAGCATAGAGAAAGGTGTCCAGTCTCTGAGGGTATCAGTCATTGTAGAGATGATCTATCGTAGGTTGGATGCTGGGAATGCACCCGTAGATCCAGATGAAGTCGGATGTGCATGACCCATGTGGTGGAAATTTACACAGAGGGAACCATCATCATGTGCCCACTCACTGGCATCAACGACCTGGTATGATATAGCACCACCAACAGTGGATGAGCTGATTCATCAGCTCTGAGAGTTCAAAGACAATCTCACCCCTTCCATCATTGCAGCTGTGGGAAAACTGTCCCAGGAGTTCAAACAAGTAAGAGACGATCTATCTGATCTATCCAGCTCCCCATGTGTACCAACCCATGTCTCAGCTATTAACAAAAGACTCCCTGCTGCTCAAGAGAGAAGATAGAGAAGGTATATGCCACAGGCCACCCTGTGGTTTTACCTGTGGGATCACAGAGAAGACATGACAAAGTGGGATGGAAAACCTACCTCAGCTCTGGAGGAATGGGTGTGTGAACTGAAGAGGAGAACAAAGGCCAAGACTGATCATCCCACGAAAGCTGCGGCTTCAGACTCTGGTGAGCAAGTTCCCGGATGGAGTGGTAGAGCTGATTTTATTCCAGTTCCTGTGAAAGAAGAATAATCCCAGTCTATAAGACATAAGTAACCAATACTATGATCAATATTGAGGGGTCCTTCCTCCAGCCAGGTGGAGGTGAGGGACAATAAGATCTACTGGGCTGTGTGGATCAGATGGCCTAGCACATCAGTCCCACAGAAGTATAAGGCTCTAGTAGATACCGGTGCACAGTGTACCCTGATGCCATCAAGCTGGCAAGGGGTGGAACCCATCTATATTTCTGGAGTGACAGGAGGATCCCAAGAGTTGACTGTACTGGAGGCTGAAATCAGCCTGACTGGGAGGGAATGGCAAAAGCACCCTATTGTGACTGGTCCAGAGGCTCCATGCATCCTCGGCATAGACTACCTCAGGAGAGGGTACTTCAAAGACCCAAAAGGGTACCAGTGTGCTTTTGGTATTGCTGCTTTGGAGACTGAGGAAATTGAGCAGCTGTCCACCTTGCCTGCTCTCTTGGATGGTCCTTCTGTTGTGGGGTTGCTGAAGGTGGAAGAACAAGTGCCAATTGCAACCACAACAGTGCAGCGGCGGCAATATAGCACCAACCGAGACTCCCTGATTCCCATCCATCAGCTGATCCGTAGACTGGAGAGTCAGGGAGTTATCAGCAGGACCCGCTCGCCCTTTAATAGCCCCATATGGCCAGTGCGAAAGTCTAATGGAGAATGGAGACTAACAGTAGACTATCGTGGCCTGAATGAAGTCACACCACCATTGAGTGCTGCCGTACTGGACATGCTAGAACTTCAGTATGAACTGGAGTCAAAGGCAGCCAAGGGGTATGCCACAGCTCATATTGCTAAAGCTTTTTTCTCGATTCCTTTGGCAGCAGAGTGCAGACCACAGTTCGCATTTACTTGGAGGGGCATTCAGTACACCTGGAACTGACTCCCCCAGGGATGGAAACAGCCCTACCATCTGCCATGACTGATCCAGACTGCACTGGAACAGGGGCAAGCTCCAGAACACCTGCAATACGTTGATGACATTATTGTGTGGGGTGATACAGCGGAAGAAGTCTTTGAGAAAGGGAGGAAAATAATCCAAATCCTGCTGAAGGCCGGTTTTGCCATAAAACGGAGTAAGATCAAGGGACCTGCACAGGAGATTCAATTTTTGGGAATAAAATGGCAACATGGACATTGCCAGATCCCCACAGATGTGATCAACAAGATAACAGCAATGTCTCCACCAACTAACAAGAAAGAAACGCAAGCTTTCTTGGGTGCAGTGGGGTTCTGGAGATTGCACATCCCAAATTGCAGTTTGATTGTAAGCCCTCTCTATCGTGTGACCCAGAAGAAGAATGATTTTAAATGGGGCCCTGAGCAACAACAAGCCTTTGAGCAAACTAAACATGAGACAGTTCATGCAGTAGACCCTGGACCAGTCCGACCAGGCCAGATGTAAAAAATGTACTGTACACTGCAGCTCGGGAGAACGGTCCTACCTGGAGCCTCTGGCAGAAAGCTCCAGGGGAGACTCAAGGTCAACCCCTGGGCTTTTGGAGTCGGGGATACAAAGGATCTGAGGCCAGCTGTACCCCAACTGAGAAAGAGATACTGGCAGCCTATGAAGGGGTTTGAGCTGCTTCGGAAGTGATTGGCTCTGAAGCACAGCTCCTCCTGGCACCCCGGTTGCCCATGCTGGGCTGGATGTTCAAAGGCAGGGGCTCCTCTACACATCATTCAGCCGATGCTACATGGAGTAAGTGGGCTGCACTAATTACACAAGGAGCTCATATAGGAAATCTCAGTCATCCAGGAATTCTGAAAGTCATCATGGACTGGCCAGAGGGCAAAGATTTCGGAATGTCACCAGAGGAGGAGGCCCCACCATATAATAAACTGTCAGAAAGTGAAAAGCAGTATGCCTTGTTTACTGATGGCTCTTGCCGTATTGTGGGAAAGCATCGGAGATGGAAGGCAGCTGTATGGAGCCCTGGATGACAAGTTGCAGAAACTGCTGAAGGAGAGGGTGAATCAAGTCAGTTTGCAGAGGTG
Source organism: Pezoporus wallicus (assembly GCF_028554395.1). Lineage (NCBI taxonomy): Eukaryota > Metazoa > Chordata > Aves > Psittaciformes > Psittacidae > Pezoporus > Pezoporus wallicus. The sequence continues at coordinate 619,940 of NW_026642515.1, read as the reverse complement.
AAAGCCACCCAGCTGGCCCTGGACGTTGCTGAACGAGAAAAGTGGCCTGTACTTTATCTCTATACTGACTCATGGATGGTGGCAAATGCCCTGTGGGGGGTGGTTGAAGCAATGGAAGCAGAGCAACTGGCAACGCAGAGGTAAACCCATCTGGGCTGCTGCACTGTGGCAAGATATTGCTGCCCGGGTGCAGAACCTGAGGGTGAAGGTATGTCATGGAGATGCCCATGTACCCAAGAGTCAGGCCACTGAGGAACACCAGAACAACCAAGAGGTGGATAAAGCAGCTAAGATTGAAGTGGCTCAGATAGACTTTAACTGGCAACATAAGGGTGAATTATTTTTGGCCCTGTGGCCCCATGGCACCTCAGGCCATCAGGGCAGAGATGCAACATATAGACGGGCTCGTGATCGAGGGGTGGACTTAACAATGGACACTATTGCCCAGGTTATTCATGACTGTGAAACATGTACTGCAATTAAGCAAGCCAAATGGTTAAAGCCTCTTTGGTATGGAGGATGATGGTTGAAGTATAAATATGGGGAGGCCTGGCGGATTGACTATATCACACTGCCACCAACCCGCCAAGGCAAGAGCCATGTGCTTACCATGGTGGAAGCAACCACCAGATGGCTGGAAACACATGCTGTGCCCCATGACACTGCCCGGAACACCATCCTGGGCCTTGAGAAACAGATTTTGTGGCAATACGGCACCCCAGAGAGAATAAAGTCAGACAATGGGACTCATTTCCGGAATAACCTTATAGATGTTTGGGCCAAAGAGCATGGCATTGAGTGGGTATATCACATCCCCTACCATGCACCAGCCTCTGGGAAAATCGAACGGTACAATGGGCTGTTAAAAACTACACTGAGAGCGATGGGTGGGGGAACTTTCAAACATTGGGACACACATTTACCAAAAGTTGGTCAACACCAGAGGATCTGCCAATAGGGCTGGCCCAGCCCAGTGAGAACTTTTACATACTGTAGAGGCCCATGAAGTTCCTGTGGTGACCATAAAGAATTTGCTGGGGAAGACAGTCTGGGTTATTCCTGCTTTGGGTAAAGGCAAGCCCACTTGGGGGATTGCTTTTGCTCAGGGACCCGGATATACTTGGTGGGTAATGCGGGAAGATGGGGAAGTCTGATGTGTACCTCAAGGGGTTTCAATTTTAGGGGCAAACAGCCAATGAACTCAATTGTATGCTATTGCCTGCTATGTAGCACTTTTATAGCCCACCAACCATATCTCTTCAGGTCACCAGTGACTGGCTCTGACTTCCTTCTGACCATCAACCCCAACAAAGAATGAACTTTGATGAAACCAGACGAGTTCTGCAATGAGAGGACGAGCTCTGCGGTGTCATCAGCAGGAAACAATCCAACACTGTACACAGTCTCTCCTGCTCTGAAAGACTGTTACAAGAGATGGAGCTCAACATCATGGAATTGATGAATTCAGCAGCTTCATAGGGATTGGTCCATGGACTAAGGAATGATATCTCTCTCTTTGTGTGTGTGTGTGTTTGTGTATATTTATGTATGAGACAAAAGCTATGGTGTATTGAAAAAAATGTGGGTTCTGAGCATGACATAAATGGCATGGAATAAGGGGTGGATACTGTCCTGGATTCAGCAGTAGCAGTCATTTTTCTCCTTCTTAGAAGCTGGTGCAGTGCTGTGTTTTTGACTCTCAGCCTGAGAACAGCACTGATAACACCGATGTTTTTAGTTGTTGCTCAGTAATGTTTACTCTGACCAAGGACTTTCTGAGTCTCATGCTCTGCCAGGGAGGAGGGGAAGCCGAGAGGAAGCAGAGACAGGACACCTGATCCAAACTAGCCAAAGATGTATTCCATACCACAGCACGTCATGCCCAGGATGTAAAGAGGGGGCAGTTACCTGGAAGGGCTAGTTCACTGCTTGGGTCAGGCTGGGTATCAGTTGGCAGGTGGTGAGTGGTTGTATTCTCTTCCCTTGTTATTTCCCTTATCATTATTATTCTTGGAGGTAGCAGTAGGGTTTTGTGTTATACCTGAGTTACTTGACTGTTCTTATCTCAGTCTGTGGGAGTTACATTCTTTCCATTCTCCTCCCCATCCCTGCAGGAGTAGGGCTGGGGGAAGAAGAGGGAGGAATGAGTGAGCAGCTGCGTGGTTCTGAGTTGCTGGCTGGGCTTAAACCACAACACACATGTATAGGATATATGATGGTATTGCATGCTATATGATGTAAACTTGTATTAGCCTGTAAAGCTGTCTGGGATGGCTTCAAGACTAAGTTAGTAAGATCACTCTATGAGGATGACATTCCAGCCAGTCACATACACTCCATCATTATTTATTTTATATATGCCAGATATTGAACTGAAAGAAAATCTTAAATTTGCTGAAAATTATTTTTTTTTAATTTTTTTTTCATCATTCAGCAGCATTATTTTCCTGCTCAAGTGATCTTTCTAGGTAGAAGAAAATTATAACTAATGTCAGTAAAATGCCTATAAAATTATTTAAGAAAAGTTTTTGCACAATAACATTTCAGTCTTTACTAGCCTTAAAGCAGGTGTTGAAAGTATCACTACATATATGGGATTCTTTTTCTGATGTTCTTTATTACAGAGATTATTATGTCTTTGACGTATTTGTCTGTAAATTTGTCCTTGGTTATCAGTAAATATTCCTCCTCTCACTTTTTAGTTCACAAATTTATATGTGTAATTTATACTTGGGGTCAAAGAAAGACAACACTTTTCCATAAAAAGCTTTAATGGATGGTGGAAATTTGAGAGACAGGAACAAGAATTCAGTTGGTGAGTAAATGTAATGGATAGTGTACAGACTAGAAAACCAAAGTCTGATTTTCAAAGAGCCAGATTCTGAAGAAATCTGTGAGTTCTTTCAGAATTTAATTTTGAAAGACAAACCTTCTGTCCAGTCCCCAAGGTGCCGGTGTATATTTTACCCCTTCTAGAGCCAACTGAAATAATTTAATGTATGGTGAAGAAGTGTTGTAAACTACTCATTTTAGAAACCATATATCCTAATCTTGGCAAGTGGCATCAAAATGTGCCAGTAGGCACTTACAGTATGCTGTTGTTAGATACACACATTGTCACCAGCTTTCTGTTTCTCTCACCAGCTGACCATAGTTTTGAACACAGTCATAATTGCTCTTGATGTGAAGCCTGAAGAAGTTGTGGTGTGCTGGGCATGATTTGAGCATGCCTCCTAAACTCAGCACCTTGGGACTAAAGTAGGGAGCATCCAGGGGCCTTGATGGACCTCACTGAAGGGGGCAGCAGCGATGATTCCAAGTCACACCTGCGCAGGTATTAAGCTGAAACACGAGCATCCCTTAAACTGCCTACCTTACACCCTAAGTGTCTCTAAGATCTGATTAGCATCACATTTAGATGAGGTCGTAATGCTTGCATATTTTGACTGAAGTTCTGTGTGTGCCTTCAGAGATCTAAATCCTTTTATGGGTCTGAGTCATAAGTTTGGGTCTGTAACACGAAAGCTGTGAGCAGTCTGCTGCACCTTTATGGGAACAAGGTCTGGGATGACATTGTCAGATTCATGGCTCTAAAGTAATCAATGACTTGTCAGTCTCTGATGGGAGAGGTTAAATATCAGCTTCATGCTTCATGCTTCACAGTAGAGCCTATGCTTTTGACTAAGATGATGTAAATGTCTGAGGCAGATCATCCTTTCCCCTCCTCTCCACTCACAAAGATGAATTTCACCCCCAGGGAGTGGGAACTCACAAGGATTGAGATACTAAGCATTGACAATACAAATTTTCAAATGTGAGCTAAGACCAACATCTCTCCTGTGTTAAACAAGGTAAGAAGGCTATTTCTGGTGAATCTGAGAATGAATCAAATGACATGAGTATAAAGCAAATAAATAATAATTTTAAAAAAACCAAGAATTCTATCCATTTAAAACAAGGAATATGGAGAAATTAGTCAGAGATTTGTGATCCACTCTGTATCCTGTGGGGTTTTTTTTTTTTTTTTTTTTTTTTTGGTTGGTTGGTTGGTTTTTGTTTTTTTTCTTATTTATTTAGTCAGGAATGTTTACTCACAAGTTTACACAAACGGAAGCATGGAATTGAGTCATTAATATTCATGTGGTATTAGGAATGAAAACCTATGCTCCTCTACACCTGTCTTCACATTAGAAGATGGTATAGCCAAGCTAGATGGGTTTTACTCATATTTGAACAGTTAATTGTAGAGAAAATCATAACGTAGCTAAGCAAACATGAGAAAACACATACATGGAAAAACACAGATCGCAGAACATCTACTGGTTTGGAATTGCCATGTAACAGTGAAGATGTAAGGAGTGGGCTGCTGTCGTGATTTAAGTGCAGTCAGTAATCCATGCAGCCTGCTTGGTCACTGCCCCTGATACCCAGTAAGTCATTACAGGTGCAAAACGTGGGGCACAAAGGCTTGAGATAACGACAGATCTGACAGGAGTGTGTCTAATCGTATTTGTGAAAACCATTCATCACAATGTTGATTTATTGGCTCTCAGAGTTATTGCTCTTGATCTCACAGTTTCAGCATGTCGTGCCTTACTTGCAGCCGGTATTTGCTGTGTCAGTGTTTATCAGATGGGGGGCTTGGGCTAAGGCTCTTGTCTCACTGTACTTTATGGTAATGACTTGTAATACAGGCAGGCTCTGTCAGCAGTGCGGGATAGATGTGGCTGTGGATTTGTACCTGACTGTCCTGCTGCTCTTCACCATCCTGGCCCTCGTCCTCGCCTCCATCTTTGTGAGGTTGCTGGGAGCTGAGGGGGAGCGGCCCCAGAAGCCCTCGGTGGCCAAAGTGGCCCAGGAGAGCAGCCCTGGTGACCAAGCAGCCGCAGGAGCAGGGCCGGAGGATGGAAGGGATCGGCTGCTGGTGGAGGAGGTTGGGGCTGTTGAGGAGGGGAAGGAGGAGGCTGCCGAGCAGCCAGAGGAGGCGGCGGAGGAGCTGAGCCCCACAGCTGAGCCCAGCCCTGCGACAGCCGAGAGCATCCCCTAGCAGCCACCCACGAAGCCCCAAGAGCCTGAGCCCCAAGAGGATGTGGAGAGCAAGATACCACCTTTGGGAGCCTCAGCTGGGTCCAGCCTCAGGCACATGGGACAAGTGCAGGGATGCAGGAAACCATGCAGCATTTCCCAGCAAGGCAGCGGAGGAAGATCTGGACTCAGAAAAAGAGAAGCTGCTGATGAGACAGCCTGCAAGCACAGCAGCTACATCAGCCCCAGTGACAAGTACAGCAGCACCATTTGAGAGTTCTGAAGGTTTTGAATGGCCTTTGGGTACCCTTGGGACCTGTCTGCTGATTTTGATGGGGATCAGCATGTTGGCACACATACAGAGTGTGTTTTACCCACAAACATTTTATCTGATCTGAGGTTAAGCGGAATCTGAACTTAAGCGGAGTCGGGTTTAGGTCTTACCTAGGGTTAGACAATGATATAGGACAGCCAAGAGGTTTTCCCCAAGGCTGGACAGTCATGAGTGACAGGGTGTGTGGGACAGTATGGGCAAGTATCTTGTACACTGGGCCCCCTCCAGTGCTTTGGAAGTGTTGGAGGTAGAAGGCAGCTGTATGGAGTCCCCAGGGACAAGTTGCAAAAACTGCTGAAGAAGAGGCTGAGTTATTTTGAGCCTGGTGGGCCCATGACACTTCAGGCCACCAGGGCAGAGATGCAACATAGAGATGGACTCATGATTAAGGGCTGGACTTAGCAGTGGACACTATTGCCCAGGTTATTCACAAGTGTGAACACTGCACACAGTCTCTCCTGCTCTGAAAGACTGTTACAAGAGATGGAGCCTGACATCAGGCACAGAAGGACTCAGCAGCTTTATAGGAACGGGTCCACACACTAAGATAAGAGGGCACTGAGATAAGAGTGATGGTATATTGAAAATGGGGATCTGAGCATGATGTGACTGGTATGGAATAAGGGGTGGATACTGTCCTGGGTTCCGCAGTAGCAGTTATTTTTCTCCTTCTTAGAAGCTGGTGCAGTGCTGTGGTTTTGACTTTAGGCCTGGGAACAGCACTGATAACACCGATGTTTTTAGTTACTGCTCAAATATTTAGTCTGACCAAGGACTTTGTGAGTCTCATGCTCTGCCAGGGAGGAAGGGAAGCAGGGAGGAAGCAGAGACAGGACACCTGACCCAAACTAGCCAAAGAGGTATTCCATACCACAGCACATCATGCCCAGAATGTAGAACTGGTGGCAGTTACCTTTAAGGGCAGGTTCACTGGTCAGTCAGGCTGAGTATTGATGGGTGGTATTGTATTCTCTTCCCTTGTTATTTCCCTTATCATTATTATTCTTGGTTGTAGCAGTAGTGGTTTTGTGTTATACCTTAGTTACTGGACTGTTCTTACCTCAACCCGTGGGAGTTACATTCTTTAGATTCTCCTCCCCGTCCCTCCGGGGTGGGGGAGAAAGGGGGGAGTGAGTGAGCGGGCTGCGTGGGCTACTGACTGCACTTAAAACCACAACAGCTGCAGATCAGGCAAAAGCATGTACTTTAATTTGGAAAATACGTGTGATGGAGTAACACAAGAAAAACACCAGAAAATTCTTCTGTCCAAATCTTTTAGAGTCTGTACAAAAGAGGATGTTTTGTTTTTGGGGCAGAAAGAAAGGGACTTGTTTAACTGCTCCCTCACATGCCCATGGCAGTGTAGAGTATTCTGTCTGTGATCATGCCTGAGAGCACAACTTAGTAGCTTCCCTCCGTCTTTATGGTCATTGCCCCAAGTGTGCATTCATTTGCAAGACTCACTCCTTGCTCTCAATTAGCCTGCTTTTGGTAGGAGGAGCCAAAATGGACTGAAAAGGTGAAACTTGCTACATCTTGCTGTTCCTTGCTCAATGGAATTGCAGTCACATGGATTTTGAATACTATGGCTTTATCTGTGTCATGCTTTGTGAGTGGTGTCAGAAAAAATTGTGAACACCACCAGTAGGATTGACTTCTCTTCCTAATCCACATGACTGCTGCCCTGGCTGCCTACAGGCAACTCTTGGGGAGCCTGTCCTCTACAAGGTGCGTATTAAGACGTCCAGTAACTCACCAAGACATTGGGAATGCCTGGACATGTGATTTGCTTCACAAAGTTGCCTCTGGCTGCACCTGGGGCTTTATCTTCTGTCTGTATGGAGGGTGCATTTGGTCATGAACCTTGCCTTAAGTATCCTTTACAAATGCAAGCTAGATGTATTCTTTGTGCCTGTACATGGAAGGGAAGGGCTTTTGCCACAGAGTAGCAGAGGCCTGCTTTTTACACACCTGTATCTTATACAAATGTGTAAATATACATAGGTTTTCATTTGAAACTACCATATTCTTCATGAAGGATACTTAAAATTCTGTAGAGGTTTTTTTCCTGTCCTGTAACATAGTGGATGAAATCAGAATATAATAGGAAAAGCCCACATGATCACAATTGCTTGAGATAATCTACAGTTCTAAGTTCATGTAGTGGTATGGAAATATACTACTTTTACTTTCTGTTTTTTTCTTTTTTGTTACAGTGTTTTTAAGTGGCTTTATCTTGGCCCAGGATCGCTTCTTCTAGTACATCCAGAATTACATATTTGTGGAACTTAAGTACTGAAAGATGTACAATTTGTCTTTATAATTTGGCTGCTCTTGTAATCTTCAGTTATAAACCCAGGTGAATACAGAAACACATGCCTGGCTGAAATGCACAACTCTTGCAGTTAGCCCTAACTGCTGCCTCATTGCATCTTTTTCAAACCTTTCCCCTCCAGTTTTGTTTCCAAGACTGTGGAGATGTTTCTGCCTGGCTTCATGTTTGGCAGATGATTGAAGGCAATTTCTAGATAAACTCAGTCACCATTCATGGGCTGTATTAGACAATAGCTACTCTGCCTTCTTCATGATGCCAAGCCTGAAACTTGGCCAGAATACATCTTAATTCCAGTTAAACCTAATATGTTATATAGAACACTTTTGATAAGTCACCAGAAAGAAATAATTTTGCATTTTAAATAACATGCTAAAAGTACTCTGACCAAGAGCCCCAGGGAGTAATTTGGTAGGTTAGTGTGCTTACCAGAGGAGGAAAATGCTGAACCAGCAGTTACAGACACTGCCAGCAATGTGGTATGCCAACACTGGGGCTATTTTTATGTACAGATATATGGCAACTATCACAGTCTTCCAAGAGATGTAAATCAGTCCTGTTAACTGTCAAAGAACATTTTCGAGTGGTTTCCTAATAGATTTGATTTATTTATTATTATTCCAAAGCTTACAAACCTGAACAAACAACATGTTCCTTATACTTCAATGTTTCCTATGAAATAAAAAATATATATCTTACTTTAATTTGAAGGAGAATGAAACAGATATGCTTCATGGCTTTCAAGAGGCCACGTCTTCTTGGCCATGTTAAAAGAATTTTGTTTGGATGGCAGCTTTGGAAATGTACTCAGACTATCCAATTTTATCTGAAAGCTGCTTTTTTTAAAATACAGTAGTCTAGAGAAGGTTAACCTTTAAATTGTGTTTGCATAAAGAGTGCTTCACTGAAATGAAAGACATAGGTGTTATAAATTAGCACTAGAGTTATGAAGACAAAAATTTGCAATTTATACACATAGTAAAGCCACTGTGGCCTCTTACTCACCTGCCCCCAGGGGAAACAAGCTATTCTTTAGAAAAAAAATATTCTTTTTCCTGTAAGGTCTTTTGTCAGTATAGTTATGCTAGGTAGGGATTCATACTCTTCATACCTTTATACTGTTCCCAAGCAAATTCCTTGTAGTGTAAACTCAAATGAGTATTGGATTTTCATTTGTATTATCTGCATGTGAGGTCATTGGCTCCTACTTCCTGTAGGTTTGTCGTAATTCCTAGCAAATACTCATCCTCGGGTATGAGGCTAAAATTGCTTTCTGAAACCTTCAAGCTGATTCAAGCTGATTGACTTCAAGCTGATTCATTTTAATACCTTCATCTAATTAATCTTCTAGAAAATTCCTGCCACAGATAAGATTATAATGTAATCTTCCTACAATATTTCATTAATATCATATGATTCATAATTGGTTTGCTATTGCATTGGTTGCTATACAGTTGCTGCTAAAATGAACTCTTAGCTGTTTCCAGTAGTTTTTCTCATCTCTTATTTGAACCTGTGTGCTGAGTTCTGCACCCTGGCATGGTACAGGAAAGGAAAAATCGCAGCTGGGAGCTGAAAAAAAGCTCTCTGGCAAACCTCTGAAGAATGGTAGAAGTGAGAGGATTCTGCACAGCACATCATACCCAAGGCCCTGACAAATGATATATCCAAGGCAAGCTAGCTCTTTTTATACTAGCAAGCAGGCCCAAGTCATTGTCTCAAGTGTTAGACTGCAGTTGCCCATACTGCCTAGCTGTTAGGAGATTCCTTGACACAATTTTGGCAACCATCGACTTCCCTTGACAACTTCTGGGAGTAGTTTGGGAGCACAGTCTAGGAATTCTTCCAAGTATGGCTGAGATCAGTCTTTTTAGTCATGAAATGCTTCTCAGCAAAGATGACATTTTTATTGATTGAGATGCATTGCTGAAAGGAAGAACACTGCAATAATTAGTCCCCCAATTAAATTACATTAATGATTCTGATAATATTCAAAATTTCAAATAAGCATTTGGACTTGGTTTACACTCTGTGAAGTATTCTACAAATCTTTAATTCTTTACCCCAGAAAAATAAAATTGACTGACTGCATGACTGACATGTACAAACAGCAAATAATATGATTTCAAAATGCAGTCTCCAAGGACAAGTACATTCTTGGATTAGTTGGATATTATAATTCTTTCCCACTGGTTCTGTGCTTTGGCAAGGTATCTCCTTGGACGTTGATAATCAGCAACTCAGATTGGCTGGAACAGCTGAGGAAGGAATATCTGAAGTGATTTTTTTTATATGTCAATTCAAGTCACTTTCCTGTTTGAAATTAGTAAAATCTGAAACATCATGTAGCAGATGCCCATCTCTGAGGCTAAACGTTTCATATTGGAAACCTCTGTGTGTGTCTCTGTCATGGTTTAAGCCCATCAGTAACTCAGAACCATGCAGCGGCTCTCTCACTCCCTGCTCTGCTCCTGGAGGAATGGGGAGGAGAATCAGAAGAATGTAGCTCCCATGGGTTTGAGATAAGAACAGTCCAGTAATTAAGGTATAACACAAACCACTACTGCTACCACCGGTAATAATAATGATAGAGAAAATAACAAGGGGAGAAAATACAACTGCTCACCACCTGTCGACTGATACCCAGTCCCACCTGAGCAGTGATCTCCCCTTTCCAGGTTATCTGCCCCCAGTTTATATACTGGGCATGACATGCTGTGGTATGGAATACCCCTTTGGCTAGTTTGGGTCAGGTGTCCTGTCTCTGCTTCCTCCTGGCTTCCCCTCCTCCCTGGCAGAGCATGAGACTCAGAAAGTCCTTGATCAGAGTAAACATTACTGAGCAACAACTAAAAACATTGGTGTTATCACGGCTGTTCCCAGGTGAAAAGTCAAAAACACAGCACTGCACCAGCTACTAAGATGGAGAAAAATGACTGCTACTGCTGAACCCAGGAGAGTCTCCCTCTCTGCATGCCTAATATTAACAATACACACACATATCTTGTCATTCTGAGGAATGTTTGCACCACATTAAATTGCTGGCTTATTTAAATGAAAGCTAATAGTACTAACAGTGTTCACAATCTTGTGCCTGTGTGGAGTAAATACTAAGGGCTTATGAATATGTATGATAGTCAAAAGAATAATTCCGTATCTTTTTGTTTTATTATCCATAGTCAGTAATATAGATGATCATGACTTATCCTTTTGACAAAAGCTTTTCTTTTGTGTATGAAAGCCTAGCTTTCCCAAAATGCGGACCATGCTAATAGGGTCAGGAGAAATGAATGCTGGAAGAATATATATTAAAATAATTAGGATTTCAATTTGACAAAAATATTTTTCCTGAATAGCTTTCAAAGGTTCAAAAGGTATTGATTCTTAGATTATTTGAGAAGATGACTTCTAGATCAGCAACACACAACAAATCCCTTTTGTAAATGAGTTGTCTTTTTTCATTTATCATCAGCATTGAAAACAATCCTTTTCTCCCACTGTGTAGGTTAAGATAAAAATATTTTGAGCTTCCAAAAGAAGTTTCTACTCCTCTCAGGTAAGTTAAGTTTGGACCAGATATTTTAATGCCAGAGCCTGATACTGGCATTTAATAGTAATTAAAAATAGTAAGCAATTAAACTGATAAAAAGATAAAGTTTTTCATTTGCCAATTTAGAAATTCATCAGAAACATAAATCAGACCCATGATCTTAATTTTCTCAGTCTATTCTGGAATTTTAGAACAGATCTTGTGTTTTATAAAGATGGAAAGAACTTGGAAAACCTAATACGGAAGCATATATGGATTTTATTTTTTTTTCAAATAAACATTTTTAAATATGGTAGTTTAACTATTTACTTTAAACAATACCAAAATTCAGCATACTTGAGAAGAATGACTGCCTTAAAACTGAAGCTTGGGAGAGTTAACTTCAGACAGTGGCCAGAAAAACAAGTGTAGAGTCACAGACCTTTATTTTATTGCAGTCATGGCAGCATTCATCAGATTGAATTACCTACAATCAGTAAGCTGTTTCTGAGAAGTCCTCATGGGTAGCATTAATTTGCTGTCCCTGTTTTAACCCATGTGTTCAGCTAGGAGTTTAAGTTTTTTGGCTCTGAATAAAGGAGAAACAGAAGGAAGTCAGAAAATTTGCTCCAGGAAGTAGCATTCATTCTTAGGGATTTGTGGTATTTTTTCTTTCTCTGAATACTCTTTTTCTTTCTTTTATTTTTTTGTCTCTTGGGACTAGAATTGCACTGGAGACTGAGCCCCCTATGTCTACCCTAGTCCTGTCCAGCTATCCATAAGTGTATTTGAGTCATCCCAGTAGGAATCTGGCAGTATTATGAACCCCAGAGCTTTCTCTTCCACTCCTGTGATGACTGTTTGAAGAGACATGCCCACACTTTTCATCCTGGCAGACAGCAGCTTTCCCATTCTCTGAGTCTCCTCTAGGGATGGCCCATCAATTTCTTCCAAGGAGTCATGTAAACCTGCTTCTTCTGCTGTTCGTACGAAGTTCCTCCTCTGCATGTTCTTCCTTCTGTTTGCATATCATTCTGTATTTGGCCCTCTTTCTCATGATTTTTTGTATATCATCGTTATGTCACCTTCTGTTTCATACCTTGCCTATTTTTGCTATTTCTTCTCCACCCTCTTTTGGGAAGAGATGCTTTATAGTTCTCATTTTCTGTTTTTATCTAGTGAAGCCAGTCTTCTCTTCAGCATTATTTTTCCTCTGGTAGCTTTCTTCATCTCTTTCTTCTGCCCTTACATTCTTCCAGAAGTAATCCATGTAAACCAGAGTATTATTCTGCTTCTCTCCTCTAGCAATTCCTTTTCAGTCTTGGGTTACTTACCCATCTTCTGCTGCATCACCATGTCAAATCTCTGTGGAACTCCATTATTTTCTTCAGCTTCATTTAAGTCTCATAATTTGTTACCTTGGTTAGGCCAAACTGTTCACAGTAATGGTTTGTGCCAGATAACCCTGCAGAGGCAATGGATATTCTTTTGCCTTTTCACCCTCTCATTATACCAAGCCTCAGGTCATCTACACTTTTCTCTCTGTGTTTCATCACGGCCAACATCTTTCCTTTTCATTGGCCTTAAAAAAAAAAAACAAAAAAAAAAAACAAAAATAGAAAAAAGAATATCTTCCACCCCTTTTTTGCTCTTTGCTTTACTAGCTGCATTTCATAAAATGGAGAATAAATGTCATAATTATGAAAGCTATGCTTCTTTCCTCATCCATAACAAAAATGGCTGAACTCCTGCATTAAATGCAAAATTTGACTCTGTGTTAGCTGTGGACTTAGTTGGCAACTTCTGCAAAATTAAAAGCAAATAAATGGGATTGTATGCAAATGTCAGTTTCTAGCATCTGATTCAATATTATACTGTAGGGGAACAAAAGGAGAGGGAGATCCTCAGCTAGCTACCACTGATAAATCCAGCTAAGGAAGTTTTCCTCTACTCAGGGCATCGCCCTTAGAGTTGGAAAGACTTTTTGAGAAACAGCAGTTTTGGTCATCAGCTGTATCTGAATGTTGTCAAATGCAAACACCTGTATCCACTAAATCAATGATACTTAGAAGAATATGAACTGCATAGTCTACAACTCCCAAGAAGTTCCAGCTTCTGTCATTTAAGCATCAACAAAAGTTTAGATTTTGGGAAGGGACATCTATGCTCAGTATTCACATCCACCCATAGTTCCCAGTCACGGGACACTGCTTATTCCACCTGAATCTGGATGATTGTGTATCAGTGTGAAGTTGTGCATCCGGCCAGACAAAAATTCATGTTCCAGAAATGATGCTTTCACCGCAAACTCATATGTCTGTTTTGGTGAAAAGAAAACCAAACGTCCAGATTTTCATATAGTCTTTGTGATTTGAAAGTAACCTCAAAATGGTAGTTTCAAGAACTCATAAAACTGATTCTGAATTTTAAGCCACATAATCCAAAATGATTATTCTCAGAAGGCACCAGAAATACCTTCCTCCCCTGCCTTAATTACTAGACTTCATCTGCATGGTTTGTTTCAAATTACCAGTTCTACAAATGCTTAATAAAAGCAGCATTTGCAACAGATCCATTTGTTAAACTGCATTCTGCTCACCAACCAAAACAAATTTTTGCACGTTTTATTGAACCTTGTGAAGTTTAGTGCTTTGAAAATTCTCTCTTTTCAATTTTATTGCAGTGGGACATGCAGCCCTCTTTGTAGAAAGTATAACACTTCAGTTTCATGGCTGATCGAAGATTCTTACCACTCTTTGTTTTGCTCTACTGCTGCCTTTGGTCTTGCTGAGCAGCCTGTTTCTGCTGTCGCAGGGAGCTCTCTGTAGCAACTTTTATTTGACCTTTCTTACTGAGCAGGTTACTCAGGGCAATTAGAAGTGCTTCTAAGGATGGCACTTTGTGTGGCCATTTTAACTGTAAATTAATTCTGCCCCTTGAATTATTGTACAAGCCTTTTTACAAAGGTTCCTCCACTGGTGGAGTAAGCAGTATGGTAAGGCCTCAGATCCAGTAGCACTGCTCACGAGAAGGAGATGCAGTGTTGCAGGATGAAATGCTGACCGGGCTGACTAGCCATAATTTTCAGATCAGGTTTTTAGAAGACAATGTGCTTTCTCCTTCATTCTCTTTTTGTAAGATTTCCATCCCTTTTATCAAGGGAATGAATTGAACATATTCTGGATTGCTAGTCAGGGAGTTTCATTTTTATTTTTTTGTCTTCCATGAGCTTCTTCCCTTGAATACAAATTTGAGGAGAATTCAGAGGAGAGTGGGCTGCTGTGGAACAAGGTGCTAATTGGCATGAGCATTGATGACAGAACCAGGTCTTTCACTGACATTTCTCGTTTGTTCAATCACAGAGTCTTAAACTCTATAGAAGAGCAATGCAGAAATTCTCTTGGGTTCATAGTTGTTACAGATGAAAATGTCATATTCAGTTATCTGGTTCGTCCTTCTGAAAGTACTGGGTTATTCAGCAGGACAAATGTTTCGAATGTTTTGTCTAACCTATTTTTGTAGGCTAGGTGATGAGTCATGGGTCTTACACCATCCCTAAAGGAACAATATTCTACAGCTAGTCAAATTTTTTTCTGGGAAGATTTATTTGTTTTCACTGCTATAGATTTACCATTTCTTAATTTTATTTCATTACATTTGCTTGTCTCTTCTAAACAATTCCTCTCAGCTTTTGTATTTAAGATCTTCTACTGTATCTTTGCTCTTATCAGATCATGGTGTTTTAAACTGGGCAAGCTGTTGAAGCCTATCTTTATTTTTGCCTGGCTTGTTGCCTTATAAAGCCCCATGTTCGTTAGTGTACCATTTAATCTGCAGATCTAAACATTTCAGAAATTTCAGCAGTATCTGAGAACTGTATGAGGCAAAAATACTCATATTCCTCTCCATGCTAATATAAGCAATACAGCAATTCAGTTGAAGCTCTGCATACCCATGCTTTGAAGCAAGGCTGTGAAATTTGGCGGAGTGGGAGCTTACCCTCAAAATGTACCTTTTGCCATTGCTGCAACATGTATTTTAGAGAAAATACAAATCTAAAAAAAGAAGCCAGCTCTCAGGACTGCACTGGGGACTTGCCAGAGGTTGGCTCTTGGCTTGTGAGAGTGGAAAGACACTCTGCCCAGCCATGGCTGCTGTGGGACAACAGAACACGGTGTTCCAGATGCCTGCCCTGGGCAGTGTTCGAGGAGCCCCTTGGGCTGGTAGCCACCCAGCCTGCCTGGCACTGTCACTAAGAAAGCAGGAGAAGAAAGGAATAAGAAGTGAGGATTGGGGAAAGGGAGAATAAAGTCCAGGAGAAGGTGATCAAAAGCAGGGAGAAGGTATACATTGACAGAAAGAGTAATAGACTAGAAGAGAAAGGCAGGAAGAAAGAAAGGTTTGAGCTGGAAAGGAGAGGAGAAAAGAACAGTCAAGGAAAACAGTATAAGCTAGGCATAGAAAGGAGTACAAAACTCTGTGATATGTGGTCCATACCAGGACTGGGCATGTAATAACTGATAGGAATGTTCTTCTGTATCCTGTGGAAATGGGCACCTGTATTTTGCAGTCCTAGTTTTACAGACCTATCTTTTAGTTCCAGACATTTCTTTTTTATCTATTCCCTAAGTAGTGCCATTCCCATCTCTAACCTCCTGTCCTATGTTCTCCTGAACATCTTTCCACCCAAAGACAGCTCCTTGTTTCTCCAGTCCCCAGCTCCCCATCTGTATCTGTTACCTACATTTGTTACATCTGCCCCAGCTTGTACTCCTCTTCCTTTCCATAGCAACAAATTGTGTGTATCAACAAAATTTGGGCTGTATTCTTTTACTAGATACAGTAAAGTACAGTGAAATATCCAGAATGACTGATTTGTACATAGTGACAGGAATCACGACTACTGTCATTTCAGTGATCGTAAACGCAGCAGAAAGAATCCCACCACAAAAAATATTTTCTGACACTTCTAATTTCGATGGCCATTTTAGTATTACTCTTAATAACAGCTCTGGATTTTGAGAAAATCAGTGTTTTATCCAAATATATAAATATATTAGATATATATTTGTTTATGTATTTTTACAAAAATATATAAACAGTTTGCTTGACCTTGGTGAAATGAAGCAAAAACGAACATTTCTATTAAGCTTTAGAGGAAAATATAATTTGCCGTAGTAGTGCCCTCTTTGTAAAGAAAGCAAGCAATCTTCTGTAGAGGCTAAAAGGCTGCCAAATATCAAGGGTAAGGTTGTGAATTACAATACTGGAATATCTTTCACTGCCTTGAACATTACTATGCTAGTCATAAAACAACAGAAAGTTTCATTTATTAGTCTCCTTGCTGCCAGTATTAAAGCTGTTTTTTAAGATCATGACTTGAGACCTGAAATCACTGTAAATTTGGCTATTATGTCATAAAGAAAACTTTTATTGTTGAACTAGCGATGTTTATTCTTGGGCTGGCATGTGGGGAAATACATTTGATGCTTTTGGATTTCTAATGGTTTATAATCTAATTTCTAGTGTATGGGTTTATTCTACTTTTACAGTACTTGTACTCTTTGGTTCCTTTGAAAGTAGTGTGAAATGACAGGAACAAATATTGCCACATCACCACTGAAAGAAAAGATAAAGAAGTTGCTATTGGTTACACAGTTTCCAAATCCAAGCCATTATAACTCCTTGGGTATGACCTATTTTTGTTTTCTGAATATAATCCTGGTGTTGGAGTTTTGTTAATGAATGAATAAAAAACCTCTCCTTTGCAGAAAGTATTGTATTTAACGAGCTGTGTTTCAAGACTCAGTGTGCCAGGATTTATTATGATTTATTACTTAGCTAATTGAGATTGTATAAAATACAAAGTGAGTATTTTAAAATAGCTGTGCATAGTGACCTTATGTTAAGGAGAAACTTGAATCCTTTAAAATATCAGAGATCATTCTGTTCAAGATGTTTTCATTCGTTAAAGAAATATTAAGAAAACTATTACCACCAAAACAATAGTTTCCTTTCACTGACTATTTGAAAACAGTAAATCTTTAAAATGAAACTCTCAAAAACTTGATTATATGGTCAGCTGTCTTTAGGAGCTTATTTTGCTATTGATAGATTATCTAGCTACTATTATATTATGTTGAAGAAATAAGTAAATTTTAAAGAGGATAAATTCATTGTGTGATATTTATGAGAACAAGATAAACTTGTTCTTCTGAAATTAGAAACAAATAAACTCTTTTCACCCATATTTATCCTTGACTGTATTAAAGTATTACAGTCGTCATCTCTACCGCATGTACACCAACACACATTTTACTGTTTCATTTACTGAAACAATGTAATAAGTTTAGGTATAAATAAAAAAGAGACTTCTACTTGGAAACAGAATTTAGACTGGTAATTCCTTCCTCCTCATGCAGCCCAGCAATCTCTGTAGCAAAGACCTCCTTGTTCTGCGTCAGTCCTGAGAGAAGGGTGCTGAAATCTGCCTCTTGGGGAATAAACTGGGCACAACATGAGAGTGAATTTCTCATTCCTGTAGGCAAAAAGATTCCTGTGAAAGACTAGAGCACCTTGAAGCAAACTTCCCTTGGTGCTCCTCCTCCACTCCCCCTTACACAGAATAAAGACCTGATAGCCACCATCGAGTCCTAATTACACAAGCTGAGTCACTGCAACTGCACGATCCTACCCACGGCTTTCTTGTATTCCCTCCCAGTTCTCACTGCTCACAACTTGAAGTACACCACAAGCACCTCCAGCAAAGACTGCCTGGTGCTCTTATCTAGTGCAAGATGGTTCAGTCTTGATTTGGGATGCAGGTGAGCACTGAGATGCTACTGGTAAACCAAAGAGAGAACGTTGATTATAGGGGAAGGAGTTTCCATATAAGAAGTCTGGAGAAAGAATATGCTGCTACCAACATGCATGCATTAAATTGCAGGATAAGTGGTCTGAGACAGGACCTGTTCAAATTATAAACAGGTGTGTTGTAAAGTATCATTGGTTAATAAACTGGTGAGGTTTTAACATATGCTGGCATACTTCTCTTTTGATTTGTATACACCTTTATATTTTGTGAGTATTTCCCTGCCTCTAAAATATTAAGACTCTCCAGAATAAACTCTTTTTATCACTACATCTTTATTTTTAAACAGGAAAGAGTAACCATCAGGAAAAGTACTTGTTTCATCCAAGGGTTAAGCAGGGATAGCATCTTGCCTTTTCATCCCTAGTGATCTTTCATTCCCACAAAATGGCTATAGAACCTTGAGCTGGCTGTAGTACAAACAAATAAGTTTCCAAATCCGGATTTCCAGAATGCAGCCTGAGAGAAGATGACCTGTTTAAATATCATCTGTCATAAAGGGTAAGAAAATCAGTCTAGAAGCAGGGGTCTGGAGAAAAGGAAGCAGAAGACCCCAGATGATCATTCAGAGATGTTCACAAAAGAGGCCAGAGAGGTCAAGCAAAGATCTCATCAGACTCAGGAAGCTTGAAAGCTGCTAGCTCCCAAGATTTGGAAACAGATAAGCTATTTGACAGGTATTCTTGGTGGGAAGGCCAGATGAAACAGTAACAAGACTATTCAGTTCACTTTTTTCATCAGAACTTGCAATGAATCTTTAGTAATGATTCTTCAGTCCTAAAGTCCTGCAAAAGATATGGTGATGGTAGTGCAGCTGGGGAAAAATGTAGGCACTCAAGTCCAAAACTGCACTTCTATAAGACCTACTCTGTTGCTCTCTAACTGCTGTAAGTACTGTAGTCTGCCACCTTGGAGTTTGTCCCCTCAGTTTGCTTCTCTGCAGGTACACAGGAACCTCAGATTTGTCATGGCAGAAGAACTTGGTGCCCATCTTATACCTATAACTGTTTTGGACTTTTAATGGATCAGTGTGCCTAAGCCTCCTGAGATCGTGGTCGCAGAGATGCCTGAGAACACACTTCCACACAGACCAGTGCCCAAACATGATTACATTAGTTGGAGACAGTAGTATCCATAAAACCCCTGTTGTAGTTTCTAACCAGAGCTGCCCAGAAATCGAACCTGAACAGAGACAAAGATGGACACTTCACTGAGACATCGCATTCACAGATGAGAAATTGTTTGGAAATGCCCAAAATTCAAACAACTGTGTAAGTTAGACATTAACTAATAAGACATTAATTTGTAGCCTTTTGAGCCTGATACCCCCAACAGCAAGGGAAGAACGGATCGTGAAGGCATTTAGTGTCATGAGTACTTGCCTCTGGACCCAGGAGTACTGCATCCTAGTGGACTTTTAGGCTTTTTTTGTTAAAAGCCCTGAATTAGTGACAAAATGCTAATCATCTTCTTTTGGTGACCTCAACAAACATGGCAGTTAGCGCATCAGTTCATATGTAGTCAAGATATGGAAAAATCAAACCACCTAGTAAATGACATGCAAACAAGTAGTATTTTGAAGTCTTTGTTACCTCAGGTTTCCTGACATATTCTCCAGCTGCTACTTAAAGAATTTTGCTTGAGTTATTACCAAATTGCATGTTTTAAACAGTCGTCATGCAAAAGCTGGCTGATTAAAACCAAGATACTCATCAAACTCATTACAGCTTTCATGACTAGCTGTCTCATAGCTGCCGGAAGAGTTACTTTGCTATAGTGGCATTTTCATAAAATTCTTCTACTTTAGTTTCTGTTTATAAAGCCTCATTTCTCCAAGGATTAGTAGTCT